>NC_090403.1:12020363-12376577 GCF_036365525.1 Heterodontus francisci | reverse complement strand
TGTGAGGAGAACTCAAAGTTTCTGCACGGAGATATAGATAGGTTATGTGAATGGGCAAAAATTTGGCAGATAAAGTATAATGTGGGAAATTGAGAGGTTGCCCACTTTGGTGGGAAAATAGAAAAGCGGAATATCATTTAAATGTAGAGAGAATGCAGAAATCTGTCGCAAAGATGGATCATGTCCTTGTACATGAATCACAAAACGTTAGCATGCAGGTTCAGCAAATTATTAGGAAGGCAAATGGAATGTTGACCCTTATTGCAAGGTGTATGAAGTATTAAAGTACGGAAGTCTTGCTATGACTGTTCAGGGTGTAGTGAGACCACACCGAGAGTGCTGTGTACAGTTTTGGTTTCCTTATTTAAGGAGGTACATACTTGCATTAGAGGCATTTCAGAGAAGGTTCCCAAGGTTGATTCCTGGCATGAAGGGGTTGTCTTATGGAGGAAGGTTGAGGAGGTTGGGTCTATACTCATTGGAGTTTAGAAGACTGAGAAGTGATCTTACTGAAACATAGAATATTCTGAGCGGGCTTAACTGGGTAGATACTGACAAGATGTTTCCCATCATGGGGGAATATCGAACTTGGGGGCACAATTTCAGAATAAGGGGTCACCCATTTAGGACAGAGATGAGGAGGAATTTATTTTCTTACAGCATCATAATCTTTGGAATTCTCTACCGCAGAGAGCAGTGGAGGTTGTGTCATTTTCAAGGCTGAGTTTAACAGATTTTTGATGGACAAGGGAGTCAAAGGTTATGGGGGGCAGGCAAGAAAGTGGAGTTGAGGCCACAATCAGATCAGTCATGATCTTATTGAATGGTGCAGCAGGCTCAGTTATGAAAGAAAGAGGGAAAGAGAGATAGAAAGATGGAAGGTGAGAGAGGGAGGGAAAGAGATAGCAAAAGAGAGAGAGAAAAGGTCTGAAAAACAGAGTGAAAGCGGGTGAGAAAGAGAGACATGGAAGGGGAAACATAGAGTGGCAGAAAGAGAAAGAAAGAGAGAAGGGAAACAGAGGAGGAGATGGGGTGGAAAAGACAGAGAAAGATGGAAAGAGAGGAGGATGGTGAAAGAGAGAAAAGGAGAAAGATAGCTGGAGCGATGGAAAGAGGAGAGAGAGAGAGAAGTTGGAGAAAGAGGGAGGGGAAGAGGGTAAAAGAAGATGGGGAAAGAGCAAGACAGAGGGGGAAAGATAAGGTGGAGAGGGAAAGGAGGAGAGGGAGAAAGAGGGGAAGGGAATAGAGAGGGAGAGAATGAGAGAGAAGGAAAGAGAGAGGTAAGGGGAGAGAGAAGGGTACAAAAAAGAGAAAGGGGAGAGAAAGTGGGAACAGAGAGAGGGGAAACAAAAAGTGGGGAAGCAGAAATAGAGATAGGAAATGGGGAAACTAATAAAGTTAAAGATAGTATAAAACTTAAAAAAAAAACATAATTGCGCAAAGTTGGGGGGCAGGTCAGACGATTGGACAGAATATAAATAACTGTAAAGAATGATGAAAGGATTAATAAGGAGGGCAAAATTAGAGAACAAGAGAAAGCTAGCGCGAAATATAAAAACAGATAGTAAGAGTTTCAATAAATATTTTAAAAAGAAAAGAGTTAACAAAGTGAACGTTGGTCCTATAGAAATGAGTTTGGGGAATTAATAAGGGAAAATAAGGGGATGACAGATGATTGAACAGGTATTTTGTATCAAATTAAAAGCAAAATACTGCGGATGCTGGAAATCTGAAATAAAAACAAGAAATGCTAGAAACACTCAGCAGGTCTGGCAGCATCTGTGGAGAGAGAAGCAGAGTTAATGTTTCAGGTCAGTGACCCTTCTTCAGAACTGGCAAATATTAAAAATGTAAAAGGTTATTAGCAAGTAAAGTAGGGGTGGGGCAAGAGATAACAAAGGAGAAGGTGTAGATAGGACAAGGTCACAGAATAGCTGACCAGAAGGTCATGGAGCAAAGATATGTTAATGGTGTGTTGAAAGACAAAGCATTAGTACAGAAAGGGTGTTAACGGACTGAAAATTGAACAGCCGCAAGTACAAACATGAAACAAACAGTGGGTAAGTAAACTGAACAAACTAAGATGAAATAAAATAAACACAAAAAAAATTAGAAAAAAGGAAAAAGAAAAAAATAACTAAAAATGAAAGTAAAATGGGGGGCCTGTCATGCTCTGAAATTATTGAACTCAATTATTAAACTGTAGACATTGAACAGAAATAAACCTAATGGACTGAAATGTGCCTTTTTAGGTATTTTCTTATTACTAGGATCTTTAAGTAAAGGCTGTAGTGTACCTAATCAGTAAATGAGATGCTGTTCCTCGAGCTTGCGTTGATGTTCACTGGAACACTACAGCAATCCCAGGACAGAGATGTGAGCAGGGGGGCGTGTTGAAATGGCAAGCAACCAGAAGCTCAGGGTCCTGCTTGCAGAGTGAGCGGAGATGTTCCTCAAAGTGGTCACCCAGTCTGCGTTTGGTCTCCCCAATGTAGAGGAGACCACATTGTGAGCAGCGAATACAGTATACAACATTGAAAGAAGTATATGTAAATCGTTGCTTCACTTGAAAGGAGTGTTTGGCGCCTGGGATAGTGAGGAGAGAGGAGGTAGATGGGCAGGTATTACACCTCCTGCGATTGCAGAGGAAGGTGCCGTAGGAAGGGGATGAGGTGGTGGGGGTAATGGAGGAGTGGACCAGGGTATTTTGCATTGGTCTTCACTATAGAGGATACAAGTAACATCCCAGAAATAGCTGTAAATCAGGAAATGGAAGGGAGGGAGGAACTCAAGAAAATTATAATCACCAGGGAAGTGGTACTGAACAAATTGTTGGAGCTATGGGCTGACAAGTCCCTTGGTTCCTAATGGACTCCATCCTAGGGTCCTAAAATAAGTGGCTATTGAGATAGTTGATGCATTGGTTTTTAATTTTCCAAAATTCCCGAAGATTCTAGGAAGATTCTATTAGATTAGAAAATAGCGAATTGTTCAAAAAGGGAGGGAGACAGAAAGCAGGAAATTACAGGCCTCGTTAGCTTAACATCTGTCTTAGGGAAAATGTTAGAAGCTATTATTAAAAGCGTTATATCAGGGCACTTAGAAAAATTCAAGGTAATCAGGCAGAGTCAACATAGTTTTGTGAAAGGGAAATCATGTCTAACCAATTTATTGGAGTTCTTTGAAGAAGGGGCGGCACAGTGGCACCGTGGTTAGCACCGCAGCCTCACAGCTCCAGCGACTCGGGTTCAATTCTGGGTATTGCCTGTGCGGAGTTTGCAAGTTCTCCCTGTGACCGTGTGGGTTTTCGCCGGGTGCTCCAGTTTCCTCCCACAGCCAAAGACTTGCAGGTTGATAGGTAAATTGGCCATTATAAATTGCCCCTAGTGTAGGTAGGTGGTAGGGGAATATTGGGAAGGTGGGGATGTGGTAAGAATATGGGATTAGTGTAGGATTAGTATAAATGGGTGGTTGATGGTCGGCACAGACTCGGTGGGCCGAAGGGCCTGTTTCAATGCTGTATCTCTAAATAAAGTAACATGTGCTGTGGATAAAGGGGTGAATGTACTGTACTTAGTTTTCTAGAAGGCATTTGATAAGGTGATACATCAAAGGTACTGTAGAAAATAAAAGCTCATGATGTAGAGGTAACATATTGGCATGGATAGAAGATAGGCTATCAAACAGGAACCAGAGAGTAGGCATAAATGGGTCATTTTCTGGTTAGTAAGATGTAACGTGTAGTATGCCACAGTGCTGCGGCCTCAACTTTACACAAGTTTTATAAATGATTTAGATGAAGGGACCGAAGGTATGGTTGCTAAATTTGCTGATGACACAAAGATAGGTAGGAAAGTAAGTTGTGAAGAGGACATAAGGAGGCGACAAAGGTATAAGTGAGTGGGCAAAGACCTGGCAAGTGGAGTATAATGTGGGAAAATGTGAAATAAAAAAGCATATTATCTAAATGGTGAGAGATTGCAAGCTCTGAGATGCAGAAGGATCTGGGTGTCCCATTGCATGATTCGCAAAAGGTTAGTGTGCAGGTACAGCAAGTAATTAGGGAAGTGAATAGAATGTTATCATTTATTGCGAGGGGAATTGAATACAAAAGTAGTGAGGTTATGCTTCAGTTATACAGGGCATTGGTGGGAACACATCTGGAGCACTGTGTACAGTACTGGTCTCCTTAGTTAAGGATGTAAATGCGTTGGAAGCAGTTCAGAGAAGGTTTACCAGACTAATACCTGGAATGGACGGGTTGTCTTCTGAGGAAAGTTTGGACAGGCTAGATTTGTATCCGATGGGGTTTAGAAGAGGATGAGGCAACTTGATTGAAACATAGAAGATTTTGAGGGGTCTTGACAGGGTGGATGTGGAAAACATGTTTGCTCGTGTGGGAGAATCTAGAACTAGGGGTCACTGTTTAAAAATAAGGGGTCACCCATTTAAGGCAGAGATGAGGAGAAATTGTTTCTCTCAGATCATTGTGAGTCTTTGGAACTCTTCCTCAAAAGGCCGTGGAAGCAGAGTCTTTGAATATTTTTCAGGAAGAGGTAGATAGATTCTTGATAAGCAAGGGGGTGAAAGGTTACTGGGCGTAAGCCCATAAAGAGTTGAAGGGGAGGGCAAAAAAGGGAGAGAAAGGGAAGCGTGGGGCAAGTGGGAGGGGAAGCTGAAAGAGGGGAGGGAGGGAAGACGGAAGAAAGAAAGAAGGAGAGGAAAAGAGGGAGGCATGGGAGATCGAGTGAGGGAGAGGGGAAAAATGATTGAAAGGGAAAGATAAATAGGGAAATAGGGCAGGGGAAAGAAAGAGCAAGGGGAAGAAGAATCAGAAGGGGAAAGAGGATAGCAAAGGGGATAGGAAGAGAGAAAGAGGGGGTAGAAGTCCTGCCACACCCAGGTGGACAATGAAACAACTAACTAGAGGAGGTGGCTCCACAAATATCCCCATCCTCAATGATGCGGGAGCCCAGCACATCAGTGCGAAAGATAAGGTTGAAGCATTTGCAACAATCTCCAGCCAGAAGTGCCGAGTGGATGATCCATCTCGGTTTCCTCCTGAAGTCCCCAGCATCACAGATGCCTGTCTTCAGATAATTCGATTCACTCCAAGTGATATCAAGAAACGACTGAAGGCACTGGATATTGCAAAGACAATATTTTATTTTATTTAGAGATACAGCACTGAAACAGGCCCTTCGGTCCACCGAGTCTGTGCTGACCATCAACCACCCATTTATACTAATCCTACAGTAATCCCATATTCCCTACCACCTACCTATACTAGGGGCAATTTATAATGGCCAATTTACCTATCAACCTGCAAGTCTTTGGCTGTGGGAGGAAACCGGAGCACCCGGAGGAAACCCACGCGGTCACAGGGAGAACCCAAAATTGAACCCGGGTCGCTGGAGTTGTGAGGCTGCGCTGCTAACCACTGCGCCACTGTGCCGCCAATAGTTCCAGCAATAGTACTGAAGACCTGTGCTCCAGAACTTGCATGCGTCCATAGTCAAGCTGTTCCAGTACAGCTACAACACTGGCATCTACCCTGCAATGTGGAAAATTGCCCAGGTATGCCCTGTACACAAAAATCAGGACCAGTCCAACCCGGCCAATTACCGCCCCATCAGCCTACTCTCAATCATCAGTAAAGTGACTGAAGGTGTCGTCAACAGTACTGTCAAGTGGCACTTGCTTAGCAATAACCTGCTCACTAAAGCTCAGTTTGGGTTCCGCCAGGGCCACTCAGCTCCTGACCTCATGACAGGTTTAGTTCAAACATGGACAGAAGAGCTGAACTCAAGAGGTGGGGTGAGAGTGACTGCCCTTGACATCAAGGTGACATTTGATCGAGTATGGCATCAAGGAGCCCTAGCAATACTGGCATCAATGGGAATCAGGGGGAATACTCTCCGCTGGTTGGAGTCGCACCTCGCGCAAAGGAAGATGGTTGTGGTTGTTGGAGGTCAATCATCTCAGCTCAGGGACATCACTGCAGGAGTTCCTCACTACATAAGTGTCCCAGGCCCAACCATCTTCAGCTGCTCCATCAATGACCTTTGTTCAATCCTAAAGTCAGAAGTGGAGATATTTGCTGATGACTGCACAATGTTCAGCACCATTCACAACACCTCAGATACTGAAGCAGTCTGATTGGAAATACAGCAAGACCTGGACAATATCCGGGTTTGGGCTGATAAGTGGCAAGTAACATTTGCGCCACACAAGTGCCAGGTAATGACTATCCCCAACTTGCGAATCTAACCATCCCCCCTTGACGTTCAGTGGCTTTACAATCGCTGAATCCCCCAATTTCAACATCTTGGGGGCTACCATTGACCAGAAACTGATCTGAAGTAGCCATATATATGCCGTGGCTACAAGAGCAGGTCAGAGGCTAGGAATCCTGCGGCGAGTAACCCACCTCCTGACTCCCCAAAGCCTGTCCACCATCTACAAGGCACAAGTCAGGAGTGTGATGGAATACTCTCCACTTGTCTGGATGGGTGCAGCTCCAACAACACTCAAGAAGCTCGACACCATCCAGGACAAAGCAGCCCGCTTGATTAGCACCCCATCCACAAACATTCACTCCCTCCACCACCGATGCACAGTGGCAGCAGTGTGTATCATCTACAAGATGCACTACAGCAATGCACCAAGGCTCCTTAGCACCTTCGAAACCCGCGACCTCTACCACCTAGAAGGACAAGGGTAGCAGATGCATGGGAACACCACCACCTGCAACTTCCCGTCCAAGCCATACGCCATCCTGACTTGGAACTATATCGCGTTCCTTCACTGTCACTGGGTCAAAATCCTGGAACTCCGTTTCTAACAGCACTGTAGGCGTAGCAACCACACATGGACTGCAGCGGTTCAAGAAGGCAGCGCACCACTATCTCAAGGGCAATTAGGGATGGGCAATAAATGCTGGCCTTGCCAGTGACACCCACATCCCATGAATGAATAAAAAAAATAGATAGGGGAGCAGGGTAATAGAGTGAGAAAGGGGGAGGTGAGAGTGAGAAGGACAGGGGGAAAAGAGAAAGGAGAGTTAGGAAATTGTTTCAGTAGCAGGAGACAAGAGGCAGGGCTAATGGGCAGGTATTCTAATTAGCAGGATGTAACTCGTGATGTCCCACAACAGATGTTGGGCCACAACTATCACCATATTTATTAAGGACTTCGATGATGGTGTACAAAGCCACATGTCCAGAGTTCTCTGATGCAAACATAGGCAGCATTTTATGCAGTGTAGATGGGAGCATCTACAGGTAAAGTCAGTGAGGAAAACTGTGGCAAATGGATTTCAATATAGACAAATGTGAGGTCATCTACTTTGGACCTAAAAGGATAGAAATGGTGAAAAGCTAGAAACAGTGGAGGTCCAGAGAGACTCAGGGGTTCATATACACAGATTATTAAAATGTCATGGACAGATTCAGAACATAATTGAAAAGGTGAATAGAATGATGTAGAAGGATAGAATACAAGGGGGTCGAAGTCATTCTTCAGCAATACAAAACCCTGGTTAGACCACACCCGGATAAATAAATTAATAAATCTGGAATTAAAAGCTAGTCTAATGGAGACCATGAAACCATTGTCGATTGTTGTAAAAACCCATCTGGTTCACTAATGTCCTTTAGGGAAGGAAATCTGCCATCCTTACCTGGTCTGACCTACATGTGACTCCAGACCCAGAGTAATGTGGTTGACTCTTAAATGCCCTCTGAAATGCCTAGCAAGCCACTCAGTTGTATGAAACCACTAAGAAGTCTAAGAAAAGGAATGAAACCAGATGGGCCACCTGGCATCGACCTAGGCACTGGAAACGACAACGGCAAATCCAGACCTGTTGACCCTGCAAAGTCCTCCTTACTAACATCTGGGCCCTGTGCCAAAATTGAGAGAGCTGTCCCATAGACTCATCAAGCAACAGCCTGACATAGTCATACTCACGGAATCATACCTTACAGACAAAGTCCCTGACACGACCATCGCCATCCCTGGGTATGTCCTGTCTCATGGGCAGCACAGATCCACCAGAGGTGGCGGCACAGTGGTATACAGTCAGGAGGGAGTTGCCCTGGGAGTCCTCAACATTGACTCCGGATCCCATGACGTCTCACGGCATCAGGTCAAACATGGGCAAGGAAACCTCCTGCTGATTACCACCTACCACTCCCCCCTGTCAAGGGTGAAGAATTCAATGACTTCAATGTCCATCACCATGAGTGGCTCGGTAGTACCACTACTGACTGAGCTGGCCTAGTCCTAAAGGATATAGCTGCTAGACTGGGTCTGCGGCAGGTAGTGAGGAAACCAACAAGAGGGAAAAACCTGCTTGACCTCGTCCTCACCAATCTGCCTGTCACAGATGCATATGTCGATGACAGTATTAGTAGGAGTGATCACAGCACAGTCCTTGTGAAGACGATGTCCTGTCTTCATGTTGAGGATACCCACCATCATGTTGTGTGGCACGATCACCGTGCTAAATAGGATAGATTTCAAACAGATCTAGCAACTCAAAACTGGGCATCCATGAGGCGTTGTAGGCCATCAGCAGCAGAAGAATTGTATTCAACCTCAATCTGTAACCTCATAGACTGGCATATCCCCACTCTACCGTTACCATCAAGCCGGGGGAACCAACCCTGGTTCAATGAAGTGTGCAGGAGGGCATGCCAGGAGCAGCACCAGGCATACCTAAAAATGAGCTGTCAGCCTGGTGAAGCTACAATACAGGACTACTTGCATGCCAAACAGCGGAAGCAGTATGCGATAGATAGGGCTAAACAATTCCACAACCAACAGATCAGATCTGCAGTCCTGCCACATCAAGCCGTGAATGGTGGTGGACAACTAACTGGTGGAGGAGGCTCCAAAATTATCCTCATCCTCAATGATGGGCGAGCCCAGCACATCAGAGCAAAAGACAAGGCTGAAGGTTTTTGCATCCATCTTCAGTCAGAAGTGCCAAGTTGATGATCCATCTCGGCCTCCTCCTGAGGTCCCCAGCATCACAGATGCCTGTCTTCAGCCAATTAGATTAATTCAACATGATATCAAGAAACGACTGAAAGCACTGGATACTGCAAAGGCTGTGGGCCCTGACAATATTCTGGCAATAGTACTGAAGACCTGTGCTCCAGAACAGGCCACGCCCCTAGCCAAGCTGTTCCAATACAGCTACAGCACTGGCATCTACCAGGCAATTTGGAAAATTGCCCAGGTATATCCTGTACATAAAAAGCAGGACAAATCCAACCCAGACAATGACTGTCCCATCAGCCTACTCTCGGTCATCAGCAAAGCGATGGAAGGTGTCGTCGACAGTGCTATCAAGCGGCACTTACACAGCAATAACCTGTTTATTGATGCTCAGTTTGGGTTCCGCCAGAGCCACACAACTCCTTGTCTCATTACAGCTTTGGTCCAAATATGGACAAAAGAGCTGAACTCCAGAGGTGAGGTGAGAGTGACTGCCCTTGACATCAAGGCAGCAGTTGACCCGGTATGGCATCAAGGAGCCCTAGCAAAACTGCAGTCAATGGGAATCAGGAGGAAAGCTCTCCACTGGTTGGAGTCATACCTAGCAGAAAGGAAGATGGTTGTGGTTGTTGGAGATCAATCAATTCAGACCCAGTACATCATAATAAAAGCAAAATACTGCGTATGCTGGAAATCTGAAATAAAAACAAGAAATGCTGGAAATACTCAGCAGGTCTGGCAGCATCTGTGGAGAGAGAAGCAGAGTTAATGTTTCAGATCAGTGACCCTTCTTCAAAACTAGCAAATATTAGAAATGTAAAAGGTTATAAGCAAGTAAAGTAGGGGTGGGGCAAGAGATAGCAAAGGAGAAGGTGTAGATAGGACAAGGTCACAGAATAGCTGACCAGAAGGTCATGGAGCAAAGGCAAACAATATGTTTGTAATGTGTTGAAAGACAAAGCATTAGTACAGATAGGGTGTTAATGGACTGAAATTGAACAGTCGCAAGTACAAACATGAAAAAAAAAAGTGGGTAAGCAAACTGAACAAACTAAGATGAAATAAAATAAAATAAACACACAAAAAATATTTTTTTAAAGGAAAAAGAAAAAAATAACTAAAAATAAAAGTAAAATGGTGGGGGGGGGGGCATGTCATGCTCTGAAATTATTGAACTCAATTATCAGTCCGGCAGGCTGTAGTGTGCCTCATCGGTAAATGAGATGCTGTTCCTCGAGCTTACGTTGATGTTCACTGGAACACTGCAGCAATCCCAGGACAGAGATGTGAGCATGAGAGCAGGGGGGAGTGTTGAAATAGCCAGCAACCGGAAGCTCGGGGTCCAGCTTGTGGACTGAGCGGAGGTGTTCCGCAAAGCGGTCACCCAGTCTGCGTTTGGTCTCCTCAGTGTAGAGGAGACCACATTGTGAGCAGCGAATACAGTATAATACATTGAAAGAAGAACAAGTAAATCGCAAGTAATTCAGGTAAAGCAGCAATTTACTTGTACCCTATCCAAAGACTCCACATCCTTCTGGTAGTGTGGCGACCAGAACTGTACGCAGTATACCAAGTGTGGCCTAACTAAGGTTCTGTACAGCTGCAGCATGACTTGCCAATTTTTATACTTTATGCCCCGACCGATGAAGGCAAGCATGCCGTATGCCTTCTTGACTACCTTAGTCATCTGCGTTGCCACTTTCAGTGATCTAAAGCAAGTCCAACAAATCCATCAGGCGCAGAGGCAAGATCAGGAATGCATCTATGTCAGCCAAAATTGCAAACAAGGTTGGCCACAACAGAGTCCCAGGGATAAGAAGATGAAAATTTTTTTTGAACACAGAAGACACTTTGCCATAGTAGATGATTTGCTGGTAGATGATTCGAGCTTGATGATTCCACAGTCACTCAGAGTAGATATTTTGGACGAAATACACCAGGGTTATATGGGCATTACCAAATGTAAAGCATGGACTCAAGCCTCCATGTGATGGCCAAGAATCTCGAAGGATATCAAAGAACTGATTTCAAATTATGCCATATGTGCCGTTCACAGACAGGATCAGAGAGAAGCTCTAATTCCAACCCAATTCCCAACTAGACTGTGGGAACAGTTGGCGATGGATTTATTCTTCTTTGAGGGAAGATCCTATCTAATTCTAGTTGATTACTTCTCAAGATGGATCGAAGATAAAAAGATGTACACAACACAACTGAAGCAGTCATCAGAGTTTTGCATGATGTTTTCACATGGTATACCTGATCAGATAGTATCTGATAATGGACCACAATTTGCAAATGATTACTTCATGCATATTGCGGAAAAATGGGGATTTGTTCATTTATCCACAATCAAATGGAGAAGCTGGGTGAGCAGTCAGAACGGTTAAAGCTATGTTGAAGAAAAATCAAGATTTCCAATGAGCGCTTCTGACCTACAGGACTATTCCATTATCATGTGAATTAGTTCCATCAGAACTCTTAACGGGAAGAAAATTTATCTGAAAAGTTACTTCCAGGGTTACAAAGCAAGGATTATCAGAGAGTACAAGACAAAGAAAAGTCGTGTCGAAATAAACAAACCCATATTATAACAAGAGATACCATAGCAGAAAGCTACCGAAGATGTCAGAGGGACAAAAGCTATGAGTACAAGACCAAAATAGAGGAGTATTTCTCCAGAAAGACGAAAATCAACAGCGATCTTATATACTATGAAATCATGAAGATACTATATGGAGAAATAGAAGGAATCTGTCCATGACAATATTGGTAGGAGTGACCACCGCACAGTCGTTGTGGAGACGAAGTCCCGTTACAGAAAAGACATTGATTGATTTAGATTTTTAGATTTAGTGATACAGCACTGAAACAGGCCCTTCGGCCCACCGAGTCTGTGCCGACCATTAACCACCCATTTATACTAATCCTACACGAATCCCATATTCCTACCACATCCTCACCTGTCCCTATATTCCCCTACCTATACTAGGGACAATTTATAATGGCCAATTTACCTATCAACCTGCAAGTATTTTGGCTGTGGGAGGAAACCGGAGCACCCGGAGAAAACCCACACAGACTCAGGGAGAACTTGCAAACTCCACACAGGCAGTACCCAGAATTGAACCCGGGTCGCTGGAGCTGTGAGGCTGCGGTGCTAACCACTGCGCCACTGGTCATACAATTGGTCATACATGAGGGGAGGCGATGGCGTAGTGGTATTGTCACTGGACTAGGAACCCAGAGACCCAGGTATTGCTCTGGGGACATGGGTTCAAATCCTACCACAGCAGAAGGTGGAATTTGAATTCAATTAATAAATCTGGAATTAAAAAGCTAGTCTAATGATGGCCATGAAACCATTGTCGATTGTTGTAAAAACCCATCTGGATCACTAATGTCCTTTAGGGAAGGATATCTGCTGTCCTTACCTGATCTGGCCTACATGTGACTCCAGTCCCACAGCAATGTGGTTGACTCTTACATGCCCTCTGAAATGGCCTAGCAAGCCACTCAGTTGTATCTAACCGCGACAAAGTCAATAAAAAGGAATGAAACCGGACGGACCTCCCGGCATCAACCTAGGCACCGGAAATGACAACGGCAAACCCAGCCCTGTCGACCCTGCAAAGTCCTCCTTACTAACATCTGGGGGCTTGTGCCAAAGTTGGGAGAGCTGTCCCACAGACTAGTCAAGCAACAGCCTGACATAGTCATACTCACGGAATCATACCTTACAGACAATGTCCCAGACACTGCCATCACCATCCCCGGGTATATCCTGTCCCACCGGCAGGACAGACCCATTGGCGGCACAGTGGTATACAGTACAAAGAACAAAGAACAAAGAAAATTACAGCACAGGAACAGGCCCTTCGGCCCTCCAAGCCTACGCCGATCCAAATCCTCTATCTAAACCTGTCGCCTATTTTGTAAGGGTCTGTATCTCTTTGCTTCCTGCCCATTCATGTATCTGTCTAGATACATCTTAAAAGACGCTATCGTGCCCGCATCTACCACCTCCACTGGCAAAGCGTTCCATGCACCCACCACCCTCTGCGTAAAGAAATTTCCACGCATATCCCCCCTAAACTTTTCCCCTTTCACTTTGAACTCGTGTCCCCTTGTAATTGAATCCCCCACTCTGGGAAAAAGCTTCTTGCTATCCACTCTGTCTATACCTCTCATGATTTTGTACACCTCAATCAGGTCCCCCCTCAACCTCCGTCTTTCTAATGAAAATAATCCTAATCTACTCAACCTCTCTTCATAGCTAGCGCCCTCCATACCAGGCAACATCCTGGTGAATCTCCTCTGCACCCTCTCCAAAGCATCCACATCCTTTTGGTAATGTGGCGACCAGAACTGCATGCAGTATTCCAAATGTGGCCGAACCAAAGTCCTATACAACTGTAACATGACCTGCCAACTCTTGTACTCAATACCCCGTCCGATGAAGGAAAGCATGCCGTATGCCTTCTTGACTACTCTATTGACCTGCGTTGCCACCTTCAGGGAACAATGGACCTGAACACCCAAATCTCTCTGTACATCAATTTTCCCCAGGACTTTTCCATTTACTGTGTAGTTCACTCTTGAATTGGATCTTCCAAAATGCATCACCTCGCATTTGCCCTGATTGAACTCCATCTGCCATTTTTCTGCCCAACTCTCCAGTCTATCTATATTCTGCTGTATTCTCTGACAGTCCCCTTCAGTATCTGCTACTCCACCAATCTTAGTGTTGTCTGCAAACTTGCTAATCAGACCACCTATACTTTCCTCCAAATCATTTATGTAGGGAGGGAGTTGCCCTGGAAGTCCTCAACATTGACTCCGCACTCCATGAAGTCTCATGGCATCAGATCTAACATGGACAAGGAAACCTCCTGCTGATTACCACCTACCGCCCTCCCTAAGCTGATGAGTCAGTACTTCTCCATGTTGAACAGCACTTGGAGGAAGCACTGAGGGTGGCAAGGGCACAGAATGTACTCTGGGTGGGGGACTTCAATGTCCATCACCAAGAGTGGCTCGGTAACTTCTGACCGAGCTGGCCGAGTCTAAAGGACATATCTGCTAGACTAGGTATGCGGCAGGTGGTGAGGGAACCAACAAGAGGGGAAAACATACTTGACCTCGTCCTCACCAATCTGCCTACCGCAGATTCATCTGTCCATGATAGTATTGGTAGGAGTGACCACCGCACAGTCCTTGTGTAGACGAAGGCCCGCCTTCACATTGAGGATACCCTCCTTCGTGTTGTGTGGCACTAAAACCGTGCTAAATGGGATAGATTTCGAACTGATCCAGCAATGCAAAACTGGGCATCCATGAGGCGCTGTGGGCCATCAGCAGCAGCAGAATTGTACTCAACCACAATCTGTAACCTCATAGCCTGGCATATATCCCCCACTCTACCATTACCATCAAGCCAGGAGACCAACCCTGGTTCAATGAAGAGTAGGAGCAGTACCAGGCATACCTCAAAATGAGGTGTCAACCTGGTGAAGCTACAACCCAGGACTATCTGCGTGCCAAACAGCATAAGCAGCACGCGATAGACAGAGCTAAGCGATCCCATAACCAACGGATCAGATCTAAGCTCTGCAGTCCTGCCACATCCAGCCGTGAATGGTGGTGGACAATTAAACAACTAACTGGAGGAGGTGGCTCCACAAATATCCCCATTCTCAATGATGGGGGAGCCCAGCACATCAGTGCAAAAGACAAGGCAGAAGCATTTGCAACAATCTTCAGCCAGAAGTGCCGAGTTGATGATCTATCTCGGCCTCCTCCTGAAGTCCCCAGCATCACAGGTGCCAGTCTTCAGCCAATTGGATTCACTCCGCGTGATATCAAGAAACGACTGAAGGCTCTGGATACTGCAAAGGCTATGGACCCTGACAATATTCCGGCAATAGTACTGAAGACCTGTGCTGCAGAACTTGCCGCACCCCTAGCCAAGCTGTTCCGGTACCGCTACAACACTGGCATCTACCCGGCAATATGGAAAATTGCCCAGATATGTCCTGTACACGAAAGCAGGACAAGTCCAACCCGGCCAATTACTGCCCCATCAGCCTACTCTCAATCATCAGTAAAGTGATGGAATGTGTCATCAACAGTGCCATTAAGCGGCACATGCTTAACAATAACCTGCTCAGTGATGCTCAGTCTGGGTTCCGCGTGGGCCACTCAGCTCCTGACCTCATTATAGCCTTGGTTCGAACATGGACAAAAGAGCTGAACTCAAGAGGTGAGGTGAGACTGACTGCCCCTGACATCAAGGCAGCATTTGACTGCGTTGCCACTTTCAGTGACCTGTGCACCAGTACGCCCAGATCTCTCTGCCTGTCAATACTCCTAAGGGTTCTGCCATTTACTGTATACTTCCCACCTTCCAAAATGCATTACGTCACATTTGTCCGGATTAAACACCATCTGCCATTTCTCTGCCCAAGTCTCCAACCGTTCCATATCCTGCTGTATCCTCTGACAATCCTCATCACTATCCGCAGCTCCACCAACTTTTGTGTCGTCCGCAAACTTACTAATCAGCCCAGCTACATTTTCCTCCAAATCATTTATATATACTACAAACAGCAAAGGTCCCAGCACTGATCCCTGCGGAACACCACTAGTCACATCCCTCCATTCAGAAAAGCACCCTTCCACTGCTACCCTCTGTCTTCCAGGACCGAGCCAGTTCTGTATCCATCTTGCCAGCTCACCTCTGATCCCGTGTGACTTCACCTTTTGTACCAGTCTGCCATGAGGGACCTTGTCAAAGGCTTTATTGAAGTACATATAGACAACATCCACTGTCCTTCCTTCATCAATCAATGGCTGGGCGGGCGGTGTGTTGCAGCTGTAGAATGTGGGAGCTGGTGGGCACCGGTGCGATCCGCGGTGACCACATCTGCTCGAGGAACTTCAGCTCAGAGTTGATGAGCTGGAGTCCAAACTGTGGATGCTGCGACTCATCAGGGAGGGGGAGAGTTACCTGGACAATGTGTTTCAGGAGACAGTCACACCCCTTAGTTTAATTACATCAAATTTGAACCGTGGACAGGGACAGGAGGGTGTGACTGCGACTGAGGCAGGTATGGGGATCCAGAATTTCGTTTTGGAGGAGCCTCAGCCAGTGCCCTTATCCAAAAGGTACGAGATTCTTGCTCCCAGTGTGACGAGGGCACAGACTGCAGAGAGGATGAGCGAACTGACCACTGCACCGTGGTTCAGAGCGCCATTCAGGTGGGGGGGAAAAAGAGAAATGTAGTTGTAATAGGGATAGCATAGTTAGGGGAATAGTTACTGTTCTCTGCAGCAAAGGTAGAAAGTCCCGAAGGCTGTGTTGCCTACCTGGTGCCAAGGTTAAGGACATCTCTTCTGGGCTAGAGAGGAACTTGGAGTGGGAGGGAAAGGATCCAGTTGTCGTGGTCCACGAAGGTACCAATGACAAAGGTAAGACTAGGAAAGAGGTTCTGCTGAGGGACTATGAGCAGCTCGAGGCTAAATTAAAAAGCAGAACCACAAAGGTAATAATCTCCGGATTACTACCTGAACCACGTGCAAATTGGCATAGGGTAAATAAGATTAGAGAAGTAAATGTGTGGCTCAAAGATTGGTGTGGGAGAAATGGGTTCCGATTCATGGGACACTGGCACCAGTACTGGGGAAAGAGAGAGCTGTTCCATTGGGATGGTCTTCACTTGAACCATGCTGGGACCAGTGTCGATAAGGCTTTAAACTAAATAGTGGGGGAGGTGGGGAGGGTTCAATTAAAGGGAAGTTTCAAAAGTCGAAAAGCAATGAGAGAGCAGAGTTGCAGAGTAGTGAAGGGGCATACATTAATCAGAGCGTGACAGGAAGGGACAGAGAATACCGGCATAAGAGTACAGCAGATATTAGAACCACAGTAGGTAAAAATGGTAAAAAGTCAAAACTTAAGGCTCTTTATCTGAATGCACGTAGCATTTGTAACAAGATAGATAAGCTGACGGCACAGATAGAAATAAATGAATATGATTTGATAGCTATCACAGAGACTTGGTTGCAGGATGACCAGGACTGGAAGCTTAATGTTCAAGGATATTCGATGTTCTGGAAGAATAGGCAGAAAGGAAAAGGAGGTGAGGTAGCTTTGTTATTAAAGGAAGGGATCAGTGCACTTGTGAGTAATGATATAGGTGTAATAGATTGTGATATAGAATCAGTTTGGGTGGAAATAAGGAATAGCAAGGGAAAGAAATCACGGGTGGGAGTGGTCTATAGGCCCCCGAGGAGTTGCCTCTCTGTAGGACAAAGTATTAGTCAGGAAATAATGGAGGCGTGTAAGAAGGGCACTGCAATTATCATGGGTGATTTTAATCGAAGGGGTCGAAGGGCTTTCCTCTTTTCCCTCTCCTTGTTTGACCACAACAGGTTTAATTCTTGTTTAAAGTAGATGTACTGGCCAAGTTTAGTAGATGTTTGATTACTGACTTGTTGTGATCTTAACAAGAACCAATAGGACAGGTTTTCTTGAGTTGAACAAAGAAAGAGGTTAACATTTGCGCCACACAAGTGCCAGGCAATGACCATCTCCAACAAGAGAGAATCTAACCATCTCCCTTTGACATTCAATGGCATTACCATTACTGAATCCCCTACTATCAAATCCTAGCGGCTACCATTGACCAGAAACTGAACTGGAGTAGTCATATAAATACCATGGCTACAAGAGCAGGTCAGAGGCTAGGAATCCTGCGGCGAGTAACTCACCTCCTGACTCCCCAAAGCCTGTCCACCATCTACAAGGCACAAGTCAGGAGTGTGATGGAATACTCTCCACTTGCCTGGATGGGTGCAGCTCCAACAACACTCAAGAAGCTCGACACCATCCAGGACAAAGCAGCCCGCTTGATTGGCAACAAATCTACAAACATTCACTCCCTCTACCACCGACGCACAATGATAGCAGTGTGTACCATCTACAAGATGCACTGCAGCAACACTCCAAGGCTCCTTCGACAGCAGCTTCCAAACCCACGACCTCTACCACCTCGAAGGACAAGAGCAGCAGATGCATGGGAACATCACCACCTGCAAGTTCCCGTCCAAGTCACACACCATCCTGACTTGGAACTATAATCACCGTTCATTCACTGTCGCTGGGTCAAAATCCTGGAACTCCCGAACAACACTGTGGGTGTACCTACTTCACATGGACTGCAGCAGTTCAAGAAGGCAGCTCACCACCACCTTCTCAAGGACAATTAGGGATGGGCAATAAATGCTGGCCTTGCCAGTGACGCCCACATCCCATGAATGAATTAAAAAAAACTTTATTGTACTTAAACCAAAGTAATTAAAATAATAAACTACACACCAACTTTCACACGCACACACACACACTGGAGATTCACACACACACAAATAGGTTACAGAGTGGGGAAGGGTAGATTGGTCAAGTTAGAGTGCATAGAAAAAATGGTATACATTCTGTGGAGTTTGGTGATTCAGCTCACATCCAGCTGAATTCGGTGGTCTTGAGGCTTTTAGTTTGAAGAGACAGATAATTGATTTGGTGGGTCTCTTGGAGACAGCGATGCGGATGATTTCCTCCAAAGGGGTTTCTGAATGTAGCCAGAGTATACAGAGGTGGTCAGTCAGCAGACAGAGTTCAAAGCTTGCAAGCTGCAATGGAGAGAGAGAGAGAGAGAGGGACACCCACTTGGGTCTGCTCCTGTCAGAATCCAGGTGCTTCTCAATCTGCTGCAGAGAAACACCAGCTTAAAACCACAGATGGCGGGGAGCTTGTCACATGACAGTCACCCAGTGACTCAAGCATGGTAGTTCGCAGTGTATTTTTTCTTGCTAAAAAGAACAAGCAGTTCCCCTAAAGTTGCTGGGTCTTGGTTTTTGCTGGGACGAGCAGACATTTCGTCTCCACCTCACATGCCTTGCAATGTAGGATACAGTGTTGCAAATTAGGTGGCCATCTTAAAAGCTGCTAGCAAATTCATCTTTTATCTGTTCCTTTTTAAATTTCTTTAAAAATATATAAACTCAGATCTCCGGTCAGTGAATTAAAGAAAATTATCATTCAACAAAGCAAGTTGGCATGATACCATGGTGTAGAGATGTTTGGAATTTGACAATAGCTGCAACCTTGATCTTTGAGGAGAAAAGGCCCCACAACAGCAGGGAGGGGGCCAAGACAGGTGGCGGGGTGCCCGACCTGCGGCCTTTGTCTCAGGCTGAAGAGCAGGTGCTTGGGTCAGCCAGGAGCCAAGGAGGACGTGCCAAATCCGATGTCGAGCTCGGGGTCCCAGCTGAAGAGAGTGATTATTGCCAAACAGAGAATGAATCAAAATTAAACTTTATTGAGATATGCATTGCTGTCATCATTGAGACATGTGTACCATAACCCCTAAATGTCTATTCTTTACATTGTATCTTTCAGGGCGGCGCTCACAAACGAATCAGAAAATCGATCAAATGACAAAACCTCTGAGGACGAGGAGCACTTAGAGGATGCTCTGTCCCATTACTCTGCTGCAACTTCCACCAGTGCAGATACTTCACTCCAGTGACTATCTGCTCAGCTTTAGAATCAAGGTCACAAGCTGGTGAGACCACAACACATGTGCTCGAGCAGCTGGCTGAGGCTGAGACAGCCTAGCCCTCTCGCAATTGGAGGACTGCATGTGGCCTGGCCCATGCTAAGCCCCAGGCTGATGATGAGCCTCTGGTGTCGACAGCACAGAGCATGCTGGAGTTGCAGGGAGAGGTAAAGCAACATCTGGCAGAGATGCCAGAGGCTAAGCGTAGCCTTGAGCAGACAGTGGGGGAGTCCATCCATGCCATGACTGTTACCATGTCACAGGCATATCAGCTCGGGGCTTCATCCATTGAGAGGTTGGAGAGCCACATTCCACAGATGAGCAATGGCCTGCAAACCCTCACCTTGGCCATGAGGTCCACTCAGTAGTGGCAGGGCGAGAGAAGGACCAGGAGCCTGAAGAGTTTTCCCACTCCTAGTCCTTCTCCGATGAGCATGGAGGTTCCAACGAGCCTCGAGAGGGAGGAGGAGAGGCTGCGCTCCACATCTGGGGTCTCTCCTCAGGATAATTCAAGTGTGGACACAGGTTCCTCAGCCCCTTTGCCAGTGAGTCCAGCTCCAGCAGCCATGATGCCTGAGGACAGTCCTGCACCACTGCAGGAAGCCTTCAGGCAGCCGGGGCACTCCAGGCCTCAGACACCTAGAGGACGACCGCCAAAGTCATCCAGGCCAAGGGACGGCCTGATCAGCAGCCTGTCTCCAGTCCAGCTGCTAGCGTAGGGGTTACACTGTGCAGAAGCACCTGCAAATGTATCAAAAAGACACCTTGACACACGTGGGTATTCACGGGTGAGACAGATATGTCATGTTTAATTTAATTAAATGTTCTTTTGTGCCAATCATCAGCCTTCATTGTTTGAAAACCACATTCCACCATGGCATGATTGTGGCTCCTGCAATTCCATCATAAGCCTTACAGAATGGCCAAAGTGACCACTGACATCATGAACATGCCAAAGGTGTCACATGGGCACTGACTCATTTTGTTGGTGCCTGTCGTGCGGTGATACAACAATCACGGACTAACTCTAAAGAGTTATGAAAAATTTACTTTGGCTTGAAAAGTTGAACTTTTATTTTACAAAGTGAACAATGGTCCAAAATGGCCACCGAAGAAACCATCTGACAAAGACAAAGGACAAATCTTCAAAGCAAAAAGGTGTCAATGGAACCCATCCTAAACCTATCCTGAAACATTCCAGAATTAAATGTTTTCTTTTGAAACTAAGGACGTGTGAAGTAGCCACATCCTGGGCCATTGTGCAGTCACCATGGAGAAGAAAGCAGAGCGTCTCCAAACAGGAGGTGAGAGACAATAACATGTCCGTGAAAATAAGAGACAGCCAGAGAGAGAGAGAGACTCACCCAGGAGAGAAGCAACATCTAACAGCTTGCGTTCCAGCCAAGCCGGAAAGCACATGCCCTGCTGTTGAATCTGGCATCTACATTATACAGCAGTGATAGCTGGAAGTAACCCACCATCTTCAACAGATCCTTCAATCAAGAGAGAAATCTACAATCATCTCAGGCCTGCATCCATCTAGAACTTGATTTTTGAGAGAATTCAACAGGTTTGTCGTAACCTTTCCTCCCCCACTTGAACCCAACTTGAACCGCCTTCCCTTCTCTATCTGTCTCTTCTTGTGTGAGTGTGTGTACGCGCACGGATGCTTGAGTGGATGCAGTTGTGACAATTTTGGGAGAAGGCATATTGATCAATAAACAATTGACTTTCTGTTCTTTTTAAACCTACAAGAGAACCTGTCGCTGTCTGTTTACCTGAAAAATAAAACACAAAAGGGGCTAAACTCTAAAACAGGTCAGGTGGGGAGTTGAACAGTGGGAACCACCCATGTCACACCACGTGACCATAACAAATTGGGGGCTCAAAGCCTGGATCTGAACCACCAGACAAATGAGAGATTTGGAAAATGGGAGGAAAATTGACCTGTAATATTGTGGAAAAATAAACAAACAGGTTTTCTTATATTCTTCTGTTTTTTCTCGACAGTGCTTAAAACAAAAGAGATGGCCACATTTATTGCTGAGGAGTTTGTAGAGCAGGGAGAGATGTCCCATGATAAGTTAAACAAATTAAGCATGAAGATTTAAAAAGCTTAGCTACAGGGGTGGGAATCACTTTCAAACAAAAGGCAAAAAAACCTGAACTAGTGAAAAGTCTAGCCAATGATTTTAAACATACCCCTGAACTAGAAGAGGATAGCATGGAACCAGACACTGAAAAAAATCATCCGAGCTAGAATCCAGTTGCAGATGAAAAAAGAAGAAATACAGGGCCGAATTTTACTATCCCTCCGATGTCAGGGGTTACAGAGAAACATAGAAAATAGGAGCAGGAGTTGGCCATTCAGCCCTTCAAGCCTGCTCCGCCATTCATTATGATCATGGCTGATCATCCAACTCAGTAACCTGCTTTCCCCCCATACCCTTTGATCCCTTTCGCTCCAAGAGCTATATCTAACTCTTTCTTGAAAACATACAATGTTTTGGCCTCAACTGCTTTCTGTGGTAGTGAATTCCACAGGCTCACCACTCTCTGGGTGAAGTAATTTCTCCTCATCTCAGTCCTGAAAGGTTTACCCCGTATCCTTAGACTATGACCCCTGGTTCTGGACTCCCCCAACATCGGGAACATCCTTCCTGCATCTAACCTGTCAAGTGCTGTTCGAATTTTATAGGTTTCTATGAGATCCCCCTCACTCTTCTGAACTCCAGCGAATATAAGCCCAACCAACTCAACTCTCCTCATACGTCAGTCCCGCCAGCCCAAAAATCAGTCTGGTAAACCTTCGCTGCACTCCCTCCATAGCAAGAACATCAAAGACCAAAACTGCACACAATATTCCAGGTGTGGCCTCACCAAGGCCCTGTATAATTGCAGCAAGACATCCCTGCTCCTCTACTCCAATCCTCTCGCTATGAAGTCCACCATACCATCTGCCTTTTTTACCGCTTGTTACACCTGCATGCTTACCTTCAGTGACTGGTGTATGAGAACACCCAGGTCTCGCTGCATATTCCCCTCTTTCAGTTTATAGCCATTCAGATAATAATCTGCCTTCCTGTTTTTGCTACCAAAGTGTACAACCTCACATTTATCCACATTATACTGCATCTGCCATGCATTAGCCCACTCACTCAACTTGTCCAAATCACCCTGACGCCTCTCTGTATCCTCCTCACAACTCACCCTCCCACCCAGTTTTATGTCATCTACAAATTTGGAAATATTACATTTGGTTCCCTCATCTAAATCATGAATATATATTGTGAATAGCTGGGGTTCTAGAGTCATAGAGTCGGACAGCATAGAAACAGGCCACTCGGCCCACCGCGTCCATGCCGACCATAATGCCTATCTATACTAATCCCACCTGCCTGCATTAATTCCATATCCCTCTATGCCTTGCTCATTCAAGTACCTGTCCAGATTCCTCTTAAATGTTGCTACTGTTCCTGCCTCCACCACCTCCTCTGGCAGCTCATTCCAGATACCCACAATTCTTTGTGTGAAAAATTTACCCCTTTGATCCCCTTTAAACCTCCTCCCTCCTCCCTCTTACCTTAAATCTATGCCCTCTAGTTTTAGTCACCCCTACCATGGGAAACAGACTCTGGCTATCTACCCTATCGATGCCTCTCATAATTTTATATACCTCTATCATGTCCCCTCTCAGCCTCCTTCGCTCCAGGGAAAGCAGACTCAGCCTATCCAATCTCTCTTTATAACTCAAGCCCTCCAAACCAGGCAACATCCTTGTGAATCTTTTCTGCACCCTCTCTAGCTTAATCACATCTTTCCTGTAGTGCGGCGACCAGAACTGCACACAGTACTCCAAGTGCGGCCTAACCAACGTTATGTACAACTGTAACATGACGTCCCAACTCTTGTACTCAATGCCTCGGCCGATGAAGGCAAGCATGCCATAAGCCTTCTTCACCACCCTGCCTATCTGTGTTGCCACTTTCAGGGAACTATGTACTTGCACCCCAAGGTCTCTCTACTCAACAACACTCCCCAGGGCCCTGCCATCCACTGTATATATCCTGCCCTGGTTTAACTTCCCAAAATGCATCACTTCGCACATGTCTGCGTTAAATTCCATTTGCCAATCCCTTGCTCACTTTCCCAGTTGATCTATATCCTGTTGTAACCTTAGATAACCTTCTTCACTGTCCACTATACCACCAATTTTGGTGTCATCTGCAAACTTACTAATCATGCCCCTACATTCACATCCAAGTCATTAATATATATGACAAACAACAGAAGGCCCAGCACCGATCCCTGTGGCACACCACTGGTCACCGGCCTCCAATCTGAAAAACAACCCTCCAGTACCACCCTCTGCCTCATCACCAAGCCAATTTTGTATCCAATTTGCTAGCTCACCCTGGATCCCATGTGTTCAAACCTTCTGGACCAGCCCCTACCATGCGGGACCTTGTCAAAGGCCTTGATAAAGTCCATGTATACAACGTCCACCACCCTGCCTTCGTCAATCCTCTTGGTCATCTCCTCAAAAAACTCAATCAATTCGTGAGACATGATTTCCCACGCACAAAGTCATGCTGACTATCCCTAATCAGATCATGCCTTTCCAAATGGATATAAATCCTGTCTCTCAGAATCCCTTCCAATAACTTTCCCACCACTGATGTAAGGCTCACCGGCCTGTAGTTCCCTGGCTTATCCCTGCTGCCCTTCTCAAATAAAGACACAACATTAGTTATCCCCTAGTCTTCCGGTACCTCACCCGTGGCTAACGATGATACAAAACCTCTGCCAGGGCCCCAGCAATCTCCTCCCTTGCTTCCCATAGCATCCTAGGATACACTTGGTCAGGCCCTGGGGATTTATCCACCTTAATGTGCTTCAAAACCTCCAACACCTCCTCCTTTGGAATGTTGATATGCTCCAGGATATTGGTGTTCCCTCCCTTGAACTCACTAACTTCCATGACCTTCTCCCCGTTAAATACAGATGAGAAGTATTCATTTAAGACCTCACCCATTTCCCGTGGCTCCACACATAGATTACCACACTGATCCTTAAGGGGACCTACTCTCTCCCGAGCTACCCTTTTACTCTTAATATACTTATAGAATTTTTTAGGATTCTCCTTTATCTTATCTGCCAGGGAAATCTCATGGTCCCTTTTCGCCCTCCTGATTTCCTTCTTAAGTGTACTACTACATCCCTTATACTCCTCGAGGGACTCGCTTGATCCCAGCTGCCTATACCTGACATATGCCTCCTTCTTTGTCCTGACCAGACCCTCAATATCCCTCGTCAACCAAGGTTCCCTAAACTTGCCAGCCTTGCCCTTCCATCTAACAGGAACATGCCGGCCCTGAACTCTTCCTATCTCACTTTTAAAAGCCTCCCACTTGCCAGACGTCCCTTTACCTGTAAACAGCCTCTCCCATTCAACTTTTGAGAGTTCCTGTCTGATGCTATCGAAATTAGCCTTCCCCCAATTTAGGACTTCAACTTGAGGACCAGCCCTATCCTTTTCCATAGCTATCTTGAAGCGAATAGAGTTATGGTCACTGGTCCCAAAGTGCTCCCCCACTGACACATCAACCACCTGCCCATCCTCATTTCCTAAGAGGAGGTCGAGTGTAGCCCATTCTCTAGTAGGGCCATCCACATACTGCTTCAGAAAACTATCCTGTGCATACTTAACAAATTCTTCCCCATCTGATCCCTTAGCACTAAGGCAGTCCCAGTCAATATTAGGGAAGTTAATATCACCTACTATTACAACCCTATAATTCCTACACCTATCTGTGATTTCCCTACTTATATGCTCCTCCAATTGCCTCTGACTGTTGCGGGGCCTATAGTATAATCCCATCAAAGTGATCACCCCTTTCTTATTTCTAAGTTCTACCCATATGGCCTCGCTGGACATTCCCCCCCAGGATATCCTCTCTACGTACTGCCTTGATGTCCTCCCTAATCAATAGTGCAACTCCCCCTCTTCTCTTACCTCCAGCTCTATCACACCGGAGGCATCGGTACCCCGAAACATTGAGCTACCAGTCCTGCCCATCCCTCAGCCACGTTTCCGTAATAACTATAATATCACAATCCCATGTACTGATCCATGCTCTGAGTTCATCTGTAAGGCTTCCTGCATTAAAGTAAATGCAGTTAAGCCGACCAGACCTTCCATGCTCCCTGTCCTGCCCCTGCCCGGCCTGCCTACTGGACTTGCTTGCTTTAACCTCTACGTTTGCCTCAACTATCTCATCTGA
This sequence comes from Heterodontus francisci, assembly GCF_036365525.1. Classification (NCBI taxonomy): domain Eukaryota; kingdom Metazoa; phylum Chordata; class Chondrichthyes; order Heterodontiformes; family Heterodontidae; genus Heterodontus; species Heterodontus francisci. The sequence continues at coordinate 12,350,674 of NC_090403.1, read as the reverse complement.
GAGACTACTACTTTGTGTCCCTGCCAGACTAGTTTAAACCCTCCCGAGCAGTACTAGCAAATCTCCCCGCAAGGATATTGGTCCCTTTCCAGTTCAGATGCAACCCGTCCCTCTTGTACAGGTCACCTCTGTACCAGAAGAGATCCCAATGGTCCAAGTAGCTGAAGCCCTGCCTCCAACATCAGCTCTTCAGCCACGCATTCATTTGCCTTATCCTCCTATTCCTACCCTCACTAGCGCGTGGCACAGGGAGTAATTTAAAAAAAAATTCATTCATGGGATGTGGGAGACGCTGACCAGGCCAGCATTTATTAGCCATCCCTAATTGCCCTTGAGAAGGTGGTGGTGAGCTGCCTTCTTGAACCGCTGCAGTCCATTTGGGGTAGTTACACCCACAGTGCTGTTAGGAAGGGAGTTCCAGGATTTTGACCCAACAACAGTGGAGGAACGGCAATATAGTTCCAAGTCAGGATAGTGTGTGACTTGCAGGTGGTGATGTTCCCATGCATTTGCTGCCCTTGTCCTTCTAGTTGGTAGAGGTCACGGGTTTGGAAGGTAATCCTGAGATTACAACCCTAGAGGTCCTGCTTTTTAACCTTCTGCCTAACTCCCTATATTCACTTTGCTGGACCTCATCTCTCTTCCTGCCTATGTGATTAGTACCAATATGCACCACGACCTCTGGCTGCTCACTCTCCCCTTTCAGAATGCCCTGTGCCCGCTCAGAGACATCCTTGACCCTAGCACCAGGGAGACAACACACCATCCTGGATTCTCGCTCGCGGCCACAGAAATGCCTATCTGTGCCCCTGACTATTGAGTCCTCTATCACTACCGCTCGCCTACACTTTGACCTTCAGAGCCAGTCGTGGTGCCATTGACCTGGCTGCTGCTGCTGCTTTCCCCTGAGAGGCCATCCCCCCCCCAACAGTATCCAAAACAGCACACTTATTATTGAGGGGAATAGCCACAGGGGATTCCTGCACTACCTGCCTGCCCCTCCTGGTGGTCACCCATCTATCTGGCTGAACCTGCGGCGTGACCACCTCCCTGAAACTCCTATCTATGATACTTTCTGACTCCTGTATGTTCCTCAGTGAGTCCACCTGCCACTCCAACCGATCCATGTGATCTGAAAGGAGCTGCAGCTGGACACACTTTCTGCAAACCTAGTCGTCAGGGACATTTGACTTCTCCCCGATCTCCCACATTTCACGGGAGGAGCATACTACCCCACTGACTGCATTTCCACCCCTCGCTTTACTTCTGTCTTAAAAGAAAGAAAGGAAGACAGAAATTGGGAATAAAAAAAAACTAAGCCTTACCTGGTCAATAGTTACCCTCCTCACCGAAGCCTGACGTACACCAAAGCCCACACTTTGACCTTACCAGCAGCACTGTGACCTTGCAGCCCCTCCCAAAGATGGCCGCTCTCGGATCTTTAATCGCGCTTTCGGATTTTACCTCAGGGAAGAAACCGCTGTTGATGCTGATGTCAATGTGAGTCGCTGACTCTGGGAATCTCCAACTCGGGGCTCAGCCGAATCCGGGCCTGTAACAAGCCGTCGGGCCCACACACCTGCCCCGCGCCTCTGCGATGTCCCCGGGTGTGCAGCACCGGGCTAATCTCCGACTGCAGCCCCGCGCTGTGTCCCGGCCGGGGTGGGTAGGCCTCTCCAAGGGCCCCGGCGACCGCTGCTGTTGGTGTAGCCCGACTACTGGCTGTCTGCAGATAGTCCAGTGCCGGCTGTCTGCAGGTAGTCCGGTGCCAGCTCCCCGGTGCTGATGGTAGTGTCAGTGCGGGAAGCCTCTCCGCTACGCCAGGGACCAGAGCCTGGAGACGGCACCGGGGCTGCACCTAGCACCAATCCCTGCATTACCCCACTAGTCACTGCCTGCCATTCGGAAAAAGACCCATTTATTCCTACTCTTTGTTTCCTGTCTGCCAACCAATTTTCTATCCATCGCAATACACTACCCCCAATCCCATCTGCTTTAATTTTACATGCTAATCTCTTATGTGGGACTTTATCGAAAGCCTTCTGAAAGTCCAAATAAACCACATCCACTAGCTCTTCTGGGAGAGCCAGGAGAGGCCTGCCATGATCCCCGTACGGGAAAGGCCCCGCTACATTTTACCAGCGGCAGCGAGGCCTCGGTGCAGTTCCCCCCCCCCTCGACTGCTTGGCGGTGGAGCCTTCATCTGAATATGCAAATGATATTACGATTAAAGAATAATGACTTACCTCGTAGCAACGGCTGTCCTACCCCAGTATCCCAGCCGCGGCCGCAAATCCCGCACGTTTGGCATGACACTGATGGGGAGGGAGGAGGAGTGAAATTTTCAGGGGGTGGGGAGCAGGGAAAACTGTTTCCATTGGCTGAGGGGATAGTGGGAAGCGGTTGAAGGGCAAAGAAAACAAAGTTTGGGGGTGAAAGGCCAGTATTGGCAAAAGTTTTTCAGTGGTGGGGGAGGGAAATAAATATCTTGTTTGATCATGGCGGGGTGGGTGTGGAAGAGGGGTTTTGATGTTTAATTGACTGTTTTTATTTAAATTAAAAGTGCTGTTTGCTGTAAAAATCTAAATTGCCAGTAAGGGCTTGAAGCCCTTTAAAATTGGTGGCGGCGTCTGCATGGTGGCGCTGGGCACCATTGACAAAGACAGAGTGACCGCTCCCTCTAAGACATGGGGGCGGCTGTTCACCTCCTCCATTTAAATGGGCCCCCATGCGAAATATCGCGGGGGCTCAGCGGCGCACAAGTCACATGTGCACCATGCCCTCTTCAAGCTTGCTTCCAAGAATGGCGCTAAGCTGATAAAATGCAGCCCACAGTTTCAGTTAGAAAAGGAAAAAGAGGAAAGAGAATTTCAGTTGAAACAAGAGGAAATACAATTTCAGAGGGTTGCATTACAGAGACTACAAACGCAGAATGAAAATGCTACCAGCCACTCAAACTTTATCCCCAATTCAGAGCAAAATTTTGATGCGCTGAGACACTCAAGACGAGTGCCAAAATTTAATGAGGAGGAGGTTGAGTCATATTTTATCTCATTTGAGAAAATAATTCCCAGGCTAAAATGGCCAAAAGAATTTTGGACACTCCTCTTACGATGTGAGTTCGGGGTAGGGCTCCCTGTTATCAGAAGAAAGTTCCTCTGATTATGAACAAACTAAAACTGCAATTCTAAATGCATATGAGCTGGTACCAGAAACATATAGACAGAAATTCCAGCACACCCAGAAAAGACCCATACAGACTTACACTGAATTCAAAAGAATCAAACATGTGGCTTTTGATTGTTGGATACAGTCTCTCAAGCTAGAACCCTGATATGAAAATTTGAGAGAAGTGATGTTGCAGGAAGAGTTCAAAAATAGCATCCCAAGTAATATAAGAACCCACATCGAAGAACAAAGAGTCACAAAAGTAAGGAAAACAGCTAAAATGGCCGATGACTATGAATTCATACACAAATCCCTAACTCTGAATAAATTTGGGTCTAGTAGCTCAAACAAGCTATGGAGAGATCACATGGATGCAGAGGAAGCAGAATAGGCTTGAAAAGGAGAGCAGGGAAGAAAAACCCAACCAGTCTCAAACTTTTAAAAGAAGGAACCTATTGGATAAACCAGTAGGGGTCCACGCGACATGTTTCTAGTGTGGCAAACCTGAGCATGCCCTGGTTAATTGTTGGTATGCCAAAAAACCAGCAGGAGGCACTGCAGTCAAGCCTGTATCTGTGACTTTGCAAGTGACAAGCCTGTTGTCAAATATTACTCAAGAGCAGAACACATATCAGAACTTTTCACACAAAGGAAAAATGACTCCTTTTGTGTCCCAGCACTAGACAAGGAGATAACCATCCTCATGGATACTGGTTGTTTTCAAACTGTTTTCTTTCTTCTTTCTTTTGGGCCTCCTTATCTCGAGAGACAATGGATACGCGCCTGGAGGTGGTCAGTGGTTTGTGAAGCAGCGCCTGGAGTGGCTATAAAGGCCAATTCTGGAGTGACAGGCTCTTCCACAGGTGCTGCAGAGAAATTTGTTTGTTGGGGCTGTTGCACAGTTGGCTCTGGACTTATAACCCGTAACTGCTGCCTTCTGTGTTGTTTTAGTCGCTGTGAGGCAACTATGGAGTGACCTCTCCATGGCGCATGCCTGGGCAAATTTATGGAGGTTGAGAGTTGCCCAGTCGTCAAAACCCCCCTCTCGGCCTTTCTGGTGGGGTCCAAAGGAGTGCAGGACACGACGTTTGGCACCAGTATGGCTGCAGGAACTGCCGGAAACATGCCAAAGGTGACACATGACCGCCTACGGGGTTCCGCTCCGGATTTTCTGTTAGGGTTTACTCCCTTAGCCTTGGTCTCTCCCGAGACGCCCACAAGGCAGTGGGGTTGTTGGGGCCCCTACACAGGTGCAGGTGCCGGTACTGGCAGACAAACGGACAAAAATGCCACCGGAAAACAGAACAAATACCACCGTATTAGTAGAAGGACTTACTGGCAAATGTTTGAAAGTTCCCTTAGTTAAAATTTACCCACATAGTAGTAATAGTCAGAATCATTCACAGCTTACCCATGTACAGGGTAGATTTATTGCTGGGCAATGACCTGGCAGGAAGCACAGTATTGTACCTAGAGGGTCCAGAGTAGTCCACGGAAACTGGAGAAACTGAGGGGAGAAAGCAAAACTCTGTACAACTCCAGAGGGCTGGGGAAGTGATAGAGCCAGAAGAGTTTAAAAGGGCCAAGATAGAGCCAAAAAGATTTTAAAAAGCAAAGATAAAAGCTGCAAAAGTTGAAAGAAATGCAACCGAGATATGGTTAGCTGAAACCTCTTTAAAAGATTTAAATAGGGTCGAGGAAAGTTCCCAAACAGAAAAGCCAAGAGTGAGAGAGATACCTCATCTAGTTGAAGGGCCACAGTGGAGTGCAGTGGAAGCTGGGCAACCAACTGCGAGCAGTAGTGTCCCAGAGCACATGGGGCAGATTTGGGAAACATCTATCTCTGAAATAAAAGGGAAAGAGAAGGTAACATACCCTAAAGTGAACCACGCTTGTGAAAATCACAAGAGAACTAAAAGTGAGGTCAGCACAGATCGACCCACTGAAGAATCACACGATCAGATTTCAAATCCAAAACTAATCAAACCCAGCAGTTTAGAGTCAGAACACAGCAAGAACAAGGGGCAAGAAGAAATCCCAGATGCCTCACAGGGGCTAAAAGACAATGTATTGCTCACTATCACCTTAGAAATAAGAATTATCAATGTGTCAGAACTTGAATGGTGAACACCATGTATTGTGGAAGCAGTAGTTATGGGGTTAAAGCTTGTACAAACAGGGAACCTCACAACAAGCAGTAACAGAATTTGCATATTACAAGCTTCACCAACAATCACATGGTCCTGGAGAGAAACATTCCTTATGTAGTACAAACTGGTGTGAAAGAAACTACAACCCCGTTTGACAACACGTAACTGAAAGAAGGTACTTCATCCAAAGGAAGGATGATGAAAAAAGTAAATTTTAACCTCAAATGGCTGTTACAAGCAATGCCAACTGTAGCAGTTATCAGATTGAGGAGTGAATGAAATGAACGTGTCTAGTGGTGTGACCCTAAACTTTCCTAAGGTTTGTCCATCTTTCTGAACCAAAATAAACAAATAACATAAAAATGAAACCCAAAGAATTTCCTTTTTGGGGAGGTGTCATGCACACCAGAAGTGCAATGATATAGCAATCATGGACTAACTCTGAAGAGTTATGAAAAATGGACTTTGTCTTTAAAAAATGAGCCTTTATTTTGAAAAGTGAACAACGGTCCAAAATGGCCACCAAAGAAAAAAGGATTGACCTTTTTTTAAATTCATTCATGGGATGTGGCCATCGATAACTAGGACATCATTTATTGCCCATCACGAATTGCCCTTGAGAAGGTGGTGGTGAGCCTCCTTCTGGAATCGCTGCATTCCATGTGGTTCAGTTACATCCACAGTGCTGTTACGGAGGGAGTTCCAGGATTTTGACCCAGTGACTGTAAAGGAACAGTGATATAGTTCCAAGTCAGGATGGTGTGTGGCGTGGAGGGAAACTTGCAGGGGGTGGTGTTCACATGCATCTGCTGCCCTTGTCCTTCTAGTTGGTAGAGGTCGCGGGTTTGGAAGGTGCTGTCTAAGGAGCCTGGTGCGTTGCTGCAGTGCATCTTGTAGAGATGGTACGCACTGCTGGCACTGTGCATTGGTGGTGGAGGGGATAAATGTTGAAGGTGGTGAATGAGGTGCCAATCAAGTGGGCTGCTTTGTCCTGGATGGTGTCGAGCTTATTGAGTGTGGTTGGAGCTGCACCCATCCAGGCAAGTGGAGAGTATTCCATCACACTCCTGACGTGCCTTGTAGCTGGTGGACAGGCATTGGGGAGTCAGGATGTGTGTTTCTCGCCACAGGATTCATAGCCTCTGACCTGATCTTGTCGCCACGGTATTTATATGGCTACTCCAGTTCATTTTCTGGTCAATGGTAACCCCCAGGATGTTGATATTGGGGGATTCAGCGATGGTAATGCCATCGAATGTCAAAGGGAGATGGTTAGATTCTCTCTTGCTTGAGATGGTCATTGCCTGGTACTTGCGTGGTGCAAATGTTACTTAGTTTAGTTTAGAGATACAGCACTGAAACAGGCCCTTCGGCCCACCGAGTCTGTGCCGACCATCAACCACCCATTTATACTAATCCTACACTAATTCCATATTCCTACCACATCCCCACCTGTCCCTATATTTCCCTACCACCTACCTATACTGGGGCAATTTATAATGGCCAATTTACCTATCAACCTGCAAGTCTTTGGCATGTGGGAGGAAACCGGAGCACCCGGAGGAAACCCACGCAGACACAGGGAGAACTTGCAAACTCCACACAGGCAGTACCCAGAATTGAACCCGGGTCGCTGGAGCTGTGAGGCTGCGGTGCTAACCACTGCGCCACTGTGCCGCCCCAATCATTTATCAGCCCAAGCCTGGATATTGTCCAAGTCTTGCTGCATTTGTACTAGGACTACTTCATTATCTGAGGAGTCACGAATGGTGCTGAACATTGTGCAATCATCAGAGAACATCCCCACTTCGGCCCTTATGATTGAAGGAAGGTCATTGATGAAGCAGCTGAAGATGGTTGGGCCCAGGACACTACCCTGAGGAACTCCTGCAGTGATGTCCTGGAGCTGAGATGAATGACCTTCAACAACCACAACCATCTTCCTTTGCATTAGGTATGACTCCAACCAGAGAATAGTCTTCCCCCTGGTTCCCATTGACTCCAGTTTTGCTAGAGCTCCTTGATGCCATACTCAGTCAAATGCTGCCTTATTGTCAAGGGCAGTCACTCTCACCTCACCTCTTGAGTTCAGCTCTTTTGTCCATGTTTGAACCAAGGCTATAATGAGGTCAGGAGCTGAGTGGCCCAGGCGTAACCCAAACTGAGTATCACTGAACAGGTTATTGCTAAGCAGGTGCTGCTTGATAGCATTGTCGACGACACCTTCCATCACTTTACTGATGATTGCGAGTAGACTGATGGGGCGGTAATTGGCTGGGTTGGGCTTGTCCTGCTTTTTATGTACGGGACATACCTGGGCAATTTTCCACATTGCTGGGTAGATGTCAGTGTGGTAGCTGTACTAGAGCAGCTTGGCTAGGGGCGTGACAAGTTCTGGAGCACAAGTTGTCTGTACTAATGCCGGAATGTTATCAGGGTCTATAGCCTTTGCAGTATCCAGTGCCTTCAGTCGTTTCTTGATATCACGTGGAGTGAATCAAATTGGCTGAAGACTGGCATCTGTGATGTTGAGGACTTCAGGAGGGGGCCGAGATGGATCATCAACTCTGCACTTCTGGCTGAAGTGTTGCAAATGCTTCAGCCTTATCTTTTGCACTGATGTGCTGGGCTCCCCCATCATTGAGGATGGGGATATTTGTGGAGCCACCTCCTCCAGTTAGTTGTTTAATTGTCCGCCATCATTCACGGCTGGATGTGGCAGGACTGCAGACCTTAGGTCTAATCCATTGGTCATGGGATTGCTTAGCTCTATCTATTGCATACTGCTTATGCAGTTTGGCATGCAAGTAGTCCTGAGTTGTAGCTTCACCAGGTTGACACCTCATTTTGAGGTATACCTGGTGCTGCTCCTAGCATGCCCTCCTGTACTCTTCATTGAACCAGGGTTGGTTCCCCCAGCTTGATGGTAATGGTAGAGTGGATAATATGCCAGGCCATGAGGTTGTGGATTGTGGTTGAGTACAATTCTGCTGTTGCTGTTGGTCCACAGTGCCTCATGGATGCCCAGTTTTCTGTTTCTGATCTGTTCGAAATCTATCCCATTTAGCATGGTGGTAGTGCCACACAACACGATGGAGGGTATCCTCAATGTGAAGGCAGGACTTTGTCTCCACAAGGACTGTGCGGTGGTCACTCCTACCAGTCTGTAATGGACAGATGCATCTGTAACAGGCAGATTGGTGAGGACGAGGTCAAGTTTGTTTTTCCCTCACCACCTGCCACAGAGGGTGTCTCGCAGCTATGTGCTTTAGGACTCGGCCAGCTCGGTCAGTAGCGGTGCTACTGAGCCACTCTTGGTGATGTACATTGAAGTCTCCCACCCAGAGTACATTCTGTGCCCTTGCCACCCTCAGTGCTTCCTCCAAGTGGTGTTCAACATGGAGGAGTACTGAGTCATCAGCCGAAGAGAGGGCGGGGGGTGGGTGGTGGGAGGTGGTAATCAGCAGGAGGTTTCCTTGCCCGTGTTTGACCTGATGCCATGAGACTTCATGGAGTCCAGAGTCAATGTTGAGGACTTCCAGGGCAACTCCCTCCCGACTGTATACCATAGTGCTGCCACCTCTGCTGGGTCTATCCTGCTGGTGGGATTGGACATAACCGGGGATGGTGATGGCAGTGACTGGGACATTTTAAGGTATGATTTCGTGAGTATGACTATGTCAGGCTGTTGCTTGACTAGTCTGTGGGACAGCTCTCTCAACTTTGGCACAAGCCCCCGATGTTAGTAAGGAGGACTTTGCAGGGTCGACAGGGCTGGGTTTGCCGTTGTCGTTTCCGGTGCCGAGGTTGATGCTGGGTGGTCCGTCCAGTTTCATTCATTTTTATAGACTTTGTAGCAGTTAGATACAACTGAGTGGCTTGCTAGGTCATTTCAGAGTGCATTTAAGAGTCTACCACATTGCTGTGGTTCTGGAGTCACATGTAGGCCAGGCGAGATAAGGACAGTAGATTTCCCTCCTGTAGTGTTATGTTGTATAGCACGCAGCAGACCACGATGATGCACGCAACCCTCTCTGTGGCATACTGAAGGCTCCACCAGATCTATCAAGGCAGCAAAACCACATCTTCAGCATACCACTGGTCTGCTCGATGGGCGGAGCCGTGACAGGCTTTGTAATGTTCTTCTGCATAATTGCTGGGCTTCCTTACAGGTGTCAGAAGTTATGTCTTCATGGGGTAGCCCTTATCCCTGAGAATCCACCCTTGAAGGTGAGCAGGGAGAGGAACCTTGGACTGTCGAAGTATATATGAATCATGACAGCTTCTGGGAAGCGGGCACATATTTGTAGGAAGCACTTTCTGTGGTCGCATACAAGTTGGACATTAATTGAACAAAACTCCTTCCTGTTTATTCAGATGGCTGGTTGGTCTGTGGGAACCTTGATAATTACAATAAAGCTGTTGAATTCTCTTGGAAATCAAGTTCTAGATGGATGCAGGCCTGAGATAATTGTAGATTTCTCTCTTGATTGAAGGTTCTGTTGAGGCCAGTGGGTCACTTCTAACTCTCACTGCTGTATAATGTAGATGTCAGATTTTTCAGCAGGGCATCTGCTTTCTGGCTTGTCTGGAATGCAAGCTGGTAGATGTTGCTTCTCTCCTGGATGAAGTCGATCACACCTTGGACCTGTGGGAATCCCACAATGGTCCCAAATCCTCTCGGCCTGACTCTCAGGGTCTATCCTGTAGCGCACATGGTTGCTGGTCCTCCTGAACAGAGCATTGGTCACCTCCTTGATGCAATGATGAACTGTGAATTCAGAGATACCACACATGTCCTCGGTGGATTCCTGGAATGATCCAGAGACCTAAAAGTTTAAGGTCACAGTGATCTTCAGGGCCACAGGCATAGGGTGACCACCAAAGCCCATTGGTCGCAAATCGTTGCTTAGCAGTGTGTAGAGGTGCATCACGGCCTCTCTGGACAGTTGCAGTCTTCTCCGGCAGTTTCACTCAGACAAAGATCAAAGAACAGTACAGCACAGGAACAGGCCATTCGGCCCCTCCAAACCTGCGCCGATCTTGATGCCTGTCTAAACTAAAACCTTCTGTACTTCCGGGGTCCGTATCCCTCTATTCCCACCCTATTCATGTATTTGTCAAGATGCCTCTTAAACGTCGCTATCGTACCTGCTTCCACCACCTCCCCCGGCAGCAAGTTCCAGGCACTCACCACCCTCTGTGTAAAAAACGTCTACAGGTATGTCAGCCGAGTACCATAGATTCGCTGGATTATCTGTTCTGTTCTTTGCCTTGGTGACTGCTGCTGCTTGCGTCTGGGAGCTTTGTCTTGAACCATAGCTGCCTCTTGGGCCTGCCTCCAGCAAGGGGATCCAGGAAAACAGGGTGAATCATCCCCGTCTCTATCCTCCTTGGACATTCAGCTACCTTCTAAAAGGGAAAGTTCACCTATCTGGGCACAGAACTTTTTTAATTATGGTTCTGGAGGATGCCTGCATTAGCTTTATGGTATGGATTGATGTTGGTCTCACACCTTGCCAAAAAATGCAAGCCATCATGACCATATCAACACCATTTAAATGCCTTGTACTGGACCCCGACAGAGCTCCCCCATCCCTTCCCCCGCCCCACTTCACACACCATTCATGGAATCACAGAAATCATAGAATGTTTACAGCTCAGAAGGAGGCCACCAAAAATGAGCCACCCAGCCTAATACCACCTTCCAGCATTTGATCCATCGCCCTGCAGTTTATGGCACTTGAGGTGCATATCCAGACTTCTTTTGAATGAGTTGAGGGTTTCTGCTTCTATGACCTTTTCAGGCAGTGAGTTCCAGACCATGACCACCCTCTGGGTGAAAATATTTTTCCTCATCTCCCCTCTAATCCTTCTACCACTCACTTTAAATCTATGCCCCCTCGTCACTGACCTCTCTGCTAAGGTAAATAGGCCCTTCACCTCCACTCTATCCAGGCCCCTCACAATTTTGTACATTTCAATCAAATCTCCCCTCAGCCTCTTCTGTTCGAAGGAGAACAACCCCAGCCTATCCAATCTTTCCTCACAGCTGTACTTTTCCAGTCCTGGCAACATCCTCGTAAATCTCCTCTGTACCCCCTCCAGTACAATTACATTCTTTCTGTAATGAGGTGACCGGAACTGCACACTGTACTCAAATTGTGGCCGAACCAATGAGTTATACAATTGTAGCGTAACCGCTCTGCTCTTATATTCTATACCTCGGCTAATAAAAGAAAGGATTCCATATGCCTTCTTAACCACTTTATCGACCTCTCCTGCTACCTTCAGGGACCTGTGGACATTCACTCCAAGGTCCCTCACTTCCTCCACACTTCTCAGTATTCTCCCATTAATCGTGTATTCCTTTGCCTTGTTTGACCTCCCCAAATGCATCACCTCACACTTCTCCGGTTGAATTCGATTTGCCACTTTTCTGCCCACCTGACCAGTCCATCAATATCTTCCTGCAGTCTACAGCTATCCTCCTCGCTATCTACCACATGGCCAATTTTTGTGTCGTCTGCAAACTTCTTGATCGTGACCCCTAAATTTACATCCAAATTACCATAAAAAGCAGCAGACCCCTACGGGACGCCACTGGAAACAGCCCGCCAGTCACAAAAACACCCGTCAACCATTTGTTTTCTGTCACGGAGCCAATTTTGTATCCACCTTGCTACATTTCCCTGGATCCCATGGGCTTTTGTTTTTAACCAATCTGCCATGTGGGACCTTGTCAAAAGCCTTGCTAAAATCCATGTAGACCACATCAACTGCACTACCCTCATCAACCTTTCTTGTTACTTCTTCAAAAAATTCAATCAAGTTAGTCAAACATGATCTTCCCTTAACAAATCCATGCTGACTATCCTTGATTAATCCGTGCCCTTCTAAGTGACAGTTTATCCTGTCTCTCAGAATTGATTCCAATAATTCCACAACTGAGATTATACTGAGTGGCCTGTAATTATTCGGTCTATCCTTCGCTCCTTTTTTGAACAGAAGTACAACGTTAGCAGTCCTCCAATCTTCCGGCACCACACCTATATCTAGTGAGTACTGGAAACGATGGACAGACATTCCGCTATTTCCTCTCTGACTTCTTTTAACAGCCCACTTGCAGAGGATCCCTCCCCAACACAATCTACTTGCAGACCTTCCCCCCTCACAGTTCACAATACTTGCAAATTTTGTGTCCTTTGCAAATTTTGAAATTGTGTGCTGTTCACCCAAGTCTATACCATGAATATATATAAAGAAAAACAGTGGTCCTAGTACCGACCCCTGGGCAACCCCACTCTCTACCTTCCTCCAGTCCAAAACATAACCGTTCACCACTACTCTCTGTTTCCTATCACTCAGCCAAATTTGTATCCATGCTGCCACTGTCCCTTTTATTCCATGGGTTTTGACATTGCTGAGAAGCCTATTATATGGCACGTTATCAAGCACCTTTTGTAAGTCTATGTAAAGGCCTGCTTAGGTCGGGAAAAAGAAGACGACCCAAACCCGACAGATCCACAGTGGACCCAAGCCTGACCCAGCCCGAGTCTCTCCAATTTCACCCCGAGCCCGACCTAACCCGACCTGACCTGAGCCCGAGCCCGAGCCCGACTCGGCACGACCCGAGCCCGACCTGACCATCCCTTGACTTACCTTCCGACTGGGAAGCTCCACAAGCTGCAACGCATGTGTGATGACGGCATAGTGACATCACTCGCTTGCTGCGCAGACTCAGTTTCGTCCCGGACTCCCAACTCAGTTAAGTTTTATATTTTTAATACTTTCCAGCAGGGCACTTACCATGTGTGTCCGGCCCGACCCGACCCAAGCCCTCAAGCAGGACCCAGAAGAGGGGCCCGACCCGACCCGTACCCGACACGTCATCGGGTCCCGTTGGGTTCGGGTCAGGTAGCAGGCCTCTAAGTCCATGTGCACCGCATCAACTGCATTACATTTATCAATCCTACCTGTTACCTCATCAAAATACTCAATCAAGTTAGTTAAACACTATTGTCTTTATCAAATCTGTGCTTGCTTTACTTAATTAATCCACATTTGTCCAAGCAACTGTTAATTTAAAAAAAGTTTGCATTTATATAGCACCTTTCATGCCCACTGGACATCCCAGTGTCCTCTACAGACAATAAAGTACTCTTTGAAGTTTGGTCACTATTGTAATGTAGGAAATATGGCAGCCAATTTACACATAGCAAGCTCCCACAAACAGCAATGTGTTAATGACTAGATAATCTGTTTTTGGGATGTTGATTGGGGTATTAAATGTTGGCCAGGACACTGGGGAGAACTTCCCTGCTCTTCTTTCAAAGAATAACGTAGGATCATTTATGTCTACCTGGGAGGGCCGACAGGGCCTTGGTTTAACAACTTGTCCAAAAGACGGCACCTCCAACAGTGCAGCACCCCCTCATTCCACTGGAATATCACCGTTGATTTTTGTGCTCAAGCCCTGGAGTGGAACTTGAACCCAGAACCTTCTGACTCATATGCGAGAGTACAACCAATTGAGTCACAGCTGACACTTGACACTTACATTTTGTCCAGGATTAAGTATTTAATTATTTATTTTAAATTAATTTATTAATTAATGCTAGAAATGTCAGTTAGAGGGGTAAAGTGCTTCACCTGTGAGATGTGGGAGGTCCGTGACGCTTCCAGCATTCCGGACGACTACATCTGCAGGAAGTGTACCCAGTTGCAGCTCCTCACAGACCGCATGGATCGGTTGGAGCAGCAATTGGATGCACTTAGGAGCATGCAGGTGGCAGAAAGCATCATAGACAGGAGTTTTAGAGAAGTGGTTACACCCAAGGTGCAGGCAGATAGTGTGGCAGAGGGGATGGGAACCAGAGCAGTAGGACAGCAGGAGAAATAACTGAGGGGGAACTAGTAAATAAGGCCAGTAAGACTGAGAGAAAGAGCAGGCAGGGAGATGTTGCTGAGTACAGCGGGACTGGTGGTCTGAAGTGCATTTGTTTCAATGCGAGAAGTATAACAGGTAAGGCTTGGATTAGTACTTGGAACTATGTTGTTGCTATTACAGAGACTTGGTTGAGGGAAGGACAGGATTGGCAGCGAAATGTTCAGGGATTTAGAAGCTTCAGGCGGGATAGAGGGGGATGTAAAGGGTGGGGGAGTTGCATTACTGGTTAAGGAGAATATCACAGCTGTACTGCGGGAGGACACCTCAGAGAGGTCATGCAGCGAGGCAATATGGGTGGAGCTCAGGAATAGGAAGGGTGCAGTCACGATGTTGGGGGTTTACTACAGGCCTCCCAACAGCCAGCGGGAGGTAGAGGAGCAGATATGTAGACAGATTTTGGAAAGATGTAAAAGCAACAGGGTTGTAGTGGTGGGTGATTTTAACTTCCCTTATATTGACTGGGAGTCACTTAGTGCTAGGGGCTTGGATGGGGCAGAATTTGTAAGGAGCATCCAGGAGGGCTTCTTGAAACAATATGTAGATAGTCCAACTAGGGATGGGACCGTACTGGACCTGGTATTGGGGAATGAGCCCGGCCAGGTGGTCGAAGTTTCAGTCGGGGAGCATTTCGGGAACAGTGACCATAATTCCATACGTTTTAAGGTACTTGTGGATAAGGATAAGAGTAGCCCTCGGGTGAAGGTGCTAAATTGGGGGAAGGCTAATTATTACAATATTAGGCAGGAACTGAAGAATTTAGATTGGGGGCGGCTGTTTCAGGGTAAATCAACATCTGACATGTGGGAGTCTTTCAAAGGTCAGTTGATTAGAATCCAGGACCAGCATGTTCCTGTGAGGAAGAAGGATAAGTTTGGCAAGTTACGGGAACCTTGGATAATAAGGGATATTGTGAGCCTCATCAGAAAGAAAAAGGAAGCATTCGTAAGGGCTAGAAGGCTGGGAACAGACGAAGCCCTTGAGGAATATAAAGAAAGTCGGAAGGAACTTAAGCAAGAAGCCAGGAGGACTAAAAGGAGTCATGAAAAGTCATTGGCAAACAGGAGTAAGGAGAATCCCAAGGCCCTTTAAACGTATATAAAGAGCAAGAGGGTAAGTAGTTAGTTTGATCTTAGAGTAGGTTAAAGGTTCGGCACAACATCGTGGGCCGAAGGGCCTGTACTGTGCTGTACTGTTCTATGTTCTATGTAACTGGGGAAAGGGTTGGCCCACTCAAGGACAGAGGAGGGAATCTATGTGTGGAGCCAGAGGAAATGGGCGAGGTACTAAATGAGTACTTTGCATCAGTATTCACCAAAGAGAAGGACTTGGTGGATGATGAGTCTAGGGAAGGGAGTGCAGATAATCTGGGCCATGTCATTGTCAAAAAGGAGGAGGTGTTGGGCGTCTTGCAAAGCATTAAGGTAGATAAGTCCCCAGGGCCTGATGGGATCTACCCCAGAATACTGAGGGAGGCAAGGGAAGAAATTGCTGGGGCCTTGACAGAAATCTTTGTATCCTCATTGGCTGCAGGTGAAGGACTGGAGAAAAGCCAATGTTGTTCCTTTGTTTAAGAAGGGTAGCAAGGATAATCCAGGAACTTATAGGCCAGTGAGCCTTACGTCAGTGGTTGGGAAATTGTTCGAGGGGATTCTTCGGGACAGGATTTACTCCCATTTGGAAACAAATGAAGTTATTAGCGAGAGGCAGCATGGTTTTGTGAAGGGGAGGTCGTGTCTCAATAATTTGATTGAGTTTTTTGAGGAAGTGACAAAGATGATTGATGAAGGAAGGGCAGTGAATGTTGTCTATATGGACTTCAGTAAAGCCTTTGACAAGGTCCCTCATGGCAGACTGGTACAAAAGGTGAAGTCACACGGGATCAGAGGGGAGCTGGCAAGATGGATACAGAACTGGCTCGGTCATAGAAGACAGAGGGTAGCAGTGGAAGGGTACTTTTCTGAATGGAGGGCTGTGACTAGTGGCGTTCCGCAGGGATCAGTGCTGGGACCTTTGCTGTTTGTAGTATATATAAATAATTTGGAGGAAAATGTAGCTGGTCTGATTAGTAAGTTTGCGGGCAACACAAAGGTTGGTGGAGTTGCAGATAGTGATGAGGATTGTCAGAGGATACAGCAGGATATAGATCGGTTGGAGACGTGGGCAGAGAAATGGCAGATGGAGTTTAATCCGTACAAATGTGAGGTAATGCATTTTGGAAGATCTAATACAGTTGGGAAATATACAGTATATGGCAGAACCCTTGGGAGTATTGATAGGCAGAGGGATCTGGGCGTACAGGTCCACAGGTCACTGAAAATGGCAACGCAGGTGGATAAGGTAGTCAAGAAGGCATACAGCATGCTTGCCTTCATCGGTCGGGGCATAGAGTATAAAAATTGGCAAGTCATGCTGCAGCTGGACAGAACCTTAGTTAAGCCACACTTAGAATATTGCGTGCAATTCTGGTCGCCACACTACCAGAAGGACGTGGAGGCTTTGGAGAGGGTACAGAAGAGGTTTACCAGGATGCTGCCTGGTCTGGAGGGGATTGGGTATGAGGAGAGGCTGGATAAACTCGGATTGTTTTCACTGGAACGATGGAGGTGGAGGGGCGACATGATAGAGGTTTACAAAGTTATGAATGGCATGGACAGAGTGGATAGTCAGAAGCTTTTTCCCAGGGTGGAAGAGTCAGTTACTGGGGGACATAGGTTTAAGGTGCGAGGGGCAAAGTTTAGAGGGGATGTGCGAGGCAAGTTCTTTACACAGAGGGTGGTGAGTGCCTGGAACTTGCTGCCGGCGGAGGTGATGGAAGCAGGTACGATAGCGATGTTTAAGAGGCATCTTGACAAATACATGAATAGGATGGGAATAGAGGGATACGGTCCCCGGAAGTGCAGAAGGTTTTAGTTAAGGCAGGCATCATGATCGGCGCAGGCTTGGAGGGCCGAATGGCCTGTTCCTGTGTTATACTGTTCTTTGTTCTTTGATGAATGTTTCTAAAAGCTTTCCCACCATTGAGGCGAAACTGACTGGCCTGTAGTTGCTGGGTTTACCATTACAGATTTTCATAAGCAGGGGTGTAACATTTGCAATTCTCCAGTCCTCTGGCACCACCGTAGCCCCCACCTTATCTAAGGAGGATTGGAAGATTATGGCCAGTACCTCTGCAATTTCCACCCTGACGTCTCTCAGCATCTTTGGATACATCCCATCCGGTCTTGGTGACTTACCAACTTTAAGTAGAGACAGCCTTTCTCATACCTCCTCTTTATTAATTTTTAGCCCATCCAGTATTTCAACTACTTCATCTTTCACTCTGACTTTGGCAGCATCCTCTTCCTTTGTAAAGATACATGCAAAGTCCTCATTTAGTATCTCAGTCATGGCCTCTATTTCCTTGTGTAGATCCTCTTTTTGATCCCTTTCATTCCTTCCCTTTATGACCATTTTACGATTTGTATGCCT
The DNA here is from genome assembly GCF_036365525.1 of Heterodontus francisci. Lineage (NCBI taxonomy): Eukaryota > Metazoa > Chordata > Chondrichthyes > Heterodontiformes > Heterodontidae > Heterodontus > Heterodontus francisci. The sequence goes on along the minus strand of NC_090403.1, from coordinate 12,332,938 downwards.
ATAGAAGACTTATAGATTCCCTTCTATATTTGCCGCCAGTCTCGTCTCATACTCTGTCTGGCTTATTTCCTTTCTCACGTTCCCTCTAAACTTTCTGTACACAGCCTGGTTCTCACCTGTATTATCAACCCGATGTCTGCCGTGAGCACCCTTTTCCTGCTTCATCTTACTCTCTACCTCTTCCATTATCCAGGGAGCTCTGACTTTGGTTGCCCTACCTTTACCCCTCGTGGGAAGGTGCCTTGACTGTACCCGAACCATCTTCCTTTTTGAAGGCAGCCCATTGACAGTTTTGCCTGTCAATCTTTGATTGCAATTTACCTATCTTTGTATTGTCAGCGAACTTGGATACATTACACTCGCTCCATTCATCTAACTCATACCATTTCCGGCGTAGAAGGAGGCCGCTTGGCCCATTGAGTCCATGCTGGCTCTCCACGGAGCTATTCAGTCAGTCCCACTCCCTTGCTCGATCCCTGCAGTTCTTACAAGTTTATTTCCTTCAAGTGCCCATCCAATTTCCTTTTGAAATCTGTGATTGTCTCCACTTCCACCATCCTCATGGATAGTGAGTTCCAGGTCATTACCAATCATTGCGTAAAAATGTTCTTCCTCATATACACCCTCCATCTCTTGCCCAAAATCTTCAAACTGTATCTCCTAGTCCTTGTACCATCAACTAATGGGAACATTTTTTCCTTGTCTAACTTATCTAAGTCTGTCATAATCTTGTACACCTCTATCAAATTTCCCCTTGATCTCCTTTGTTCCAGGGAGAACAACCCCAGCTTTTCCAACCTCACCTTGTAACTAAAACCCCCATCCCTGGAACCATTCTGGTAAATCTCCTCTGCACCCACTGAAGGACCCTCACATCCTTCCTAAAGTGTGGTGACCAGAACTGGACGCAATGCTCTGGTTGGGGCCTAACCAGAGCTTTATAAAATTTCAGCATAACTTCCCTGCTTTTGTCCTCAATGTCTTTATTTCTGAAGTCCAAGAGCTCATATGTTGTACTAGCTACTCTCTATATGTCCTGCCACCTTCAAAGATCAATGTATATGCACCCCAAGATCCCTCTGTTCCTGCACACTCTTCAGAATTGTGGCATTAAGTCAATATTGCCTCCTTATCCCTTTTGCCAAAATGCATCAGCTGACATAAATAAAAGCAAAATACTGTAGATGCTGGAAATCCGAAATATACATAGGAAATGCTGGAAATACTCTGTAATCTTTCATCAGAACTGAAACGTTAACTCTGTTTCTCTCTCCACAGATGCTGCCAGATCTGCTGAGTATTTTCAGAACTTTCTGTTTCTGTTGCATCACCTCACACTTGTCTGATTTAAGTTCCATCTGCCACCTGTCTGCCCATTCTGCTAGCCTGTCTATGTCCTGTTGCAGGCAGTTCATATCATCCTCACTGTTTGCCATTCCTCCAATTTTGGTATCATCAGAAAATTTTGAAATTCTACTCTGTATTCCAATATCCAAGTCATTTACATATAGCAAAAAAGCAGTGGTCCTAGCATTGACACACTATTTACCATCCTCCAGTCTGAAAAACAACCATTTACCACAACTTGCTGTTTTCTGTCGTTGAGCTATGGAAGTCCTTTTTGACAACCCAAATTCAGGCAAGACTTAACCATTTAAGGCAACAGGATACTCGATTAATAAATCCAGACAGTTTCTTGAAAGTAAAATAATACTTAGCATTGAAAGTAGAATATACTTAATAAACATGGGGATATAACTTTACAGCTTTCACAGGTGTACTTCCTGGTTGGGTACTGGTCGCAGGGTGACCCTAATTCTCTCTTTATAATCTTGGTCTGTCGTCAGGCGGAGAACTTGGCTGTTGGTCTGAGCTTCTCCCTCCAAGGACTTGTATTGTTTCTACGATGATGTAGCATTGTGGACCCTGGTTTTTATCCCTTTTTGGCCATCAGACCACCTTGTGGTTTGCTGAAGGTTGGGCCAGACCCTGTGATGTCGATTGCTACTCTACTCTAATTGGGGCTTAATCGATAAAATATTTGCTAATAATTGATATAAAAATCTATGAAGAGTTCTACTCATTACAGTTGTTATCTCCTTGGGCAGTATGAATTTGCACTGAAATTGATTCTTTGTTAGTCAAGTTATTGAATGTTATTAGGGTCACAATACTTTTACAGCTTAAGACTTAGTTTTAAACTTAATACTTTTAAATTAAAACCCATTCTTTCTCGCATGATTATTAATTCATTAATTACATCTCAATCAAGATCCAGTGCTTTGTAATCATTGTTTCTTGATGGGTTACTACTTAATATATTAATTTGATTAGCACAAGGCACAAAAAGGATTTCTTTGATCGCATGTTTGCATTAAGGTGGTTTACTTGACCTTGTTAGTTATTGCAGAAGATACAGTGTGAAAATGGTCAAGTTAAGCTAAAATCCAGCTACCCAAACCTACGTACAGCCAATTTTTAATCCAATTGAACACTGACCTTCCTATTCCATGAGCCTTAATTTTGTTAACCAGCCTTTTATGTGGTACTTCATCAAATGCTTTCTTAAATTCCATATAGACAACATCTACCTCATTCCCTTCATCAACCTTCACTGTTACTTCATCAAAAATTCAATTAGATTAGTCAAGCATGATCTGCCTTTTACAAATTTGTGCAGGCTATCCTTAATGAACTCTAACTTTCCAAGTGCCTGTTGATTTTTTCCCCCTGAATATTGTTTCTAAAACTTTACCCACCACTGATGTTAAACTAACGAGTCTGTCGTTGCTAGGACTGTCCTTATACCCTTTCTTGAATAGGATGTACAGCCTACATTCACCCTCAACTTAGTGCCATCTCACACCCATCCCTCATAGTTACTCTCCACAAGAGTTCTCATTCTATCCTCTTCACACATTCTACTTCTCACACTCACAACTTTCTGCTTTCTCTCATTGCAGGAGAAGAGACCCCATAACTCCAGGGAGAGGCAGAGAACCGGACTGGACCTGCCGTTGTTGGCACATTGACCGTTGTGGAGGAACTTGCATTAGAGATTGGCAGGATGTCAGTCCGCGGGTTGTGAGAGAAGGAGATATGGGGGTCTACTACATAGCCGGTGACAGCATTAGCTATCATACTGCCACTTGGCACATAACACACCCTCATCCTGCATTGATGCCACCACTAAATGAAATGCCATGATGCGCACTGTGTTGAGTTTGCACCTGCTAAAAGATGCAGGTGTGGTTGATGAAGGGCATACAAGGCTAATATCAGAGATTAGTGAGAAGTGTGAAATCTGTAAAAAGTATTCGAGGACGCCACCATGTCCGATTGTAAGCCTTCCATTGGCTAATAATTTTAACGAGGTAGTTGCCATGGATCTAAAGGTATGGAACAAAGTCAGAAATATTTTCATTCTATGTATTTTAGACCTGGCAACCAGATTTAGTCTTTCTATAATAATAATTAGTAAGGACAAAAGGTTTATTATGGACAAAATCATGGATAAATGGATAGGGACTGGACTTGAGCACTGGCAAAGTTTCTGACTGATAATGGTTGGCGCAGACGCATTGGGCCGAAGGGCCTGTTTCTGTGTTGTATAACTCTATGACTCTCTCTGACTCTAAAGTGCCTTGTTTACGTCTCTCAGCTGTTGAGAGTCTTGAATTTTGTAATTAATTTCAATTAATCATGAGGAATGAACCTTCACAGTTTGATTGCCATGTTTGATAATTGCTGTCTTACCATCTCATCCTATTACCTCAGCAGAACCTTTCCATTCCCTATGACCCTCTCTTTTATGATACACCAAATCTGCAGAATTAAATTCTGTCTCACATGATCTTACAAGATACCTCAGTGCTCTCCAAATTTTGTCTGAGATCTCAGCCTTGATGAAAGCCCATCTCCCTGCATTTAAAGCATTCAAATATGCAGAAAAAAATGGAACTAATTGTAGTACCTTGTAGAACAGGAGGACTATCACACAGCACAGAAGGCAATTTGGGATTTCACCCATGAATTAATTAATAGGACTATACCCTCCAACCAAATGGAGTGAATTATTTGCATGAACCGCCATGCCAGGGCAGTTGTCAACTTACAGTCCGGTCGATTCGCTAAAATTTTATGCAGTATTTCATCAAATGCCACATGATTCCTTTCACATTTTCCATTGTTGAAAGGACTTTCAGCTGCGGTATTCAAAACCATAATGTTCATCTTTTCACACATATCTCTGCACCCGTCATTGGCAAATTCCCCTCCATTATCAGTCAGAAACTTTGCTAGTGCTCAAGTCAGGTCCCTATCCATTTATCCATGATTTTGTCCATAATAACTCTTCTCAGGGTTAAATTCCAGGTGCCACTGCTCCATCCATCTTACCAGCCCAACTATATTGTCCTGTAATCTAAGGCTTTCCTCCTCACTATCTATGACACCACCAATCTTCGTGTATCTGTGAACTTACTAATCTTACCTCCTACATTCACGTCTAAATCATTAATGTACACTACAAACAGTAAGGGTCCCAGCACCAATCCCTGTGGTACACCACTGGTCACAGGCCTCCATTCGCAAAAACAACCCTCGACCATCACCCTCTGCCTCCTGCCACTAAGCCAATTTTGGATCCAATTTGCCAAATTACCCTGGATCCCATGGGCTCTTACCTTCTTGACCAATCTCCCATGCGGGACCTTATAAAAAGCCTTACTGAAGTCCATGTAGACTACATCAACTGCTTTACCCTCATCTACACACCTAGTCGCCTCTTCAAAAAATTCAATCAAATTTGTTAGACACGATCTCCCCCTGACAAAGCCATGCTGACTATCCCTAATTAGTCCCTGCCTCTCCAAGTGGAGACTAATCCTGTCTCTCTGAATTTTTTCCAATAGTTTCCCTACCACTGACGTTAGACTCACTGGCCTGTAATTTTCTGGTTTATCCCTGCTCCCTTCCTGAATAATGGTACCACATTCACTGTCCTCCAGTCCTCTGGTACCTCTCCTGTGGCCAGAGAGGAATTGAACATTTGTGTCAGAGTCCCTGCTATCTCCTCCCTTGCCTCACATAACACCCTGAGATACATCTCATCTGGGCCTTGGGATATATCCACCTTTAAACCCGCTAAAACAGCTAATACTTCCTCCTTTTCAATGCTAATTTGTTCAAGTATATCAAGTGATCTCTACACCTACAAGTGCCTTCTCCATAGTGAAAACAGATGAAAAATAATCATTTAAAACCTCACCTATGTCCTCCGGTTCCACACACAGATTGCCACTTTTGTCCTTAATGGGCCCTATTCTTTCCCTGGTTATCCTCCTGCCCTTAATATACTTATAAAATGCCTTGGGATTTTCCTTTATCTTGTCTGCCAGTGATTTTTCATGCCCCCTCTTCGCTCTCCTAATTACTTTTTTAAGTACCCCCCTACACTTTCTATACTCCTCTAGGACCTCCGCTGTTTTCAGCACTCTGAATCTGCCATAAGCCTCCTTTTTTTTCTCCTTATCCAATCCTCTATATCCCTTGACATCCAGGGTTCCTTGGACTTGTTGGTCCTACTCTTCACCTTTACGGGAACATGTTGGACCTGAACTCTTACTATTTCCTTTTTGAATGACTACCACTGGTCTGATGTAAACTTTCCTACACGAAGCTGCTCCCAGTCCACTTTGGCCAGATCCTGTTTTATCATACTGAAATCTGCCTTCCCCCAATTCAGTACTTTTATTTCCGGCCCCTCTATGTCATTTTCCATAGTTACACTCTCTATCCCCGAAATGCTCCCCCACTGCCACTTCTACCACTTGTCTGGCTTCATTCCCTAGGATTAGGTCCAGTACTGCCCCTCCTCTTGTCGGACTTTCTATGTGCTGGCTCAAAAAGCTTTCCTGAATACACTTTCAGAATTCAGCCCCATTTAAGCTTTTTGCATTAATACTATCCCCTCTAATATGGGGGAAGTTGAATTCCCCTACTATTATTACCCTATTATTTTTGTACCTGTCTGAGATTTGCCTACATATCTGCTCTTCTATTTCTCCCTGGCTGTTTGGAGGCCTGTAGTACATTCCCAGCCAAGTAATTGCCCCCTTTTTGTTTTTAAGTTCAACCCATATGGCCTCATTAGAGGAACCTTCTAAGATATCATCCCTCCTTACTGCAGTAATTGACTCTTTAATCAACAGTGCAATGCCACATCCTGTTTTACACCTTCCCCTATCACGTCTGAAGATTCTATACCCTGATATATTGAGCTGCCAGTCCTGCCCTTCCCTCAACCATGTCTCAGTGATAATAATAATATCATAATCCCATGTGTTAATCAACACCCTCAATTCATCTGCCTTACTAGTAAGACTCCTTGCATTAAAATAGATACAATCCAGCCTTGCATTATTTGCTTGTGCCTTAACAGGTCTACATTTACTCGACCCTCCAGACTGACTTAGTTTCTCTTCTATATTTGATTGTACATCACCCCCTACTGTACCTCCACTCTGTATCCCATCCCCCTGTCAAATTATTTTAAACCACCCCCCAACAGCAAGGATGTTGGTGCTGTTCCAGTTCAGGTGCAACTCATCCAACTTGTACAGGTCCCACCTTCTCCAGAAACAGACCCAGTGATCCAGGAAACTAAGGCCTTCCTTCCTGCACCATCTCTTCAGCCACGCATTCGTCTGCTCGATCCTCCTATTCCTATACTCACTAGCACGTGGTACTGGGAGAAACCCAGAGATTACAACCTTTGAGCAACTTAGTACCTCAAATGCTCTTGTGTTTTGTGATGAAGGTCCTGAGGAACAGAATACTGTTGATCAAAGGTTGGATAGCGGTAACGTGAGTGATCACAATGTGCAGGACAGAGCTCTCACATCCAAAGGCCAATTGCTCCAAGTAGGTACTCGGGTGACATATATTTCAGAGGGGTCTAATGGATGGAGGGATGCGACAATTGTGGGACGTGCAGGACAATCTACTGACAAGTTTAAATATTGGTTGAATGTTCAGGATGATGACCAGGATGCAAGGTCCATGGACTGGCAGAATGGGGTGAAAGAGTGGAGAGTAAGAACGCACCATGCAAGTACTGATAGTGGGTCTGGAAGTGACTAGCATCAAAAAACGATTGCGAACCAGAGAAAGTTTAAGAGGGCTGTAATAGTCCCAATAAACATAAAGGTGCAAGTATAGGCCACAGCTTGAATGGATTATGTAAGGAAATAAAGGCCACAGAACAGTCTTGGAATAGAACCAGAAGCAAAAGTCCTCATGATCGCAAAGTTTTGCTGGCAGTCAATAAACCTGAGTATAAACTAATCCGAGAAGCAAAAACAAAGGGAATTAAAGAGTTGGAGAGAGTTTGGAATTTATTCTAAGGTACCTGATAAGAGGCTACCAGCTTTGTCACATTGGTGGATGTATATTGAAAAACTCCTTGAAGATGGGACTTATAAGGCTAAAGTGAGGTTAGTTGCTGTAATGCGTTCTTTATGATGTCTGATGCAACATAAATTAAATGCGTGGAGTCCAGTTTGCTGAAGATGTCTAGCAGGTTTATTAACAGCTAACAAGTATAAATAGAGAGCAAACTATTTACAGAACCTTATTCTGGGTGTTCCAGTTGCAGGGTGACTCTGGATTGGAGTCACATGACTATGTTCTGTATTTAGCTCATTAGCATACTAAGATCTTAAAGGGATATCACTATTAAAGGCAATTACACAACATCGCCTTTCTTTCCAAAGATGAGTCTCGTATGCTACAATTAAAAAAACACATAACATTAGACAACATCAAAATTAGTTATACGGGATATAGATCATAACATTTACTAGTATAGAAGCTTTAGAGTCCATATATCATTTCGGTAGTTTGACAACTCTTCCAGATCTGATATATGGTATAGTCTTCTGGGGATGTGGATTTCACCCTTGGCTGTCCTGGCTTTGCAGGCCTGTTGTCAATCTGTTGGCTGTTGTCCTGCTGTTCTGCCACACCCTCATCATCGGAGTGTGTTCTTTCGAGTCCGTTGTGTGCAGTTGGAGTATTGCACACTTGTCTTAGTTGGCTTTGGTTCCTTCTCAACACTTCTCTGTTAGATGTTGTAATCTCGTCGGACCTAGGCTCACTGCATACTTTGGATACCTCTGTAGGTAACCATGTTCTCATTGTGGGGTGTATGACCCTGACCTTTTGTCCTGTGTGTAGCTGAGGTAGCTCCACCCCCCACCCCCCCCCCCCCCCCCCCCACCAGCCGCATGTCGGTCATGCACCATCTTCATTCTCCCCTGTTTCGCGAGCAGTGTCTCCTGCATCTCAGAGAATTTGGATAGATGATGGCTTGGCAGAATTGTTCCCACTTGTCTGCCAATCATGATCTTTGCTGGTGACGGTAAGCCCATATCCATAGGTGTAGCTCTGAGGTGGAGCATGGCAACACGAAAATCTTGTCTCGTTGTCCTACACTTCAGGATAAATGCTTTGACTGTGCGAACCATTCGCTCGGCAAGACCATTAGATCTAGGGTAATATGGTGAGGACGTCACATGGTTTACACCCCATTTGACGCACGTATCCCTGAAAAGTCTGCTGTATACTGTGGCCCATTGTCAGAAATGATTTCTTCAGGTGCACCAAATAGACTGAATGTGACACTCAGTGTGTCTGCGACGACTGCACTTAAAGTGTCTTTAACCTGTCTGACAATTGGAAGTTTGGAGAAATAATCAGTGACTAAGATAAAGTTTTCTCCATTAACGGAAAATGGATCAGTGGCGATTTCGGACCAAGGGACTGACGGAATCTCTTGAGGGTGTAGAGGTTCTTTGCGTTGTTGTGGCTGGTGGCTCTGGCATGCCTCACACACCCTCACTAACCTTTCGATGTCACCATTGATCCCTGGCCAGTAAACAGTATCTCGTGCCAGTCGTCTAGTTCGCTCTATTCCCATATGGTCTTGGTGAAGTTGTGACAAGATGTCCTGTTGGAGAGCTTTGGGCACAATCACTTGTTTTCCTTTGAAGGTGATGCCTCTCGAGATACCAAGTTCCTCTCTATAAGGCCAAAAGCATCTGAGGGTTTCTGGCACCTCCTTTATCATATCAGGCTAACTTTCTATGATGACTCTCCACAGTACCTTCAGTTGCGGGTCATGGATTGTTTCTGATTGTAGTTGGTCACATTCGCACTGACCAAAATGCAATAAATCGATTTTGAGCACATGTTCCACCTCGATGTCTATGACGGCCTCCTGGAGAGATACAGTCTTCGCTGATAATACTGCTTGTACACTTGGAGGTAGCTGAGTCAAGTCCGGTACACTCTATACTGCAGGTGGGCCCTTCTTGGCATGGCCAGCTGCTGTTGCTTTCGCCTTGGAGCTTCACAGGCAGGTGCAGCTGGTTCCTGGTCCTCCCTCCGTCGGAGCCGCTGCATCATGCCACGAGGTCTACAAAAACAGGGTGTGTGAGATCCATGCCAGCTGATCAGTAGGCCTCCAGAGCACTGTTCTTGTAGAAATGAATTTGCCTTGGCAGCTTTGTCTTTGCTACTCCTCTCAGCTTACACACCAATGGCCCTCAGTGCCCACTCTTGCTGAGAGCCAGCCCAACACCCATTACGATGGCCACCCAACCTTCTCACCCATTAGTATGGCCACCTGACCCTCTCACCTGAGACCAAGCCCTCCTGTGCAGACCACCCGAGACCAAGCCCACTCATGACCCAATGGTCTCCACTCTCACCTCTTCCCCTATCCACTGATCATCATGACTGCCTTCCCGTCATGGCACTGAAGCCTTGCCTTGGTTCTGTCATCTTTCACTGGCTGGGCACCTGAAGGCCACCCACTGTCCACTTAATTCCAAGCCCCCATTGAATCGCAATTAATTGCATGATAATTATTACGACAACCTGTTCAGCAATTCAAATGGAAGTCTTGTTGCATCGGGGCAGCAATGCCACCTTGGAGATTTCCCGCCACTGACTAAATCTGGAACAAATGTCACGACGCCTGATTTCCTGGCAGCAAATCCGCCACTATTTACTGGCCCCCATGCCTCTATTCCTGCTCCAAATGGCCTCACTATATCCATCCCGATGTGATTTGTGAGCACAACCTTGCACAACCTGCATTTATACATTTACCAGCAGAGGGCACTGGAGTAGAAGCAGGAACCATGGCTGTCAAATATGTATATATTGTTATACTATCTGGAAAGTGTTAGGAACTAATTAACTAGGAACTAGTTGTTTTATTGAAGTGTTCCAGTGGGGGGCCTTATTCATGGCTGCACTGGGGAGTCATGTTATATATAAAACACCAGAATCAGGTTCCACAGCTCAAAGGTGTGATTCTTTTCAACATCTGGGAACCAGAAACAACATAAAGACGAAACATGGTGGCAGCAAATGTCTGTGAGTAAACTTAGAACATTTTTAAAAGCATCAGATTGAAAAAAGTGACCCAAATTAGTGCCAGAGAGAGAGAAAGAAAAACTGAGTGACTCGTGCGAAAACTCTTAAAAAAAAATCGAAATGTCAACCGGGACAGGAATGAATGCACTGCTACAGCCCATCATGAATTGGGAAGCTGATGATGTCGTAGAGGCATTTGAGAAGTTTAAACAAAAGTGCAATTTGGCATTCAGTCATTTCCTAAAAGGCACTAGTGCAGAGGAGAGGGTCAGCTATATCCTTCTGTGGGCTGGAGATAAAGGATTAAATTTATTTAACAGCTGGGACCTAAGTGAAGAGGACAGCAGAAACCCAGACAAAATTTTTTAAAGATTCAGCACCCATCTCCAGTCAAAATCAAATCATCGGATATACCGATATGAATTTCAAGGTCCTGGACAAGAACTAATAGAGACTATTGACAATTTTGTAGCAAGATTGAAAAATGCAGCCAGAAAATGTAGATTTAAGGACACAGATGAACGGCTGATAGATCAGCTCATTTGGGTTCTGCACATCCTGAAGTACAGAAAGCTCTAATCGGACAGGACAAGCTCACAATATCACAGGTGATAGACACTGCCACAGCACATGAAGCCACGAGCAGACAGGTGAAGACTCTGACCTCCCAAATGGCTAGCCTTCAGTTATACCAAGAGACAGGCAGCAGGGTCGATGCAGTGAAACAACAACTAAAGAATGTAAACCAAACAGAGAGAAAGACACGCAGGAGCTGTGGACGACCACATGAATTAACAGATAGAAGGAAATGTCCCACATATGGATCAATCTGCAGAGCTTGCTGAAAGACCAATCACTGGGAAAAGATGTGCAGAACAAGGCAGGAAGGTGGTGGATTAGTCATCAGAGCCAGAGAAACAGGGTGAAGGAATAGTGAAAGAAACCAAAACATCCATACCCTGGAAAATGGCGATGAGTTTGAGAACATGATAGACATAGGAACCATAGAATTGCACAAAATGTCTGGATGTGACAGTTCCCAGAGAAAAGAAATTCACACGACCATTCAGATCAGGAAGATGCTGAGAAAAAAGCTCACAACGATAAATCTGAAGGTGAAGATCGACACAGGAGCGCAGAATAACATCATCCCACTCAGACCATACCAGCAGATCTTTTCTGAAAATTTGGAGAAAAATGGTTATCCAAGGGAAGGTGCTCTGAAACCAAACAACGTCTTGCTAACAGCATATTCGACAGCTAGGAACAACCAAATCAGAGGGACACACAAAGGGAAAGATGTAAACTGTATGTTCTACGTCACAGAAACAGATGGTCCAGCTATCCTGGGGGTTGTGCAGTTTGAAGAGCTGCCGATTATCTCAGTAAACCATGAGGTGATGGAGGTGACACTGAGGGTTGAAGACAGTACACCCATTGAAAAGCACCCTCCGATCAGAAGCAAGGAAGTTCTGGTACAAATGTACCCAGAGTGTTTTGATGAGATGGTTGGATGCTTTGAAGATTTTGAGTATCACATCACTATTGACCCAGCGATGAAACCAGTAATTCATTCCCCACATAAAGTACCAGTAGAACTAAAAGGAAAGCTTGAAAGAGAGCTCCGAGAAATGGAAGAAAAGAAGGTGATCGTCAGAGTCACAGAGCCTACAGATTGGGTAAATTCCATCGTGGTGAGAGAGAAACCAAATGGATGGCTAAGAATTTGCCTAGATCCCGAAGATCTTAACCAAGCAATAAAGAGGGATAATTACCCTATTCCCACACTGGAAGAAATCACACCAGCACTGGCAGGGGCAAAAACTTTCAGCGAGCTTGATGTCAGAAATGGCTACTGGAATGTGAAGCTAGACGCAGAATCTTCACTGTTGACAACATTCAGCACACCCTTTGGACGGAACAAATTCCTGCATCTACCCTTTGGCCTTAAAGTGAGTCAGGATGTGTTCCAACAGAAAGTAGACGAGACATACAGGGGATGCAAAAGAGCAGTCAACATAGCTGATGATATCCAGATATATGATGTAGATGGAAAAGATCATGACAACCATCTACATGAAGCCATGGAGAGAACCAGGAAAGCTGGGATTAAGCTAAACGCAGACAAATGCATTGTGAAAATGACAGAATGCCCAGTTCTTCGGAATGGTGTACACACCTGACGGAGTTAAGCCGAGCCCTGAAAGAATCTCAGCCATCTCTAGGATGGAAGCCCCAAGAGATAAGAGAGAGTTGAGAAGTTTCCTTGGTTTGATACAATACATGAGCTCCTTTATTCCACACATGTCGGGACACACAGCAAACCTGCGGGAGCTGATGAAAGAAGATGTAGAGTACCAGTGGTCGGAGTCACATGACAGGAGTTTCAACAAACTCAAAAAGGTAGTATGAAAGGAGACAAATCTGTCATACTACGACAGAAAGAAACCTGTCACTCTGCAAGTAGATGCTTCCGCAAAAGGATTGGGAGCAGCCCTGATACAAGAGGGAAAGCCAATAGCATTTGCATTTAAAGCTCTGACATCAGCTGAGACACGATATGCCAACATAGCGAGAGAGCTTTTGGCAGTCATGTATGAATGTGAGAAGTTCCACACATATCTCTATGGGAGGAAGTTCACAGTGGAGACTGATCATCGTCCACTGGAGTAGAGCATGGCTACCCAACCCGAACCCTTCGGGACCCGATGACATGTGTCGGGTTCGGGTCGGATCGGGTCACACTTCCGGGTCCGGCATTTGGGCTCGTGTTGGGTCGGGCCAGGTCGGACACACTCCATCACCACCTCCGGTAAGTGGCTCCAATGTTAATGTACTTTTTGGACTTGAAAAGTGGTTTTGTTACAGTTTTTTAAAGTTTGTGCAGATAAGCAACGAAGTGAAAAAGGGAAGGTAGTTTAACTGATGGTCTGGTCAGGTCGGGCATGGGAAAAAATTAAAGGACTTGTGCCGGGTTGGACTCTGGGTCGGTTGTGGTTCTGTTGGGCTCAGGTCAGGTTTCATTTGCAGACCCAAGCCGGCCTTTACACTGGAGCAGATCTACAAGAAAAATCTATGTAAAGCACCAGCAAGACCACAGAGGTTACTCTTGAGGCTTCAGAGGTATAATTTCACTTTGAAATATAAGCCAGGAAGAGAAATGCTGCTGGCAAACACCCTATCGCGGTTGTCACCACAGGAGAAACATGAGATAGAAGATCTAGGTATAAAGATTCATCAGCTAGTGAACGTAACACCACCGAAACTGAGTCAAATTAGAGATGAGACCAGCAAAGACGAGGAGTTACAGATGCTATCTCAGCAAGTGATCCAGGAATGGCCTGATAAGATACAGCACACACAGCCAGCAATACAGCAGTACTGGTCTATCAGAGATGACATCTCACTAGAAGATGGTGTTCTGCTGGCCAGATCCAGAATAATCAAACCCAAAACAATGCAGGAAGAACTTCTCCAAAAGATACACAAAGGCCACATGGGAATGGAGAAGTGTAAGCTCAGAGCCAAATCAGCTGTGTACTGGATAGGCATATACAAAGATATTGAAAATATGGTGTCGACATGCAATGTATGCCAGAAGTACAGAAACTCACAACAGAAAGAGATGATAGCAACTGAAGTACCACCCAGACCATGACATACTGTAGGAGTCGATTTATTCACACATAATCAAGAATGATATCTCATAGTCGCAGACTAATACTCAAAATTTCCTTTTTTCCGGAAGATGAAAGACTTGAGAACCACAACAATAATCTCAGCAGTACGAGTTCTGTTCACTGAGCGAGGGATCCCTGAAAGGTTAATATGTGACAATGGCACCCAATTTACATCCGGAGAATTTAAGGAAGTCGCTGACCAGTATGGGTTCAACACCATCACCTCATCACCACACTGCCCACGGGGACACGGATTTATAGAATGACACGTCCAGATGGTCAAAAGAACCCATGTGAAATGCCAAAAGATGAAGGAAGACCCAAACCTGGCCTTATTGCCACTCCAATCCGCACCTCTCAAGGCTGACATGAAATCACCTGCAGAGCTTTTAAATGGAAGAGACAACTTCCATTGAAGAATATAAGACAACTCTGCCAAGCAAAATACATCCTTCAAGTGACCAGGAGGAAGTGAGACAACAACTCACTGAAGCACAGGTAAGAGGAGAGCAGCATTTCAACAAATATGTTAAATCCCTACCCGAGCGGTTGAAAGGACAAACTGTACACATACAGGATCTAATCATGAAAACCTGGAGCCCAGCAAAAGTTGTTAGTGAAGCTGAGACTCCAAGGTCATATATCATTGAAACCGAAACCGGTAACCAAATGAGAAGGAACAGAAACCGTATTCGACCTACACCTGAGCCGGAACAACAGAAAAGACCATCAACAACACCGAAAACATCACTATCCAGCGAGACAACAACATCACCAGCAAGTGACATAATATCGCCTGTACAGCGTGCCAACTCACCACTGAGACCAACAAATGCCAAATCTACAAGATGGAGGCAAAACATCTTATCACCCAAGCAATACCATGAATAATATTTTAAAAAATACATGCTGTAAGAGACTCTTAAAAAATGGGTTCAGATTATTTCCACAAGTCGGATGATAACCTTTTTTATTTATATTGACAGTTATATTGATATAGGGGCATTATGTTTTAAAGAAAGAGGGATGTGATATATGTGTGGTTATACTACCTGTAAAGTGTTAGGAACTAATTAGCTAGGAATTGGTTGTGATGTTTCAGTGTTTCAGTGGGGGGCCTCATTCACGGCTGCACTGGGGAGTCATGTTATATGTAACAAAAGAATCTACAGCACACAGCATCGTGCTGAATTAAACAAGACTGACTCCTGCCTTTTCTAAGTTTAAAGTGTGATTCTTTCCAACATCTAGGAACCAGAAACAACATAAAAATGAAACAATGGCCGAGGTCAACTGCAGCACTCCAGGGTACTGCCAACTTAGCACATGCCAGCCATTGAACCCATGACTTGGTGTTAACCCATGTGATTTACTATACCAGGGAGACAATCAGGGAGATATAAAGGGGATTATACTTGTATTAGAAGTGGTAGGACAGAGGATTGTGCCTTTCATTTCCAGACAGTGAGCTGTTGTCTAAATAGTCACTGCAAGTGACCAGGTGCTTTCTTGAAGGGAGAATGAAGAAACAAGTCAAAGGAGAATGTGGCTGGGCACTATTAAGCACAAAGACTGTGCACAAAGATTATTTTCATTTTGTAGACTTTTTACTTCTTTGCAAACTTTCATTCTCCTCTTCATTCTATTGAAGTGTTCCAACATTGCACTTCCCTAGTTGAATTTATTTTGCCACACTAAAAACACAGATGGGATAGCTTAATGACTACTTTGTGGTTCAAAACAACATCAACAGCACAGGTTCATTTCCCGTTCCAGCCTGAGGAAGGCAACAGGAAACCACCTTATATACTCTTTTCCCTAGTTGTGCTTATCTCTCCTGGGTGGAGAAGAAAAGCAGAGAACCTGCCATTGGGCAGATCACCACCATGGCAATCCCATTATGGAGCAGTGAAAGTTGTTCCTCACATAATCTATAGTCTGCTGGCTTTTATTGTCAGCTTGTGTCCCGATTACTTGCAAAGAAATTCAGTGTACATGATCCAAAACAATACTTGTAAGACTCAATAGCTGTGAAACGAATCATGTGACTGGTGAGGTTCAGCTGCAACTAACAATGTAGGAGGACATGGCTGACAGTGTGAATGGACAGGGAGGAGTTCAACCCTCTCCTTCCTGTCAATTACAGAACTGGTAGCTAAAAATCAGATCCAAAATATCTTGCAGTTCCCTCCCCTAATTTTCTCCCAACTGTTCTGTCAAGCACAAGCTTAATGATGGTGGTGGAGTCGGTAGCACTTTTCAGTGGTAGAACCCACCCTAGTCACAGAGTCATAGTCATAAAGTCATTTACTGCGTAGAAGGAGGCCATTCGGCCCATCGTGCCAATGCTGGATCTTCACACTCCAGCAAGCATTCTTTATGCATCAGCCTAAACAGCAAGCTGTTCGACTGCAGTAGGCACCACATACGAGCGAGGTCCAATTCTTAGCCAACCTGTGTGTATACTCTCTCACTTGTCACAATAGTCAAGGGACAGGTCAATATTTCAAGAAATAGTTCCTGCTTCCAAACATCGAAATAATGGTTGGCAGATCTGTGAATAGGGGAAATGATCAACAACAAGGCTCTTTATTTTACTGTTTACTTACCACACCAATGTGACACAGCAATACAGAACTTTGGGGGTTGATATTAAGAGCCTTTCGGAAATGAATTTCTGCCAGGTTGAACTTCTCTTGCTTATAGTAGATCATCCCCAGACCATACCTGCAGAGAGAGATTACACAGGCCTCATTCTCTGTTTCACAGACTTGGACAGGAAATCATGAGTTTGTTCTCATCCTCCACTGTAAAAGTTTCTCCTTTTAAAGATTGGTTTACTTACGCAGCGGAGATGTGCAATCCAATCAATCAGTAACTAAACCAGCCCTCACCACCCAAGCATTTTCCAGACTAGAGTAGCACGTGGTCATCGATAACAAACAAATGGAAAAGTAAGCGCTCAAGGTGACTACTGTAGGTGAAAACTCTGATTTTACTTAGGTATCTCTCCCCTCCCTCAAACACCTGAAGACTGTAATAACCAAGCTGGGGAGGGGGATAAATACAAGAAATGCTGGAAATACTCAGCAGGTCTGGCAGCATCTGTGGAGAGAGAAACAGAGTTAACATTTCAGGTCAGTGACCTGTGAACCTTCTTCAGAACTGGCAAATATTAGAAATTAGAAAGGTTTGAAGCAAGTAAAGCAGGGGTGGGGCAAGAGATAACAAAGGAGAAAGTGTAGATAGGACAAGGTCACAGAATAACTGACCAGAAGGTCATGGAGCAAAGGCAAACAATATGTTAATGGTGTAATAAAAGCAAAATACTGCGGATGATGGAAATCTGAAATAAAAACAAGAAATACTGGAACCACTCAGCAGGTCTGGCAGCATCTGTGGACAGAGAAGCAGAGTTAACGTTTCGGGTCAGTGACCCTTCTTCGGAATATGTTAATGGTGTGTTGAAAGGCAAAGCATTCGTACAGATAGGGTGTTAATGGACTGAAAATTGAACGGCCACAAGTACAAATATGAAAAAAACAGTGGGTAGGCAAACAGAACAAACTAAGATAAAATAAATTAAACACAAAAAAATATAAAAAAGAAAAAGTAATTAAAAATAAAAGTAAAATGGGGGCCCGTCATGCCCTGAAATTATTGAACTCAATGTTCAGTCGGGCAGGCTGTAGTGTGCCTAATCGGTAAATGAGATGCTGTTCCTCGAGCTTGCGTTGATGGTCACTGGAACACTGCAGCAAACCCAGGACAGAGATGTGAGCATGAGAGCAGGGGGGAGTGTTGAAATGGCAAGCAACCGGAAGCTCAGGGTCCTGCTTGCGGACTGAGCAGAGGTGTTCCGCAAAGCGGTCACCCAGTCTGCGTTGGTCTCCCCCAGTGTAGAGGAAACCACATTGTGAGCAGCGAATACAGTATACTACATTGAAAGAAGTACAAGTAAATCGCTGCTTCACCTGAAAGGAGTGTTTGGGGCCTGGGATAGTGAGGAGAGAGGAGGTAAATGGGCAGGTATTACACCTCATGCGATTGCAGGGGAAGGTGCCATGGGAAGGTTTCGAGGTGGTGCGGGTAATGGAGGAGTGGACCAGGGTGTCGCGGAGGGAACGATCCCTTCGGAATGCTGACAGGAGAAGGGAGGGGAAGATGCATTTGGTAGTGGCATCACGCTGGATGTGACAGAAATGGCGGAGGATGATCCTTTGGATATGGAGGCTGATGGGGTGGAAAGTGAGGACAAGGGGAACCCTGTCACGGTTCTGGGAGGGAGGGGAAGGGGGTGAGGGTAGAGGTGCGGGAAATGGGCCAGACACGGTTGAGGGCCCTGTCAACCACAGTGGGGGGGAATCCTCGGTTGAGGAAAAAGGAAGACATATCAGAGGCGCTGTCATGGAAGGTAGCATCATCAGAGCAGATGCGTCGGAGATGGAGAAACTGGGAGAATGGAATGGAGTCCTTACAGAAGGCAGGGTGTGAAGAAGTGTAATCGAGGTAGCTGTGGGAGTCTGTGGGCTTATAATGGATATTAGTAGACAGCCTATCCCCAGAGATGGAGACAGAGAAGTAGAGGAAGGGAAGGGAAGTGCCGGAGATGGACCATGTAAAGGTTAGAGAAAGGTGGAAATTAGAAGCAAAGTTGATAAAGTTTTCCAGTTCGGGGCGGGAGCAGGAAACGGCACCGAGGGGGAGGGGGAAACTGGTCTAGCCCTGTGAGTTGCATGACCATTAGTGTAGAATCCCCATGTTCATTTTACAGACAAGGCTCAGCAACACAACTCAGCAATAATAAACAAGCAAAGTTACAGAAAAGAGATGACCTGCACTGCAGGCACTGTAATTCCACGTGCAGAGACCCCCAGTACTGCAGCTTGCTGATTAATCTTCAAAGTTTCTTCGAATCAACCTACTCTTCCAGCGAAGACTCACCCCACATTGCAAAGTGAACACTGTGCTCCCATCAGCAACCAATAGGCATATAAGAGCAGCCAACCTCTCCTTCACTAGCTGCACTTGAACATCCTCCCTCTAATAGCAGATTTACGTTTGGGAACATACTGCGAAGAAAAAGTACAAGTCCAAATCGGCACCATACCACACTGCGGCAATGAATGTTGGACCTCACAACCTAAACATCAATCAATTAAATATTGGGAAGATTGAAGCCATTGTTTTCGATCCCAACTCCAAACTCCGCACCCTAGCTACTGACTGCATCCTCCTCCCTGCCAGTCCTTTCACAATCTAGGTGTGACATTTGACCCAGAGATGAACTTCCAACCTTATGTTTGCACTATCACTAAGACTGCCTTTTTCCACATCCAAAACATCACCCGACTTCATCCCTATTTTCGCTCATCTGTTGCTGAAACCCTCATTCAGGCCTTCCTTATCTCTAGACTTGACTATTCACAAGAACAAGAACACAATGTACTACTGACTGGTCTCCCACATTCTACCCTCTGTAAACTTAAGGTTGCCTGTGTCTTAACTCACACCATGTCCCGTTCCTCGATCACTCCTGTGCTCGCAGACCTACATTGGCTCCCAGTCAAGCAACATTGTGATCTTAAAATTCTCATCTTTGTTTTCAAATCTCTCCATGTCCTCGCCCCTCCCTATCTCTGTAATCTCCTCCAGCCCCACAACCCTCCAAGATATCTGCACTCCTCTAATTCTGGCCTCTTGAGCACCCACATTTTTAACCACTCTAACATTGGTGGCCACGCTTTCAGTTACTCCGGTCCTAAACTCTGGAATCCCCTCCCCACACCTCTACGCCTCTCCACTTCACTTTCCTCCTTTAAGATGTTCCTTAAAACCTACCTCTTTGACCAAGGTTTTGGTCATTTGACCTGATATCTCCTTATGTGGTTTGGTGTCATACTTTGTTTTATACGCTCCTGTGAAATGTTGTGCCTAATATGCACATACTCTTAAAGAATCCGTGGAATCCAATTGGTGAAAGATATATCAATATTTTATTCACACACTAAGTCATCAAATACAAGCTCTCACTAACTTGCACAGAATCAAACTCATCAAAGGACAAGATCTTACTCCTTGTACAGTATACTACCCGCCAAGACACGAGGTGATCAGTCTCGGACTTGCGGCTGCTCTTCTGTTCTCTGGCGAGTGTTCTTCCCTGGGGTTCTCGTACCTTCCTCAGTTTCAGTCAGGGGTTAAATCTTGTTTCCAAGACCCGCCCCTCTTACTTACTCATAGGGGTCTGTTATAACGACATAATGATAATTCCTTATTTGGCTCAGTGAGAACCTGTTCAAAACTTCACATTTTCCCATTGTCTACTATGAGTTTAATCATATCTGGTGTCCATGACGACTCCCTGTATCTGCTACGTGCAAGGACAGTGTCTGGAATCCTCCTCAATACCTTTTCTATACTATCTACAATTCCTTGGCTATCTGTGTGCTGTGGCCTCCTTCTACTCATCCTCCCTATGCTTTAACACACTATTCATTGTTGTGTGACTAGCCCCTTTGTTTCAGCTAAGCTCTTATGTGTTTTTACTGTATGTGTTTTTACTGGGTCTACAGTCCCCCCTTTGATTCTGCAGGGCTACGCCCAAGGGATCACACTCTCATGTCTCTGAGGTAGTACACTTGTGCATTTACAATTTCATTATCAAAGCAAAAGCATAATCTGTGTAATGTTAAAGAAAGCACAATTTAAACATCACTATTACATAATCAATCAATTGTGCGAACATAATACAGTCACAATTTCATTCTTAGAGTACATTGATCATTCATTAATTCATTTTAAGTATATACGAATAGGTTATACAATTACCCTTGTGTGGCATAACTAATTACCTATCCTTTTATAGAGCAAGTTCCAATACTGATTGCCTTTAAGGTAGCTGTCCAAACTGTGTTCATACATCCTCTCACATTGCCTAATTAATTTCTTAAGTTTCCAAATTAAGTGTGTCACATATAACACCATGATACCCAAAACCACTATCAGGACATGGGAGATAATTTTAAACCAGGGGTGTATCTGCACATTTGACCCCCAGTTCCATAAGTCCACCCACCAGGATGAATCGTTTATCTCGTCAATCTCATTTTGTAGCTTTTTTGACTGTTGTGAGAGGATGTATGAACACAGGTGGGACAGCTACCTTAAAGGCAATCAGTATTCAAACTTGCTCTCTAAAAGGATATACAATTAGTTATGCCACTCAAGGGTAATTGTATAACCTGCTGTTCCAGATTGTAGTACACTACAGCAATGGCTTCTAGCTGCTGTCTCTCTTTACCCAAGCGCGTGGGCAATGGCTGAATAGTATATTCATATTCCCGGAGGTGATTTATCAAATCCTCCTTCATACTTTCTGTCACAGTTATCATTTCTGCCTTTCATTTATGTATGTCTACCAACTCCATCTTCCCTACTCTGGTTGGTATTTGTGGGTTGAAACAGAACATACTGTTGCTCAACGGACAAGTCCGGTTATGTCCATATTGAGATTCCTTCGCCGTAGTGGTTAAACAATATCTCCCCTTTCCCATATAGGCCACATGGGTTAGCCCTGACAATGCTTTCCTAGTCTCCATGGTGCAATTTACATTAAATCCACATTTTGACTCTGTTGTTTTATATATAGGATGAGGACATATGACCACCTGATTTCCAGACGACACTCAGAAATATTGTTCCAACTATCTCTTTTCCAAATTCCACAACATAGGGTAAAATATCATAGTATTTTATGTAAGCTTTTCCCTTTATCACCCCTATATTTTCTACTTCGTATAATTGTATCCCTAACTTAACTATCGGAATTACAGGGTTTCCCAATACTACTCCAATACTCATAGATCCTGTATTTAAACACTCCTGACCTTTCCATACCTTAACAAGTTTTCTGAGTTGGCACCTGGTAATTTTATCATTTGTGTGAGTAGCTAAGTACTCCAACTGGCTGTCAATTATCCAAACTGGCACCTGTCCCGCTTCAATTTGCCTCATATTTTCCCAAGTTTGTTCAAACATCCATGAACTGCATTCACTACAAACACTTTCATTATTTGAGATGTTGTGGAGCTCCTTTACCTTTTCTATTATATCATTAATAGTATGAACATGACCTTCCAGTACTCTCTCCAGTCCTGTCATTGTGTTCGTCAAATCCTGTCCTACTTTAGCTACACCACTTATAGAACATAGAATAGAACATTACAGCGCAGTAGAACATAGAATAGAACATTACAGTGCAGTACAGGCCCTTTTGTCTTCTGTCCCTTTTGTTCCTTTTTCAAAATATCCTTTACTAGCTGGCTGAGAGTTCGAACCTTCTGGTCCACGCTTTCCAAATTTATAGTATTGACAATTGAAGTTCCTATATTAAAGACTGTGGCTGCGTCATTCACTAAACTACGTTTACGTCTCTTTCCCTTCATTATTCCCTCATCACCAAATTCTTGTCTCAGCAACTGTTGTAGTAGTACCTTGTGCAACTCTCGGGTCTTCTCAGGGCACCAGTCAGGTCGCTGGATATCTGAGATATTTAATATTACCGGTACCAACTCAAGCTGTATATTATCATATATAATTTAGCAGTTTTTATGATCGCAAGTCCATTTTCTGGTCCTGCAGTTAAGGGAGGGCAAGGGAGATCAGTCACTTGTAGCTGTCGGGTTGTAAGCCTACTCGTTAGTAATCTGGATGTGGGGCTAACCAGGTGGTTGGAGCGTCTAGCCCATTTACTCTCACGATCTGGAATAGGAACTGTCCTTTTTTATCTTCCCCAACACAATAGAGCCAATTGACCCTATCACTTTGTCTCTTCACACACAGTGATCGGTTCCTACAGTCTTTATCATTGCACTGCCATACAGGGAACTCAGGGCCCCCGGTGTGTCCCTGAAGGTGGTTCCCTTTGGACATTCGACACATACCCACTGTCCAATAGCAACATTTACAAAAAAGGCCCACCACTCGCCCCACTGCTTGTCCCCAAATGCAACTTCCCGTAGCCCCTGATAGTTGCCATGTATTTCTACTGGTCGGACGATGTCATCTGAATGTCCTGCCCCGAACCAGTTCCCGTTACAACACTTGATGTTATACGGTCTGTCATCCTTCTTCAACGCGTTGATGGCTACACACGCAGCAGTCATCACAAGCGATAGATGCCAAGGCTTCATTCTGTTACCTGTAAGATGAAGATAACACCTGCTCCTATTTACAGTTCTGACTAGTGTACCCCAGCTGGGTCAAACTCATCATCACTTATGTGGATTAATCGACCCCGTACCCCTTGTTCTGACGGACCACTACCCTCTGGTTTCCCCATTCGCCTCCACTCTGTCTGAAGGTGTGGTTTAAGCTGCTTCTTCGTTGAACGGACAGCTGGTTCCACATTTAATTTCTCTGTTTTGATGCTACCTTTCTCACATTCTGTGGCTCCAGAGGAAGTGGCTTCCCCTGGGTCCTCTGGAAACATTCTCTGGAATGCAAAACTTAAGTTCTCCTTATCATCCTCTAAGAACTGAGGACCCTGATCCTGCCCGTTTCCTCCACGGGCGGGAGCATTTCCCACTTGCCCCATCGCCACCTCTGCTAGTGCGTCATGGTGTTGATGGCTATTCTGTTTTCCAAATAGTTTAAGTTGATTCACATGGTACCAGCGTGCCCTATCCTTCTCCATCATTACCTTTTACACTGACGGGCTGCCTTTATCCACGATACAGTATGGCCCAATGTATTTTGGGGACAAGAAAGTTCCTGTCTGTTGGATTCGGACCATAACTTGCTGCCCCACATCTAATTCTACCATCCTTATCTTTCCATCAAAATATGCCTTACTCTGTTTTCGTTTCAGCCCCATCTGTACCACTGCTATCTTCTGAGTTGCCCGCAAGTGCTCCAATAACTGATTCATAAATTACTCATGGGTCAGGGCGGTTATCTCAGGTTCAGAAAGATCTAGCCCCAACAATGTTTCTATCCCTCGCATTTGTCGTCCCGTCATTAGGGAATGGGGGGGGGGAGGGGTGGGGAGGGGAAGGTGGGGGTGGTAAATCCAGTCGAGATGGATACCGAGTGACTGATTAGCATCAGGACGTAGGGTAGGTCCTTATACCAGGTTGAATTATTTTGCTGTACTGTCTTTCTCAACATTCCCTTTAAAGTCCTGTTCATTCTTTCTACTATCCCACTTTACTGAGGGCGATAGGCTATCTGGAATTTCTGATCAATCCCCAACATAGTCATCACACTCTGCATCACTTTAGCAGTGAAGTGAGACCCTTGATCTGATTCTATGCTTCGAGGCAACCCCCATCTAGTAAAAACATGCTGCACTAAAATATCAGCAGTTACCCGTGCTGTGTTAGTCTTTGTGGGAAAAGCCTCTACCCATTTAGTGAAAGTATCAATAACCACCAGTACATATTTAAATACGCCCCTGCATGGAGACAATGGCCTCACATAATCAATCTGCAGATTCGTCCACGGCCCTTCTACCGGACGTGTGTGTCTTAATTCTCCTTTCTGTGTGTACCGGTCTGGATTATTTTGAGCAAAAATCAATCAGTTTTCCACATAATGCTTCACATCTCCCCCCATTCCCAGCCACCAACACAATTCTTTTATTCTGCCTTCTGTAGCCTCCACCCGTTGGTGTCCTTGTACATCATGACACTGATAAATGATTTGATTTCAATCCTGTATCGGCACTACATATTTTCCTTCCTTCAGTACCACTCCTGTCTCTCTCTGTATCTAGAATACTCTTCTGGCCATTTCTCTCCCTTCTGTATCTGTTTTAGTATGGGAACTTGGCTTTGTGCCTCTACCAGATCTTCAATCTTAAACTGGGAGACTATCACTGCGCTTATGGGGTTTGTGTCATCTCCCTCAGATCCCAATATTTCCCTGCTTTCGCTCCCATCTTTGCTAACTCATCGGCCCTCTTATTTCCTTCAGGACTCTCTTTGCTATGAGCCGTTACTTTAATGATCCCGTACTGACCTTCCCTTTTCTTGCTGCATTTACTATCCTCTGCAGTAAGGGGCAGACGGCAAAGGTTTTCCATCTGCCGACATAAAACCTCTCGCTTCCCACAGAGGTAGGTACTCAGTTAAACTGTAACACACATACATACTATCAGAATAAATGTCGACTGGTGGGGGAAATGTGTGGTTGTGTCACCACAAAACCGACCACAGCTAGTTCTGCACCCTGCACACTTAGACATGTGGGTAACTGTAAGGCAATATCTTTAATAGGTGCTCCATTATGATCCTGTACATCACGTACATCCTGTACATCCTGTACATCTGTACAGACACGGAACACAAAAGTCCGAGTGTATCAGGCCTGTGTCCTCAGTACCTTGCTCTATGGCAGCAAGGCCTGGACAACGTATGTCAGCCAAGAGCGACGTCTCAATTCATTCCATCTTCGCTGTCTCCGGAGAATACTTGGCATCAGGTGGCAGGACCATATCTCCAACACAGAAGTCCTCGAGGCGGCCAACATCCACAGCTTGTACACACTACTGAGTCAGCGGCGCTTGAGATGGCTTGGCCATGTGAGCCGCATGGAAGATGGCAGGATCCCCAAAGACACATTGTACAGCGAGCTCGCCACTGGTATCAGACCCACCGGCCATGTCTCCGCTTTAAAGAAGTCTGCAAACGCGACATGAAGTCCTGTGACATTGATCACAAGTCGTGGGAGTCAGTTGCCAGCGATCGCCAGAGCTGGCGGGCAGCCATAAAGGCGGGGCTAAAGTGTGGCGAGTCGAAGAGACTTAGTAGTTGGCAGGAAAAAAGACAGAGGCGGAAGGGGAGAGCCAACTGTGTAACAGCCCTGACAAACAAATTTCTCTGCAGCACCTGTGGAAGAGCCTGTCACTCTAGAATTGGCCTTTATAGCCACTCCAGGCGCTGCTTCACAAACCACTGACCACCCCCAGGCGCTTATCCATTGTCTCTCGAGATAAGGAGGCCAAAGAGAATCCACATCCTGTCTGCCTAATCCCATCCTCCACTGTAGAGGAACTGTCAACAAAAATTTTGAGTGCTGGTTTGATTGCTGGCTCTTTCCCTTGTACACCCCCCAATGATTTTGACACTGGAGGTCCCTTGAGGGCCTTTGCTGTCAAAACATGACACTCATGGGGTTCGCCCTGGTAGATGAAATTATCTGCCAGGCACATAGTAGTTCTTAAAAGCAAAATACTGCGGATGCTGGAAATCTGAAATAAAAACAAGAAATGCTGGAAATACTCATCAGGTCTGGCAGCATCTGTGGAAAGAGAAGCAGAGTTAACGTTTCGGGTCAGTGACCCTTAACTCTGCTTCTCTTTTCACAGATGCTGCCAGACCTGCTGGGTATTTCCAGCATTTCTTGTTTTTATTACGTAGTAGTTCTTGCCTTTTTTACTGAAATGTCTCTGCCTTGCAAGAGTCAGGTCCACCGAGCAATACGATTCTGACTAACATTACCGTCCTTCAGTCGTCCATCCAGTAACAACTGGATAGGTGTGTGTTCAGTTAGAATAGTTATGGGGCTGAGGCCGACAATATAAGTAAAATGTTGAACTACCCAGAAGACGGCCAGCAAATGCTTTTCACGCACTGTAAAAGCTCGTTCTACTGATGTTAACAAGTGAGACACGTACGCCACTGGACAAAATCTGTAGTAGCGACCTCGAGGGCAAAGGGTAGGGATGGGTCCGGCACCTGTAGTGCGGGGCTGTGGCTTGTGCCTGTTTTAATTCTGCACCTGCTGATGTACACTCTGGTGTCCATACCCACTCGGAGTTCTTTTTCAGGAGATCATATAAAGGGGCTGCCTTTAAGGCAAATCCATCAATATGGTTCCTGCAATACCCAACAAGGCCCAAAAATGATCTTAGAGCTTTAATATCTTGCGGTAGGGGGAGTTCGAGGATTGTCTGTACTCACTTTTGCTCTATCTCATGCTTTCCCTGTGTTATCACTATTCCCAAATTAGAAACCTTTTCTTTCACTATCTGTGCCTTTTTCGGGTTAACTTCCACTCCGACCTACCAAAGGGGTTGAAGGAGTTCCTCCAGTAGCTCTAAATGCTCTTCCTTACTCTCCGTTTGGAGTAATAGGTCATCCACATATTGGATCAAACATTCTGATCGGGAGAAAGGACTTAACCCTTTTGCCAACCGCTGGTGGAATATCGATGGATTATTATGAAATCCCTGGGGGAGACACGTCCAGGTGTATTGTTGTCCCTGGAACGTAAACACAAATTTATATTGACACTTGTGCCGGCGGTATGGACCAGAACCCGTTACTAATATCCAACACAGTAAACCACTTAGACTGTGGGAACTGCTTCATTATCATTGCAGGGCTTGTAGCAACAGTAGGTGCTGTCAAGGGTGTGACCTTATTTAATTCTCAATAGTCAATAGTCAATCGCCACGATCCATCTGGTTAACGGACAGGCCAAATAGGAGAGTTATTGGTGGATGCCACTGGTCTTAATACCCCCTGTTGTAGGAGACTGTCAATGACCTTCCTTACCTCTATCTCCGCCTGTTTGGGGAACTCAAACTGTTTCTAGGGTCGATGATCTGGCCCCTCAACTAGGACGTCCCCTGTCATCCGTCCGCTATCATGCTTGTGAGTTGCAAACACCGAATGGTGTTGCTCAATAATTTGCTGTGCTGCCGCATCAGCAGTCACATCCTCTGGTTTTAATCACAATTCTGTCTTTGTGCAGATTCTCTCTGTGTATTGACCCATTTGGATCATACCAGAGAAACCCTGCACGTTCGGCATCTTTCAGCTGCAACAATTCACCGGATCAAATGACAAACCTTGTTTCCTCGTTACATCTGATCCCAAAATGTTCTCCATCGATCGTCCCAACTTGACGATCACATATATATGGTGAAAACAATCATTTCCAAATCTGAATAGTAATGCTTTAGTTTCAATCCCTGTCTGAACATGGCCTGTAAAGCCACTTAACATCACTTTATTCTGGGTATGCCAAGAGGGATCCGTTCCTTTAGATTGGTTCAGGACCATCCAGGAGCCACCGGTATCCCACAAAAACATAGTGAAGCGGCCTCCTACCTCACTTTTCACCACCGGTCACCCAAACGGATCCCACCCCCCTTTGCAAACCCACTCCACCGAGGCCTGACACCATCAATCTTCCCAATCGGTATCTAGATCAGAATTGCAGGTAACTGACTTGGTCGACTCTACCTTCTGTCCAGCTCTTCTCTAGATTTCACTAACAGGACGGTATCGACCACCCTCACACTCCTGCTGCTGATCCACCGGTCTCCTGGCCCCTTCCAAAGGCAACGGAGGGTACAGGGACAGCACTCCTGGTTCTCCTTCCCTTAGATGTTGCTGGGGTGCATGACAATCATGAATGAAATGTCATTGCTTCCCGCAATTAAAACATCTGCTGATTATGGGCAGGGGGGAATTGTACCTGGCCATCGCTCTACCTCGCCCTACTTGTTCTTCATAAGGGGGGGTGGTGGTACCCTCGCTGTGCTACCTCGACCTTTCCTGGGCCCCTCATTTCTCCATACTGTTCCCGGGCCCCTTGGGTGAAAGGCACTGGTTTTTCCCTTTCCCTTGTCTTTATCTTTTTCCCATTTTCCCCAGCCTCTTTCCCATACACGGGTCATATGTCGGAGAGCCCACTGTTCAGTGTGGGTTTGGTCTTCTGGATCATAACTCTCACATGCATTCTGACCACTCTCATTAGAATGAGCTATCAACATGCTCACCCATCTAGATATGTTATTCCCAAGATTAGTTCTGTCTAGTCCGGGCTCATAAACTCCATTGAAATTATTCCATAACCGATTGGCAAACGCCATCGGATGCTCATTCGACCCCTGCCGGCACTTATGGAAGCCTTCTGTGGGATCCCCTTTATTACACCCTGATGCTGCCAATATTGCTGCCTTCATTTCATCTGGGGTACCCTCGCCCCTTTGCTGTGCTTGTGGCAATGCAGAGAAGAGTATGGGATCTAAACACATTCCCAATAATTTAACCTCCTCTCTATTGTCCAATCCGTGTAGAACCTGTAAATGGGTTATAGTTGCAAAGGTAACATACGGGTCCCCTTCTCCATTATACTTACGGACCTCCTTCTGCATTTCTGCCAATTGAGTGACAGTGTATGGAGTAGTATATGTTAGTGTCTGCCCTCCTTGGACCCCATCTGATCGACTAGTTACCAATGGTGCCACAGGTAAGGCTAGGGTGGGTGCCGACAGCTCAATTGGGGGGTTGGGAGGTGGATCATCCCATGAACCGTTTTCATCATTATGGTACCTACTGGCCTGGTCTGCCAAGTCAGTCCAATTAACGTCGTCATTATCATCATCCTCCCTATCTGCAAACGTGCATAGTGTATCCCTTTGTGCTGAGAGCTGAGACTGCAGCTTACTTATCTCTTGCTGACATTTGGTATGATCCGCTGACTGTTACGCCCGCTCCGTCTGTGAGCCTGTGAGCGGTGCATGACTGTCATTGCGGTCTGTAAATCAGAGCATTTCTGTTCTGCTCTTGTGAGCTGTTCCTTTGCCTTGTTCGCTTCCCTCTCAGCCTTACTGTGACTGTACTCAGCCTTTTCAGCCTGAGACTGGAATTGACTTAAATGCACTACCTGTGCTGTACTAACTGACTCTGCCTTCGGGGCCCTATCACGCCACTCATTCTTTTCTTTTTCTAACTTCTGCAACTCATGCTTCAATCTTTCAACTTCACTCTCTTTTTCATCTAATTCCCTCATACAAGACAATATAGCAGTGGCTTTCAATACCACAGAAAGCAGTTGAGGCCAAAACTTTGTAGGTTTTCAAGAAGGGGTTAGATATAACTCTTGGGTCTAAAGGGGTCAAAGGGGATGGGGGGAAAGCGGGAATAGGTTACTGAGTTGGATGATCAGCCATGATCATAATAAATGGCGGAGCAGGCTCGAAGGGCCGAATGGCCTACTCCTGCTCCTATTTTCTATGTTTCTATGTTTCACTAACTTAGGCGCCCATTTGGCTTGGTGGGAACGCGCATCCTCCCAATGCTGTACCCCAACGGACCCCTGGCCCTTGTACTGTTTAACTGCAAACTCTATCCACGAGAGCCACTTGCCCTTCAAATATTTCCAGAGCTCCAACTCCCACTCTGGCCTGGCCAGGGCCATAATTACTCAAAGGTTCACCAATCTGATCCGTCAGACTCGTAACTTTGTTTATAAATTAGGTGGAACTCAGCGAGGCTATTCAAAATAACTTACAATAGCACTACATCCGAGTCCCTGTTCGGGCACCAATTATGTTGTGCCTAATCTACACTTACTCTGAAAGAATCCACGGAATCCGATTGGTGAAAGGTATATCAATATCTTATTCACACACTAAATCATCAAATACAAGCTCTCACTATTTGTACAGTATACTGCCCGCCAAGACACAAGGTGATCAGTCTCGGACTTGCGGCTGCTCTTCTGTTCTCTGAGCCCTTGGCTCAGGGGTATCTTCTCGAGTGTTCTTCCCCGGGGTTCTCATACCTTCCCTGGTTTCAGTCAGGGGTTAAATCTTGTTTCCAAGACCCACCCCTCTTACTTACTCATCGGGGTCTGGTATAATGACATAATGATAATTCCTTATTTGGCTCAGTGAGAACCTGTTCAAAACTTCAGTTTCCCATTATCTACTATGAGTTTAATCATATCTGGTGTCCATGACGACTCCCTTTATCTGCTACATGCAAGGACAGTGTCTGGGATCCTCCTCAATACCTTTTCTATACTATCTACAATTCCTCGGCTATCTGTGTGCTGTGGCTTCCTTCTACTCATCCTCCCTATGCTTTAACACACTGTTCAATGTTGTGTGACTAGCCCCTTTGTTTCAGCTAAGCTCTTATGTGTTTTTACTATATGTGTTTTTACTCGGTCGACAGAAGTGACTTGGGACGTTTTATTATGTTAAAGGTGCTATATAAATAAAAGTTGTTGTTGTTGGTTCTAGAAAATATAAGGAGGCAGTCATCAAAACAGGAATTGGTGGATGTGAAAGGCCAATGGATCAGACACCAGGGCAGGAAGGGAGTTTCAGGCAGTCGCCAGGAATGTTTGCACAGGAGGGTAATCAGCAACTGGAATTTGGTTACTGGGGAGGATGGGGGAGGCCTGGGCACTGGGCTGGTTGAACAGATAATATGGAGACAGTGGAGTACAGGAATTAAAGGAACATGTACAGGGAAGATATAACATTGAAACAGGCCAATTCGCTGAGTCAGTCTGTGTTTACCCACCACATGAGCAAATCCCCATGGATATCAACAAAGCAAAATAATCAAATTTACTGAATTTCCCCAATAAACAAAACCAAATGGATAATATTTCACTTTTATAACTTTTACTTTAACAATCAAATCAAAATCAACATAAATTAAACATGAATTAACAGACAAATCACAGTGAATATATCTTTACAAATTACACATTAGATCTCCTGAATTTTCTGGGCAGTCCACTCAGTATATAAGGCACCATTTACAGCCACAAAGTTCTTCAAAGATCTGAACTTCCTCAGGCGAATCTCCAGCATCTTCCAAGATGCAACCACCAATTCTCATCCGACAGCAGCTCCCTTCAACCTGAACTCCATGGATACTGTCTTCACCAAAATGATGAGTTTCTCCAGAACCTCCTCAGCTCTGCACACAACAGTCCTGATGGCGTGGATCCAACCTTAAGTAACAAAAACAGCTTCAGCTAGCTCCTGGATCCAGCCTTCACTTTCCTCAGCCTGCCTGCACTCCGCCTCTGTGTGATCTCCACTTGGATGGCTCTGTGTCTTGTTTTATCAGGTTCCAACCAGTTTCGGCTTCTCCAGAAACCATAAGTTTTAGTTTCAGTTTCAGTTTCTGTTTCAGTATTAATTTCCCTTTTAATTAGGATCTATCTCAAATAAAATAAAATAAAAGCAAAATACTGTGGATGCTGGAAATCTGAAATAAAATCAAGAAATGCTGGAAATACTCAGCAGATCTGGCAGCATCTGTGGAGAGAGAAGCAGAGTTAACATTTCAGGTCAGTGAGCCTTTATCAGAACTGGCAAAGGTTAGAAATGTAAGAGGTTTTAAGCAAATAAAGCAGGGGTAGGGCAAGAGATAACCAAAGAGAAGGTGTTGATAGGACAAGGTCACAAAGAATGATTGACCAGAAGGTCATGGAGCAAAGGCAAATGGTATGTTAATGGTGTGCTGAAAGACAAAGCGTTAGTGCAGAGAGGGTGTTAATTTGGACAGAAAAATGAACCCCAAGCGCAAACATGAAAAAAACAGTGGGCAGGCACATGGTAAAAAAATGATGAAACTAAAAGAAAATAAAAAGAAAAAATAACAGTAAATAAAAAGGGGGGCCTGTCATGCTCTGAAATTACTGAACTCAATGTTCAGTCTGTAGGCTGTAGCATGCCTAATCGGTAAATGAGATGCTGTTCCTCGAGCTTGCATTGATGTTCACTGGAACACTGCAGCAACTCCAGGACAGAGATGTGAGCATGACAGCATGGGGGGGGGTGTTGAAATAGCAAGCAACTGGAAGCTCGGGGTCATGCTTTCGGACTGAGTGGAGGTGTTCATCAAAGCGATCACCCTGTCTGCGTTTGGTCTCCCCAATGTAGAGGAGACCACATTGTGAGCAGCGAATACAAAAAAAAACAAGATTTGAAACCAAAGGACTATACTGAGCAGAACATTCAACAAGTCATTTGTTCAGGTAACAGCCCTCACACACTCCCCCACTGATCCTGCAAACCGCTGAAGCCATTTCAACATTTCTGCTCCCTGTTCCTATGTCCCTTAATTCACCTGCCCAATTGAATCTTGAATGATGACAGTGTTTGCCCCAACCACAAACTCTGGAAGTGAATTACACAGCCTCACAACTCTAAAGAAGTTTCCCTTACTCTGTCCTTGTATCTGTGGCCCCTTGTTCTCAGATCCTCAATTACTGGAAAGTCTGCTTCCACCTGCACCATCCCTTCATAATTTTAATCACTTCTATTATAATGCCTGTAAACTGTGTTCTCCAATGAGAGGCGACCCAATTGTCTCAATTCTTTCTTCATATTTGTATTTCTTCATACAGCTCTCACCACTTATAGCTAGCGTAACTGTGCAAATGCCATTTGCCCGCTAAATGCAATGGCTGCTATAATATTTGACAGACTTTGTGGCAAGTGAGCTCCCAAAATAATGCAATAACATCTTAAAAATGGTGCAACTGGCAAGTGTACGGAAGATTGTCAAGGGCCAGAAGAATATCATGACATGTGCAAGTAAAGTTGCTCTAAAACCATTGTTATGTGTTTGTAGCAAACAACACAATTGAAAAAAACTGCACATTCCAGGCTGATTTAGTTTTGTGACTAAATTTAATAATTAATTGGTGAAAGAATTGTTTTTTGCTTTTCTGTGGCCAATGCTTATGAGCTGCCCTGGTCAATTTCATAATTAACATTTGTTACAATCATCTGGTTCATGGTTTATAGTAATTTTCCAGAGGTAACCTGGGAATTGATTTTTTTCAATGCAAGACAAATGAAAACACCTGGTTTGAGAAGCTGCTAAACAAACCTAGGGTGGTAACAAATCAAAGGGTGGCTCATGTTTACTTAGTCAGGTCATATTGGGAAGTGTAAAGACCCTACACAAAGGGAAACCCTCCTAACTTGTTGTTGGAGATGGTATGTCTGCAGCTACTTCAGTCAGGGGTTTAAATTATTTGTATGATTTCCCAGAGCAAAGAGAAAATTTAAAGTTCAAAAATATCTCCATGAGTGCTTACAGAGACAGAGTTAGAGAGGTGAAAGCTATAATACCGCAGGTGGTCTCACTTAGTTGGGTAGCTGAAACCAGAAAGTTTAGGAGAGTTTGTTCTGTCATTGTTAACAATATCAATTATTCATGTGGGTATCAGGAATCAAAGAGATGATTTGGAGTTGGAAATAATTAGTTTAAATTGCTATCTGTTTGTTCCACAGTGCTATGGAGATAGATGATGCAGGGAGTGCCTGTTGGTTTTTTGATCTATGTGCCTGCTGACACAGTCAGTTGGCTTTTGGAAAGCAAGTTGGACTCATGAGCAAAGAGGCCATCAGGAACTAGGGATTGTCTGTTTTGAGATAGGCCCATACTCACACTGGGAAATCCAGATTCGTGAGGAGTTGGTGAACTGGAGGATTTGCCTAGCCAAAGCAAGCAGGAGAATCCCCAGGAAATCTTAAACCTTGGAAGATAGCTGAGAAATTAAGGAAATTGAAGTGAATTCCCAAGACCTGTGATGCACTCTGGTTGGTCCCAGGAGAAGTGAACAAACCAGCAAGATTCTGTAACGAATAGGGGAATTTTTCTGGTGGAAGTAACAGTCAAACAGGAGTGTTTATTGAGATTTAGAATTTAAAGCATACAAATTCATATTCTGTTAATATTTTAAGTTTAAACTATAAATGTTTCAAAATTGTAGTGTTATGTTAGTATTTGCTTTGTTTGACTCTTGAACAGTAAAGTTTTTTGTTTAAAACATAAAATCTTGTGGCCTAACTCTTTAAGTCGTAACTAGGAATTTGTAGAGTTAAAAGCAGGGACTGAGAAAGCAGAAATAGAGGACAGTTTAGCACATCATTTAGAATTTAAAGAGGAAAAGGTTGACCCAGATAAAAGACAGATTGAGTTAGCTAGGATTCAGTTGCAAATGAAGCAAATTGGGAAAAAAAGCGGAAAAATTTGAACTTGAAACAGCAAAAGAAACGGAAATGAAAAGAACTTGAGCTCAAAGGAAAGGGAAAAGAAAGAACAAAGTGGAAATTCTAATTAAAGGTTCAAAGAGAAAAGCATGTGAGACAATTTGAATTGGAAAGAGAAAGGCTTCGTTTACGTGGACAGGATAGTTTGGATGATGATTTGAGTTCAACTCCAGATTTTGATTTATCAAGCAATATTTACCGAGTACCTAAATTCAGTGAAGATGGGGTTGAAAGGTATTTTGTCTCATTTGAGAAAATTGCTACAAGGTTAGCTTGGCCATGAGAAACATGGACCAGTCTTTTGCAAAGTATCTTCATTGGAAAAGCATTGGATGTTTATTCAAGCCTTTCGGAGGAACAGTCTGCAGATTATGAGACAGTTACAAATGCAGTACTTAATGCATATGAATTGGTTCCAGAAGTTTATTGATTAATATTTCAAAATTTGAGGAACAGACAGAATCAAACTTTTGTAGAATTTGTGAGAGAAAAAGAAATGATTTTTGAATGCTGCTATAATTATTTTTATTTAGAGATACAGCAGTGAAACAGGCCCTTCGGCCCACCGAGTCCGTGCCGACCAAGAACCACCCATTTATCCTAACCCTACAGTAATTCCATATTCCCTACCACCTACCTACATTAGGGGCAATTTACAATGGCTAATTTACCTATCACCTGCAAGTCTTTGGCGGTGGGAGGAAACCAGAGCACCCGGCAAAAACCCACGCGGTCACAGGGAGAACTTGCAAACTCCACACAGGCAGTACCCAGAATTGAACCCGGGTCCGTGGAGCTGTGAGACTGCAGTGCTAACCACTGCGCCACTGTACCACCCACTGAAACTGGAACAGAATTTTGAAAATGTGAAAGAGGTGTTGTTGATGAAGGAATTTAACAACAGTGTTCCAGCAGGCATTAGGACTCACCTAGAAGCCCGTAAAATTTCTAATATAAGAGAAGCTGCTGTTTCAGCTGATGGTTATGATTTGTTCCATAAGCAGCTCTGGGGTAACAGATCTTCATTTGCAAACTTACACAGGAGTTAGATAGACAGAATGATGAACAAGTTTCTGAGCACAGAGAAGGGGATATCAGAAATGAGAAGACAGATGCTTCCCAAAGTGGTAAAAAATGACAGTATAGAGGATAGGCGCAAGTCAAAAAGACCAACATGAATTCATTGTCATAAGGTTGGACATGTAAAAGCAGAGTGTTGGAAGTTAAAACCAAAAGCTGTAGCTTTCGTGAGAGTGGGTCGTGTTTCTTCAAAGAATACTGCATCAAAGAGTGAGGCTGGTGAAGAATCAGTACCATCTCATGAAAATATAGTGACTGCAAATAGGGGCATTAAAGATTAAGAGGGTTTTATATTTGAGGGGGAGGTCACTTCATTTTTGTCTATGGAAAGAACCAGAAAGATTGTTATCCTGAGAGATACGGGTTCAGTTCAGAGCTTAATGTTAGAAAAAGATTTAGATTTTTCTTCAAAGAGTTTGCTGAATAAAAATGTATTGATACGGGATATCAATGGGGATTGTGTGCTCATTCCATTGTATAATGAATTTAAACTGTGATTTGTTAAAGGGATCGGTTATTCTCGGTCCTGTGTCTAAACTACCCATTAATCAGGTTGATTTTATATCAGGAAATGATCTTTTGGGAGATATAGTTTTGCCATTTTCTGGAATGGTGGGCAAGAGTACAAGAACTGTTACTGTGGGGGAAAAACCCTCACGTATTTGTAATCCTCTTGGGCCAGAGGGTAAATTCAACAGAGATACAGATGTATTCACACCATTAACAGACCTAACAGAGGCAGCAAAAGTACCTTAAGAATTTCAAATTAAAAGTTCTCCCCAAAAAGGACTGAAACTTCAGACTACCCTGGAAGGGGTTAATGGGACCTGCCACTAAATCAAAGGTACGTGCCAATGCTGATACAACACAAGGTAAAGCAGCAGGAATCCAGGCAAATGGAAGGTTACAAAAGACCATTTGAAACCCCAAAGAAATTGCAATGATATTATTCAGGAGTTACATAAAAGAATCACAGTATTATAACAGAAAGTGGAAATCCAAAATGAAGAAGTGATCGACCACACTTGTAGGGTTTTAAACAAGGCTTGTTGTGACTGGGATCAGGAAAATGGAAAGATTGCAATCTGTTTAAAAACTCCACCAAGCAGGAATATCAAGCATTCTTATTTAAATATCAGGACAGTTTGAACAACCTTCTTAAAGTGGCTAAAGAAAATCTTGACCAACAAAAGAATGAGTTGTTAGCACAGAAAAAAGCAATTTTAAACACATTATCTCAGATAGAGAATTCAAAATGTTTACCAACATACGAATTAGGAGCAGGAATAGGCCACTCGGCCCCTTGAGCCTGCTCCGCCATTCAATAAGATCATGGCTAAACTGATTGTAACCTTAATTTCACATACCCGCCTACCCCCCAAAACTATTCACCCCCTTGCTTATCAAGAATCTATCTGACATAAAAATATTCAAAGACTCTGCTTCCACCACCTTTTGAGGAAGAGAGGATGTACTTAAAGATCAAGATATACCTGCAGTTAAGCAGAAGGAAGATGGGGTATAACTGTGGAATTAATTGGGACATTCTTTTTGAACTCAAATAATGAAGACCCTGGAGAAATGGAAGAAAATAAAGTTCAGAAGGT
This sequence comes from Heterodontus francisci, assembly GCF_036365525.1. Classification (NCBI taxonomy): domain Eukaryota; kingdom Metazoa; phylum Chordata; class Chondrichthyes; order Heterodontiformes; family Heterodontidae; genus Heterodontus; species Heterodontus francisci. Next base: position 12,295,292 of record NC_090403.1, on the reverse strand, counting down.
GAAATCGGAACCAACTAATTCAAAGACTGAGTTTGAAAATGCACATGTGGTTAACAATGAAAAATTTCCACTTACAGAAGGACCAAATGGATTACAATTCGCATCGATTGGTATGCAAAAGCCAGAGGGACTATCAGAATCATAGGTTACCCAGGGACATGGTAAAACAATTTGCATTTTTATAAACAGAAGATAACTTTCAGAAAACACCACAAAAAGAAACATTAAGATTTAATTGGATCATGGTTTCTGGTTACGGATTCAACAAAGGAATATTGTCAAGACGGACTATCTGGTGGATCATGGGAAGACTGTTCTAAGTATGGAAAAAGAGCACAAGAGGAAAAAGAGCAGGAGTGCCTAGAAGAGAGGGAGAGAGGAGGACCCAGAGACAGACATCAGCGCCTAAAAGAGTGAGAGAAAGGAGGACCCAGTTTGAGGACAGATAACCTGAGTGGCCAATGTCATTTGAAAGTTGTTTGTATTGCCTCGCTCTTTGCCAAGGAGGCCTCCAAGATCATCTTCCGGTCCAGAGTCCGCTCCATCGAGCAGGATGAGACGGGCTCGCGTTACTTCTTCCAAAAGGTACACAGAGAGAGCTCTGTTATCAGCAGCCTGAACGGCTCGGTAACGTCTTCGCACTCCGACATACTAAGGATCAGCAAATCCTTTTATGCTGGGCTGTATGACATGAAGCCCACAGACAGCAGAGCCTCCCAGTCCTTCCTGTCATCTATCACAGAGGTCTTAGATGACAGCAGGAGGGAGAGACTGGACAAGCCGCTAACTCTGGACGAGCTGACAAAGGCCGTCGAGTCTTTCGAGACGAGTAAAACTCCCGGGAGCGACGGCTTACCGGTCGAGTTGTACTCGGCCCTGTGGGACTGGGTCGGCCCGGACCTGCTGGAAGTATACGAGAGTATGCTCCTGGCCGGCAGCATGTCAGAATCCATGAGAAAAGGCATCATCACCCTCATTTACAAGCAGAAGGGGGAGAGGGCAGAAATCAGAAATTGGCGGCCCATCTCACTGCTTAATGTTGATTACAAGATTCTGTCCAAAGTCATAGCCAGTCGAGTCAAGTCTGCTCTGGAGTTGGTGATTCACCCCGATCAGACCTGCACTGTACCCGGCAGGAAGATCTCTGATGGTCTCGCGCTACTCAGGGATACGATCGCCTACGTACGGGACAGGAGGGTGGACACCTGCCTCATCAGCCTGGACCAGGGGAAGGCTTTTGACAGGATATCGCACACCTACATGATGGACGTGCTTTCCAAAATGGGGTTTGGGGAGGGAATCTGCAATTGGATCCAACTGCTCTACACAAACATCAGTAGCGCAGTCTCAATCAACGGGTGGGAATCGGAAAGTTTCCCGATCAAATCTGGAGTCAGACAGGGCTGCCCTCTGTCCCCGGTCTTGTTTGTTTGCTGTATTGAACCCTTTGCTGAGTCTATTAGGAAGGATGCGAGCATAAGAGGGGTGACAATCCCAGGCAGCGGAGGCACTCAGGTCAAAACCTCCCTGTACATGGATGACGTCGCCGTTTTCTGCTCGGATCCGCTGTCCGTGCGCAGACTGATGAGCATCTGCGACCAGTTCGAACTGGCCTCGGGAGCCAAAGTTAACCACGGCAAGAGCGAGGCCATGTTCTTTGGCAACTGGGCTGACCGGTCCTTTGTCCCCTTCACCGTCAGGTCAGATTACCTGAAGGTGCTGGGGATATGGTTCGGAAGGGCCAGGGCATGCACCAAAACATGGGAGGAGCGAGTAGCCAAGGTACGACAAAAGTTGGGCATGTGGGGGCAGTGATCTCTCTCCATTGTGGGTAAGAACCTGGTCATCAGGTGCGAGGCGCTCACGTTGTTGCTCTACGTGGCGCAGGTCTGGCCCATACCCCACTCCTGCGCCGTGGCAGTCACCCGAGCCATTTTCCGCTTCGTCTGGGGATCTAAAATGGACCGGGTCCGGAGGGACACGATGTTCAAATCTTTGGACAAGGGCGGGAAAAATGTACCCAACGTGGCCCTCATCCTGATGACCACCTTCGTGTGCGGCTGCATCAAGCTGTGTGTAGATCCCCAGTACGCAAACTCCAAGTGTCACTACGTGCTGAGGTTCTATCTGTCCCCGGTGTTGCGAAGGATGGGCCTGGTCACATTGCCGCGGAACGCTCCATGCAGTTGGGCGGTGCCGTACCACCTATCCTTCGTGGAGCAGTTTCTGCGGGAAAACGCTTTTGACCACCTGTCCATCAGGCAGTGGTTTGTACGGAATGTCCTCAAGGCCCTACGGGAAAAGGAAACGGTGGATCATGTCGGATGGTTCCCCAAGCAGACCGTCAAAGTCATTTGGCGGAATGCCTCATCACCAGAACTTTCAAACAAGCACCAAGACGTAGCTTGGCTGGTGGTGAGAAGGGCCCTCCCCGTCAGATCCTTCATGCACACCCAAAGTCTCGCCCCCTCCGCACAATGCCCCCGCGTTGGCTGTGGTGGGGAAGAGACGGTCGCCCACCTCCTCCTGGAATGTGCCTTTGCAAAACAGGTGTGGAAAGAGATGCAGTGGTTTTTGTCAAGGTTCATCCCAAGCAGCTCTGTAACACAGGAGTCTGTGCTCTACGGGCTGTTCCCAGGGACGCTCACCGAGACAAACATCAACTGCTGCTGGAGGACTATCAATTCGGTGAAAGACGCCCTTTGGTCTGCCCGAAACTTGCTGGTCTTCCAGCGCAAAGAGTTGTCCACCACCGAATGTTGCAGATTGGCACATTCCAAGGTCCAGGACTACGTGCTGAGCGACGCACTAAAGCTTGGGGCAGCCGCAGCAAAGGCTCAATGGGGAAAGACCACAGTGTAAGGTTCCCCCACCAAGCTAGACTGAGGGGCTGGATCAATGGGAAACCCCTCGAACTGTATTGTTAATATTCTCAATTGCTGTAAATGTAAAACTGTAATTGACATGACAATTGTGAAACAGAAGGGTTGGGAAGAAACTCATGACAGTATTGAAGGAAACTGATCTCCCTTGCAATGTTTGTATTTTTTGGTGCTGTTTGGAAACTGTTTGGCATAGTAATTTTTACAGATTTTTATGAATAAAGTATATTTTGGAAATAAAAAAAAAATTACATTGTTAAAGTACGCTTTTGCTAACAAGTAAGAGATTTGGCTTGGACATAAATTGTTTAGAATACAATCTTACAGATAGTGATTAAACATTTTGTAACTGAATAATATATGCAGTAACAATTGCTCAACATTTTGAAGAAAAACGTTTTGTTAATAATTATCTTGTCAGAGCTGAATCAGATTCGACAGTGACAGACTGAAATATAAACATAAATGAAATTAAGAGAATCACTTTATTGGAGGAATTGAAGGGTGCTCTTGATTTTTAATTGTGTGTATCTAATTTTGTCACTAGCTTTGGTGTGTAAAAGACATTTTGTCCATGAGAGATTCTGTTGTTTCTGTATTTGAGAATCCAGGATCTAGTTTAACAGCCTGTCAAGATGAATAAACTAGTCTTGGATACCTACCATTAATCACTCTGTCCCTTCCTGTCCCACTCTGCTTTTCCGTTTTACATGACTCTTCTGAAGTACTGGCTGTTAAATTCTACGATTTGGAGATCACTGCCCTTTTATTGGCTGCCATGTCTTCAGATACATATTACAAGCAGGTGATGAAGTTGCACATTGACCATCATGGATGAAACTGTTTTGTGACAATAGCAGTGTGAGAAATGGTCCATCTTCCCGTTGCTGATTTTTCTACTGTCACACCTCAATAACCACAATAACAATCCTCTCCTTGGTTTCATGGTTTATTGAATGAATTTACACTCCTGATACAGTGTGAATCCACAGATGTCATCCAATAAGGTCCATATCCCATCCTGTGACATGGTGTAGCTCACTCCGTTCTGTCAACAAAAGTAATTCGCATTGACATTGCATCCTATTTTGTTTCCTAGCTAGCTGTTGATGCTTGTATACTTAGCTTCTTTATTTCTCGGGAGAAATGTGTTTTAAAGCAGACTGTGTTTTGATGGCATTAGATTGGCTGTATACTTTATATACAGATTAATTGCCCCCATGTCTGTGGCTGAGTCAATAATTTTGTCAAATGTCCATGGTGCAACAGGTCAGTGCTGATCCCTGCAGTCAGTCAAGGAGAACCAGGTAGATAGTGCAAGAGTTCCCTGAGTGCATCTCACTCTCCAACTGGTATTAAGTTCTGCATACTGGTGAAAGTGACTGTTCCTCTGTGAAGTGCAGGCAGAACTAAGTGCATGGCACCATGGCTGGCTCAGCTGTACAGCAGGAAAATTGAGAAATCAATGGTGATAGGGGATTCAATATTTAGGGGAGCAGAGAGGCATTTCTGCAACCACAGACGTGATTACAGTATGTTGCCACCCTGGTGCCAGGATCAAGGATGTCACTGAGCAGCTGTAGAACACTCTGATGGGGGAGGGTGAACAGCCAGAGGTCATGGTCCGTATTGATAGCAAAAACATTTAAAAAAGGATGAGATCCTGCAGGTAGAGTTTAGGGAGCTAGGAAAGAAGCGAGCAAGCAGAACCTCAGAAGTAGTAATCTCTGGATGATGCCCAATACCAGACGCAATGAGTTTAGAAATAGGAGGATAGAGCAGATGAATATGTGGCTGGAGAGATGGTGCAGGAGGGAGAGATTTTGATTCTGGGACATTGGGACTAGTTCTGGAGGAAATAGGACTGGGACAGGCCAGAGGGGTTGCACCTAAACAGAGCCGGGACCAATGTCCTTGCAGGGTGGTTTGCTAGTGCTATTGGGGAGGGTTTAAACTAACTTGGCAGGGGTTTGGGAACCAGGAGGTAACATTAGAGAGGAAAAACAAGGTACATGGAGAATTGGGAGAGACAGATAACACTACAGTAAGAAATAGTAAGGCATTAAATGGAGTCAGAGTAAGAGGGAATGCAATAACATCTAAATTAGGTTTACTGTGCATGAATGTGAATGCATGGAGTATGGGAAATAAGGTTTATGAGCCTCAGGTGTAAGGTAGCTAGGAATATGATGTTGCGGAGACCTGGCTCAAAAAAGGGCAGGACTGGAGTACTAAACATTCCTGGATACAAGGTGTTCAGGAAAGATAGGGAAGGAAAGAAAGGAGGATAGGTGGCAGTATTTATTGAGGAGAATATTACAGTGCTGGGGAGAGAGGATGCCCTAGAGGGGTCAAACACAGAATCTATTGCACAATGTTCAGCACCATTCGCGACTCCTTAAATACTGAAGCAGTCCGTGTAGAAATGCAGCAAGACCTGGACAATATCCAGGCTTGGGCTGAGAAGTGGCAAGTAACATTCGCGCCACACAAGTGCCAGGCAATGACCATCTCCAACAAGAGAGAATCTAACCATCTCCCCTTGACATTCAATGGCATTACCATCACTGAATCCCCCACTATCAACATCCTGGGGGCTTACCATTAACCAGAAACTGATCTGGAGTAGCCATATAAATACCATGGCTACAAGAGCAGTTCAGAGGCGAGGAACCCTGTGGTGAGTAACTCACCTCCTGACTCCCCAAAGCCTGTCCACCATTTACAAGGCATAAGTCAGGAGTATGATGGAATAGTGGCGCAGTGGTTAGCACAGCAACCTCACAGCTCCAGCGACCCGTGTTCAATTCTGGGTACTGCCTGTGCGGAGTTTGCAAGTTCTCCCTGTGACCGCGTGGGTTTTCGCCGGGTGCTCCGGTTTCCTCCCACAGCCAAAGACTTGCAGGTTGATAGGTAAATTGGCCATTGTAAATTGCCCTTAGTATAGATAGGTGTTAGGGGAAGGTGGGGATGTGGTAGGAATATGGCATTAGTATAAATGGGTGGTTGATGGTCGGCACAGACGCGGTGGGCCGAAGGGCCTGTTTCAGTGATGTATCTCTAAATAAAAAATAAAAATAAATACTCTCCACTTGCCTGGATTGGTGCAACACTCAAGAAACTCAACACCATCCAAGACAAAGCAGCCCGTTCACAACATTCACTCCCTCCACCACTGACACACAGTGGCAGCAGTGTGTACCATCTACAAGATGCACTGCAGCAATGCACCAAGGCTCCTTAGATAGCACCTTCCAAACCTGTGACCTGGAAGGACAAGGGCAGCAGATGCGTGGGAACACCACCACCTGCAAGTTCCCCTCCAAACCACACACCATCTTGATTTTGAACTACATCGCTGTTCCTTCATTGTCGCTGGGTCAAAATCCTGGAACTCCCTTCCTAACAGCACTGTGGGTGTACCTACCTCACATGGACTGCAGCAGTTCAAGATGGCAGCTCACCACCGCCTTCTCAAGGGCAATTAGGGATGGGCAATAAATGCTGGCCTGGCCAGCGACGCCCACATCCCATGAAACTAACTTTTAAAAATTCATAATAGTACCATTGCACTACTGAGTGTATTCTCTAGGCCTCCAACTAGTGAGAAAAATATAGAGGAATAAATTTGCAAGGAAATTACAGAGAGGTGCACAAACCTGTAGTGTAGTTATAATGGGGGACTTTAATTTTCTTAATATGAACTGGGATCGTAATATTGTAAAAGACAGAGAGGGGGAAAGAGTTTCCAAAGTGAGTTCAGGAGAATTTTCTAGATCAATATGTTTCCATTCCAATGAGTAAGGAGGCATTGCTGGATTTGGTTCTGGGGAATGACGTGAGTCAAAGGGATCAAGAGTCATTAGGGCAACATTTAAGGGAAAAAAACAAGAAATGCTGGAAATACTCAGCAGGTCTGGTAGCATCTGTGGAGACAGAAGCAGAGTTAACGTTTCAGGTCAGTGACCCTTCTTCAGAACATTTAGGGAGAGTGATCACAGCATCATAAGGTTTAGGTTAGCTTTGGAAAAGGACAACGAGCAATCCAGAGTAAAAATAATTAACTCGGGGAGCCCCAGGTAAATTGGAATCAAAGATTGAGAGGCAAAACTGTAACAGAACAATGGGTTGCCTTCAAAGAGGAGCTGGTTCAGGTACAGTTGAGGTATATTCCCACCAGGGGGATCGGTAGGACAAACAAAGCCAAAGCTGCCTGGATGATAAAAGAGATAGTGTAAGATGAAGCAGAAAAATGGTGCTTCTGACAGATGTCAGGTTGATACTACAAGTGAGAACCAGACTGAATACAGAAAGTTCAGAGGGGAAGTGAAAAAATAAATAAAAGCAGCAAAGAGAGAGTATGAAAACAGACTGGCAGCCAACATAAAAGTGAATCCAAAAGTCTTCTTTAGGCATATAAATACTAAAAAGGTGGTAAAAGAAGGAGAAAGGTTGATTAAGGACCAAGAAGCAATTTACACAAGAAGGCAGAGGATATGACTAAGGTACTAAATGAGTATTTTGCATCTGTCATTACTAAGGAAGAATATGCTGCCAAAGTCGTAGTGAAAGAGAAGGTAGTTGAGACACAGGATAGGCTAAAAATTTATAAAGAGGAGCTATTAGATAGGCTGGCTGTACTTAAAGTTGAAAAGTCATCAGGACTGGATTCAATACATCTGAGGATGGGAAGTGCGGAGGCACTGACCATAATCTTCCAATCCTGCTCCGATACAGGGGTGGTGCCAGAGAACTCGAGTTGCTAATATTAAAGCCTTGTTCAAAAAAGGGTGTAAGGATACATGCAGCAATTACAGGCAAATCAATTGAACCTCGGTGATGGGAAAGCTTTTAGAAATAATAATCTGGGACAAAATTAACAGTCATTTGAACAAATGTGGATTAATTAAGGAAAGACAACACAGATTTGTTAAAGGAAAAATGTGTTCAACGAATTTGATTCAGCATTTTTATGAAATAACAGAGAGGTTTGTCACGCACACGAGAAGTGCAGCGATTGAAAATACACAACCCAAACTGAAGAGTTATAAAAATGGACTTTTCCTTTAAAAAAAGTGGACCATGTGTTGCAAAATGGCCAGTGAAAGTCGAACGACCTGACCCTATGTATTCAAAGGTTGCGTTTGCTGACAATGCAATCACTAGGTGGCGCAAAGCTTACACATGCGCAAATGCAGGCTCTTCAACTGGAACATCACCATCTGCCACGTTCAGGCAGCTGCCAGGATTAAAGATGGCGCTGCTCAATTTATCGCAGGAAATGCTGATGGCTAGATCATTCCAGCAAACTAACCTTACATTAAGTTGGATGGAAGCCCAGTAACATGCTACTATGTAGTTATAGGATAGTAACTGTAATCCTCAGATCCATTTAATATTCCAGTAATCCTATTAAATAAAAAAGGAACTTTATGATTGAATTTCCATTGGAAGATAGTGAATAGGCACCTTGATCGATGGAAAAGAAAATCAGGCAGAGAAAAAAATGTGATTCGTTTATCGACCTAGGTTGACCTAGGCACCGGAAACGACAACGGCAAACCCAGCCCTGTCGACCCTGCAAAGTCCTCCTTACTAACATCTGGGGGCTTGTGCCAAAGTTGCGAGAGCTGTCCCACAGACTAGTCAAGTAACAGCCTGACATAGTCATACTCACATAATCATACCTTACACACAATGTCCCAGACACTGCCATCACCATCCCCGGGTATGTCCTGTCCCACCGGCTGGACAGACCCAGCAGAGGTGGCAGCACAGTGGTCTACAGTAAGGAGGGAGTTGCCCTGGGAGTCCTCAACATCAATTCCGGACCCCATGAAGTCTCATGGCATCAGGTCAAACATGGGCAAGGTAAACGCCTACTGATTATCACCTACCGCCCTCCCTCAGCTGATGACTCAGTACTCCTCCATGTTGAACACCACTTGGAGGAAGCACTGAGGGTGGCAAGGGCACAAAATGTACTCTGGGTGGGGGCCTTCAATGTCCATCACCAAGAGTGGCTCGGTAGCACCACTACTGACCGAGCTGGCCGAGTCCTAAAGGACATAGCTTCTAGACTGGGTCTGCGGCAGGTGGGGGGAACCAACACGAGGGAAAAACATACTTGACCTCGTCCTCACCAATCTGCCTGCCGCAGATGCCTCTGTCCATGACTGTATTGGTAGGAGTAACCAGCCCACAATCCTTGTGGAGACGAAGTCCCGCGTCACATTGAGGATACTGTCCATTGTGTTGTGTGGCACTATCAGCATGCTAAATGGGATAGATTTCGAACAGATATAGCAATGCAAAACTGGGCATCCATGAGGTGCTGTGGGCCATCAGCAGCAGCAGAATTGTACTCAACCACAATCTGTAACCTCATGGCCCGGCATATCCCCCACTCTACCATTACCATCAAGCCAGCAGACCAACCCTGGTTCAATGAAGAGTGCAGGAGGGCATGCCAGGAGCAGCACCAGGCATACCTCAAAATGAGGTGTCAACCTGGTGAAGCTACAACCCAGGACTACTTGCATGCCAAACTGCATAAGCAGCATGCGATAGACAGAGTTAAGCAATCCCATAACCAATGGATCAGATCTAAGCTCTGCAGTCCTGCCACATCCAGCCGTGAATGGTGGTGGACAATTAAACAACTAATTGGAGGAGGTGGCTCCACAAATATCCCCATTCTCAATGATGGGGAGCCCAGCACATCAGTGCGAAAGATAAGGCAGAAGCATTTGCAACAATCTTCAGCCAGAAGTGCCGAGTTGATGATCTATCTCGGCCTCCTCCTGAAATCCCCAGCATCACAAATGCCAGACTTCAGCCAATTCGATTCACTCCGCGTGATATCAAGAAACGACTGAAGGCAATGGATACTGCAAAGGCTATGGGTCCTGACAATATTCCGGCAATAGTACTGAAGACCTGTGCTCCAGAACTTGCCGCACCCCTAGCCAAGATGTTCCAGTACAGCTACGACATTGGCATCTACCCGGAAAATGTGGAAAATTGCCCAGGTATGTCCTGTACACAAAAAGCAGGACAAGTCCAACACGGCCAATTACCCCCCCATCAGTCTCCTCTCAATCATCAGCAAAGTGATGGAAGATGTCATCAACAGTGCCATCAAGCAGCACCTGTTCAGTGATACCCAGTTTGGGTTCCGGCAGGGCCACTCAGCACCTGACCTCATTACAGCCTTGGTTCAAACATGGACAAAAGAGCTGAACTCAAGAAGTGAGGTGAGAGTGACTGCCCTTGATATAAAGGCAGCATTTGACCGAGTATGGCATCAAGGAGCCCTAGCAAAACTGAGGTCAATGGAAATCAGGGGGAAAACGCTCTGCTGGTTGGAGTCATACTTAGCGCAAAGGAAGATGGCTGTGGTTGTTGGAGGTCAACCATCTGAGCTCCAGGACATCACTGCAGGAGTTCCTCAGGATAGTGTCCTAGGCCCAACCATCTTCAGCTGCTTCATCAATGACCTTCCTTCAATCATAAGGTCAGAAATGGGGATGTTCGCTGATGATTGCACAATGTTCAGCACCATTCATGGCTCCTCAAATACTGAAGCAGACCATGTAGAAATTCAGCAAGACCTGGACAATATCCAGACTTGGGCTGATAAGTGGCAAGTAACATTTGCGCCACACAAGTGCCAGACACTGACCATCTCGAACAAGAGAGAATCTAACCATCTCCCCTTGACATTCAATGGCATTAGCATTGCTGAATCCCCCACTATCAACATCCTGGGGGCTACCATTGACCAGAAACTGAACTGGATTTGCCATATAAATACCGTGGCTACAAGAGCAGGTCAGAGGCTAGGAATCCTGTGGTGAGTAACTCACCTCCTGATTCCCCAAAGTCTGTCCACCATCTACAAGGCACAAGTCAGGAGTGTGATGGAATACTCTCCACTTGCCTGGATGGGTGCAGCTCCAACAACACTCAAGAAGCTCGACACCATCCAGGACAAAGCAGCCCGCTTGGTTGGCACCCCATCCACAAACATCCACTCCCTCCACCACCGACGCACAGTGGCAGCAGTGTGTACCATCTACAAGATGCATTGCAGCAACGCACCAAAGCTCCTTAGACAGCACCTTCCAAACCCGTGACCTCTACCACCTCGAAGGAAAAGAGCAGCAGATGCATGGGAACATCACCACCTGCAAGTTCCCCTTCAAGTCACACACCATCCTGACTTGGAACTATGTCGCCGTTCCTTCATTGTCGCTGGGTCAAAATCCTGGAACTCCCTTCCTAACAGCACTGTGAGTGTCCCTACCTCACATGGACTGCAGCGGTTCAAGAAGGCAGCTCACCACCACCTTCTCAAGGCAATTAGGGATGGACAATAAATACTGGCCAAGCCAGTGACGCCCACATCCAACGAATGAATAAAAAAAATATATGACTGACTCGGACTGATCTCACCCAAGCGCAGCTACTAGCTCCCGCTCCACTGACTGCCGTCCCCCCTCGCTTTCTCACTTTCTCCTCTTCCTCCCCATTGGCTGCTTCCCCCCGCGCACCCCCGCAGCTGCTCGCTGCAGACCTCGCTGCTCCCCTCTCACCCCTCTGGCTGATTGTTCCCCGCTTGCGCCACCCCGCTCTCCGGCCACTAGCTCTTGGCCGCGCCGCTTCCCTCCTCTCGGGTACCCGCTCCTACGTCGCACCATCACCCTTTGCGGCCTGCCTTGCTTCTTTGGGTGGCACGCAAAGAAAAGCATTATAAAATAAAGTGTACAATTCTAAAGTGGGTGAAGGAGCAGAGTGACCTGGGGGTATATGAGCACAAATCATTGAAGGCGACAGGGCAGGTTGAGAAAGTGGTTAAAAAGACCTACAGGATCCTGGGGCTTTATAAATAGAGGCATCAAGTACAAAAGCAAGGAAGTTATGACAGACCTTTATAAAACACTGGTTCAGCCTCAACTGGAATATTATGTCCAATTCTGGGCACCAGACCTTAGGAAGGATGTGAAGGCATTAGAGAGGGTGCAGGAAAGATTCCTTGGAATGGTTCCGGGGATGACAGACTTCAGTAATGTGGATAAATTGACAAAGCTGGAGCTGTTCTCCTTACAGAAGGGAAGGTTGAGGGGAAATTTGATAGAGTTGTTCAAAATCATGAGGGGACTGGACAGAGTAGATAGGGAGAAACTGTTCCCATTGGTGAAGGGTCGACAACCAATTTAAGGTGATTGGCAAAAGAACCAGAGGTGACATAAGGAAAATCTTTTTTACACAGTGTGTGGTTAGGATCTGAAATGCACAGCCTGAGAGAGTGGTGGAGGCTGATTCAATTATAGCTTTCAAAGGGGAATTGGATAATTATCTGAAGAGAAAACCTTTGCAGGGGTTGTGGGAAAAGGTGGGGGAGTGGGACTGTCTGAGTTGCTCTTACAGAGAGCTGGCACAGACATGATGGGCCGAATAGCCTCCTCTGTGCTGTAACCATTCGATGACTCTATAACCCCATGTCCCCACCTCAATAGGCTACCTGTTGTGGGGGGTGTTGGGCTAACATCGACTCCAATATTTCTCAACATACTTTTGAATTTCCCTGCCTTCAAGTGCATGGTTGACATCATCGAATTAATTTTGAATTCTAAAACAGCAATCCTGTCACCTCTCAACCTTTCCCAATGAGAACATGTTTGTTCCTCATAATCCAATCCCTCCAACCTTTCAATCATTCTTGTCGTTCCCTTCTCTGTCCTTCCAATAGCTGCAATTTTTTTGTACTGTGGTAAACAGCATTTCAAGTTGCCATCAAGGGTTCTCCTGGTGGTCTGGCTTGTTGCATAAAATATCATCACCAAAAACAAACCAGTCATTTACCTCATTTCAACACTCAGCACCCTCCCTCCCCCCAGCCCCTGCTGTCATGCCCACATCTCTGTATCTCTGTCCTGGGATTGCTGCAGTGTTCTAGTGAACATCAACACAAGCTCGAGGAACAGCATCTCATTTACCAATTAGGCACACTACAGCCTGCCGGACTGAACATTGAGTTCAATAATTTCAGAGCATGACGGGCCCCAAATTTTATTTTCAGTTTTTTTTTCTTTTTATTTTCTTTTAGTTTGTTTCATCATTCATTTTTCTTAACATGTGCCTGCCCACTGTTTTTTTCATGTTCATGCTTTGGGCCAGGGCTGTTCATTTTTCTGTCCATTAACACTAACGCTTTGTCTTTCAGCACACCATTAACATATTGTTTTCCTTTGCTCCATGACCTTCTGGTCAGTCTAGTTTAGAGATACAGCACTGAAACAGGCCCTTCGGCCCACCGAGTCTGTGCCGACCATCAACCACCCATTTATACTAATCCTACACTAATTCCATATTCCTACCACATCCCCACCTGTCCCTATATTTCCCTACCACCTACCTATACTAGGGGCAATTTATAATGGCCAATTTACCTATCAACCTGCAAGTCTTTGGCATGTGGGAGGAAACCGGAGCACCCGGAGAAAACCCATGCAGACACAGGGAGAAGTTGCAAACTCCACACAGGCAGTACCCAGAATTGAACCCGGGTCGCTGGAGCTGTGAGGCTGCGGTTCTAACCACTGCGCCACTATGCCACCCCAGTCATTCTCTGTGACCCTGTCCTATCAACGCCTTTACTTTTGTTATCTCTTGCCCCACCCCTGCTTTATTTGCTTAAAACCTATTACATTTCTAATATCTGCCAGTTCTGAAGAAGGATCACTGACCTGAAACGTTAACTCTGCTTCTCTCTCCACTGATGCTGCCAGACCTGCTGAGTATTTCCAGCATTTCTTGTTTTTATTTCAGATTTCCAGCATCTGCAGTATTTTGCTTTTATTTACCTCATTTGTTGGTTGGGGCGGCACAGTGGCGCCGTGGTTAGCACCGCAGCCTCTCAACTCCAGCAACCTGGGTTCAGTTCGGGGTATGCCTGTGTGGAGTTTGTAAGTTCTCCCTGTGTCTGCGTGGGTTTCTGCCGGGTGCTCTGGTTTCCTCCCATAGCCAAAGACTTGCAGGTTGATAGGTAAATTGGCCATTGTAAATTGCCCCGAGTATAGGTAGGTGGTAGGAGAATTGAGGGACAGGTGGGGATTAATGTAGGATTAGTATAAATGGGTGGTTGTTGGTCAGCTCAGACTTGGTGTGCTGAAGGGCCTGTTTCAGTGCTGTATCTCTCTATGATGCTATGTTTGTGGGACCTTGCTGTCCACAAATTGCCTGGAACATCTGGCCACCAAATAAGACTGACTGAAATTCTGAAAATAACTCATTAGTCATGACATACATTGAGATGCTTTGAGGATGTGGTAAGGCACAATATGAACACAAGTGCTTTCTTTCATTCACAAGAGGAGAGTCTGTTGCCCATGTTCTAACTTGTACTAAATCCCATTCAACCAACACCCCTATCCTCACTGATCTGCATTGGTTCCCAGTTTGGCATCACCTCAATTTTAAAATTCTCACCCTGTTTTCAAATTTCTCCATGGCATCACCCCTCCTTTCACCTCCTCCAGCCCTATTAGCCTTTCAGATCTCCCTGCTCCTCCAATTCTGGCCTCTTGAGAATCCTTGATTTTAATCGCTCCACCATTGGTGGCTGTGCCTTCAGTTGCCTAGGTCCTAAGCTCTGAAATTCTATCCCTACACCTCTCTGTCCTCTTTCAATACACTCCTTAAAAACTTTGAGCTTTTGGTCATCTCACTTAAGATCTTATTATGTGGTTCAATGTAAAATATTGTTTGATAGCTCTCTTGTGAAGTGCCTTGGGATGTTTTACAACATTAAAGGCTCTATATAAAAGTGCAAGTAGTTGCTCTTGTGGTTGTTGATGTCTCAAAGGCTTGAGTCTGTGCTCCCAGAAAATGGCTGTGCTTGGAATTGAAAATTGATGCCCTTGCTATGATCGCAAAAAAACCTATCCTTCATAAATCCTTCCAAATTCCTGTGGGAAAGAGATGCTATCGTGACATTAGCCACAAGGAGCCTGTGCACAGCTGAAGACTCCTCTTTACAGGTTCCTCATCTGTCTCAAAGGGACATCCCCAGAAAAGTTCACTGAGATTCAGGGTTCAGAGTGCAGCATGGGAACAGCAGCACCGGATTAGGTCATCAATTGAGTGAGGAGAAGATTGTATACTTCCAACATGTTGACTGCAAATTGCCCCTCATACAGCAGGGCCAATAGAATAGAGCAAAGTGTGGAGACTGGCATTGAGAACCTCCACGCGTTATGGAAGGGAAAATGGCCAAGTTTGTATCAGTGATACATGTGTTGTACACAATATAAACTTCACGTTTCACCCCTCACTCACAGATGCTGGACACAGTACAGCCACAATGGCTCTCTGCTAAACATGCGTTAATTCTGGCCCCTGTATTTAACTGTGCTGTAGAGTATTCTAGAAGACCGCATGACACTTACTGACCTCACAATCTCCACAGATGACTCCTTCCAATTGTCTGAACTTGCACTTTGCACCACGCAGCCCAGAGTAGCAATTCCTGCCCACAGCAGAAAATAGTGCAGGCTGCTAGCCAAAACATAGGGCCCTCGACCAAAAGGTGGGTGGATTACCTGGAGCGCTTGGTGTATTGTTTCCTCTGACAGTTCCTGCTCACTGGAGCCCCTTTCTGGAGGCTGACAAAAGACCAGCTCCTCCAACCCCAGCGAAGCAATCCATGAGGGTGTAGCAGAGCAGCATGGGATCAGTGCATAAGCTCTCATTACCACCCTGGCTGAGCCTGCCCCAGGCCAGTATCCAGTAGCACTGGACATTACAGTGACTTATTACTCATGTCCCAGCTATCTCCCACCTCCAGGGACCTGTCCAAATACATTGCCTTCACCCTGCTGCTACTGGCTCTGCATCTTGCACCTAGGGTCATAATGTGAAAAAAAGCACAATAAAGTCTGAGGAAATCAAGACATGGACAAAGGAATAGAAGAAATGGCAAGCTGATCTGTTGATGCAGAAGAAGGTGAAGTGATGTGCTGTTCCTGATGGGAGCTATAGGAACCAAGGGCAGTGTTGGTGCCTTTGGAAGGGTTTCTCCACCCACACATGAAGTGCCAGAGATGGGATTCTGCATTAGTCCTGCCCTGTGTCAGGTAAGAATTTCAATGGCTATCGAGATGTTGCCAAAATATCTTTCAAAAGTTTCAGAGGGACTGGCAGTTGGTGCCACCTGTGCCAGTATTAATGGGAATGGTGACCATGAACCAGCTGCAGATGCTATTGGTGTCTCCAAAGAGGTGCGGGTGGGGGAAGAGATGGAGAAGAAGATGCCCACAGATATCCCCTTTGATTCACTGTTGGACAGTCTCTGGGCATTGGCGGCTTTCCACACTTGTAGCTGCGTCATCAGCCTCTGGAGCAAGAAAGGAGAGAACATAAATGAGTGATGAATTTCCTCAATGTTTTAGGTCCATTAGTGGTGCAGGAACTGTACAGTACCTTTCTTCAACTGAGCAAATTCAGATGAACGTCAATTTTGCCATTTGCGTGCTTTGGACATGCTTTCCCCAAGTATCCTCACACTTGTCAATTTGCTCTTGTGATTGGCACTTGAGTTTGATGTCCTGCTACTGCAAACCCCTGACTCCCGAACCCTGTCCCTCCCCCACACTGACAAAGCAGCTCAGGAACAGAGATGACTTTTCCTCTGGATCTATCTCTCTCTTGGCTCATTATTATGCAGGGGGAAGAGCAGCACAGGTTGAAGACAGGGAGAGTCAGGCACCATTCCAGAAGAATACAGCCCACCAGATGTTACTCCTACCCACAGAATCTATAGGCAGCACAGGTCCTGCAGCTCTGCATCATAACAGTTCACTTCACAAAAGCTGCAAGGGCTTTTTTTATTCATTGATGGAAGGTAGGTGTCGCTACAATCATCAGTGAACACCCCCATTTCTGATAATGTGACGGATGGAAGGTCATTGATGAAGCAGCAGAAGATGGTTGGGTCTGGGACACTACCCTGAGGAACTCCTGCAGTGATGTCCTGGAGCTGAGATAATTGACCGCCAACAACCACCACCATCTTCCTTTGCGCTCGGTCTGACTTCAACCGGCGGAGAGTTTTCCCTCGATTCTCATTGACTTGAATTTTGCTAGGGCTCTATGATGCCATACTCGGTCAAATGCTGCCTTGATGTCGAGGGCAGTCACTCTCCCCTCACCTCTGGAGTTTAGCTATTTTGTTCATGTTTGGACCAAGACTGTCATGAGGTCTGGGGCCGAGTGGCCCTGGTGCATTGGTGAGCAGGTTATTGGTGAATCAGTGCTGCTTGAGAGCACTGGCATTTACGGCTCAGGCTCCCATTTATGTGCAACATATGTCAGGGAGCAGTTTGTTCATTTGCTGGCTCACTAAAGTCCTGTACAAGAAATTTGCCCAGTTTGTAAGCTTTGGCACTGTAGCTAGGTAGCAGAGAGAAAGGAGCTCACTGTCTATGGAGTGGTGGGTTTCCCTGGGGTCCAGGGTGCTAATATCCACATCACATTGAAAGTGTCCACAGAGCATCCACTCCCCCATGTGTATATGAAGGTATTCTTCTCAATTAAAGATCAGATAGTTTGTGTCGAACCCCCCAGAATCCTTCATATCAATGGCTGGTGAGCAGAAAGTTGCTGTCAGGGCTTTGCTTTTCACGGGAGAAATGAACTAGGAAATAATAGAACTATTTGTGTAACATTTGTTGTAGGGAAGTTATTGGAATCTTTATTCAAGACAGAGTGACTGAGCATTTGGACAAATATGAGCTGATCAGAGAGAGTCAGCATGGATTTGTAAAAGGTAACTTATGTCTGATCAATCTAGCTAAAGTTTTTGAGGAGGTAAGAAATGTGGTAGATAAGAGAGTGTGTGTGGATGGTATTTATATGGACTTCCAGAAGGCATTGATTAAAGTTTCACAAAAGAGACTGTAATAAAAACAAGAGTGCATGGAATTGGAGGCAACTTATTAACTTGGATAGGGAATTAGTTCGGCAGTAAGAGACAGAGAAAGCCTAACCCCAAAAAGTTGTGTGAGGATTGCTGTACACAATTAACCTGCACCTCTTCATTGGATTGCAGGCAGCATGGTAAATCTGTGCTACCCGCTGCTTAACATGATTGCTGTGCACAACCCATGCCCATACCCATTGGCTGCACACATCAAAGGAGGCCCAATGTTGAGGGTGGTTCTTTTTTTTTTTCTTTTTGGGCCTCCTTATCTCGAGAGACAATGGGTAAGCGCCTGGAGGTGGTCAGTGGTTTGTGAAGCAGCGCCTGGAGTGGCTATAAAGGCCAATTCTGGAGTGACAGGCTCTTCCACAGGTGCTGCAGAGAAATTTGTTTGTTGGGGCTGTTACACAGTTGGCTCTCCCCTTGCGCCTCTGTCTTTTTTCCTGCCAACTACTAAGTCTCTTCGACTCGCCACAATTTAGCCCTGTCTTTATGGCTGCCCGCCAGCTCTGGCGAATGCTGGCAACTGACTCCCACGACTTGTGATCAATGTCACACGATTTCATGTCGCGTTTGCAGACGTCTTTATAACGGAGACATGGACGGCCGGTGGGTCTGATACCAGTGGCGAGCTCGCTGTACAATGTGTCTTTGGGGATCCTGCCATCTTCCATGCGGCTCACATGGCCAAGCCATCTCAAGCGCCGCTGACTCAGTAGTGTGTATAAGCTGGGGATGTTGGCCGCTTCAAGGACTTCTGTGTTGGAGATATAGTCCTGCCACCTGATGCCAAGTATTCTCCGAAGGCAGCGAAGATGGAATGAATTGAGACGTCGCTCTTGGCTGGCATACGTTGTCCAGGCCTCGCTGCCGTAGAGCAAGGTACTGAGGACACAGGCCTGATACACTCGGACTTTTGTGTTCCGTGTCAGTGCGCCATTTTCCCACACTCTCTTGGCCAGTCTGAACATAGCAGTGGAAGCCTTACCCATGCGCTTGTTGATTTCTGCATCTAGAGACAGGTTACTGGTGATAGTTGAGCCTAGGTAGGTGAACTCTTGAACCACTTCCAGAGCGTGGTCGCCAATATTGATGGATGGAGCATTTCTGACATCCTGCCCCATGATGTTCGTTTTCTTGAGGCTGATGGTTAGGCCAAATTCATTGCAGGCAGACGCAAACCTGTCGATGAGACTCTGCAGGCATTCTTCAGTGTGAGATGTTAAAGCAGCATCGTCAGCAAAGAGGAGTTCTCTGATGAGGACTTTCCGTACTTTGGACTTCGCTCTTAGACGGGCAAGGTTGAACAACCTGCCCCCTGATCTTGTGTGGAGGAAAATTCCTTCTTCAGAGGATTTGAACGCATGTGAAAGCAGCAGGGAGAAGAAAATCCCAAAAAGTGTGGGTGCGAGAACACAGCCCTGTTTCACACCACTCAGGATAGGAAAGGGCTCTGATGAGGAGCCACCATGTTGAATTGTGCCTTTCATATTGTCATGGAATGAGGTGATGATACTTAGTAGCTTTGGTGGACATCCGATCTTTTCTAGTAGTCTGAAGAGACCACGTCTGCTGACGAGGTCAAAGGCTTTGGTGAGATCAATGAAAGCAATGTAGAGGGGCATCTGTTGTTCACGGCATTTCTCCTGTATCTGACGAAGGGAGAACAGCATGTCAATAGTCGATCTCTCTGCACGAAAGCCACACTGTGCCTCAGGGTAGACGCGCTCGGCCAGCTTCTGGAGCCTGTTCAGAGCGACTCGAGCAAAGACTTTCCCCACTATGCTGAGCAGGGAGATTCCACGGTAGTTGTTGCAGTCACCGCGGTCACCTTTGTTTTTATAGAGGGTGATGATGTTGGCATCGCGCATGTCCTGGGGTACTGCTCCCTCGTCCCAGCACAGGCATAGCAGTTCATGTAGTGCTGAGAGTATAGCAGGCTTGGCACTCTTGATTATTTCAGGGGTAATGCTGTCCTTCCCAGGGGCTTTTCCGCTGGCTAGGGAATCAATGGCATCACTGAGTTCCGATTTGGTTGGCTGTATGTCCAGCTCATCCATGACTGGTAGAGGCTGGGCTGCATTGAGGGCAGTCTCAGTGACAGCATTCTCCCTGGAGTACAGTTCTAGGTAGTGCTCAACCCAGCGGTCCATCTGTTTGCGTTGGTCAGTGATTATGTCCCCCGATTTAGATTTGAGGGGGGTGATCTTCTTGATGGTTGGCCCAAGAGCTCTCTTCATGCCATCATACATTCCTCTGATGTTTCCGGTGTCTGAGGCCAGCTGAATATGACTGCATAGGTGTTGCCAGTAGTCGTTTGCGCAACGCCTCGCTGTTCTTTGTGCAGTACTTCTGGCTGCTTTAAGTGCTGCGGATGTTAAATCGCTGGGGGCTTTCTTGTAGTTCAAAAGTGCAATGCGCTTAGCGGCTATGACAGGTTCCAGCTCTTCATTATGAGATTGAAACCAGTCTGCATTTCTCTTCGCACTTTTGCCGTAGGTGGTCAAAGCTGACTCATAGATGGCGTCTCTGATGTGAGCCCACTTGGTCTCAGCATCCCCTGTGGGAGTGTTTTGAAGGGCTGTTACAAGTGAATTTAGAAATTTTTGTAACAGCTGTGGGTGAGAAATTCTGCTCGTGTTGATGCGCGGGTGGCCCTTCTGCTTGGAATGATGCAACTTCTTTGGTCTGAGTCTAACCTTGCTGCACACCAGGGAGTGGTCGGTGTCGCAGTCCGCACTGTGGAAGCTGCGTGTGATTTGAACACTGTTTAAGGCGGCTCGCCTTGTGACAATGAGGTCTAGCTGGTGCCAACGACGTGATCTTGGGTGCCTCCATGAAACCTGGTGACAGGGTTTAGTGTGAAAGAACGAGTTGGTGATGCAGAGGTTATGATAGGTACACAACTCAAGCAGTCTCTGCCCGTTCTCATTCATCCTTCCAACGCCATAGCGCCCAAGGCAGGAGGGCCATGAGTCATGGTCGGCCCCAACCCTGGCATTAAAGTCCCCCAGCAGGAATAGGTGTTCGGTGTTGGGGATGCTGCTAATGATGTTATGGAGTTGTTCATAGAACTGGTCTTTAGCTTCAGGTGCGGAACAGAGTGTTGGAGCATAGATGCTGAGTAGGTGTACTGGACCAGAGGTGGTGAGCAGTCGGATGGACAGTATGCGTTCCGAGCCATTTGAGGGAGGCTCTATCATGCTGAGCAAGGAGTTTCTGATGGCGAAGCCCACTCCATGCTGTCTTGGTTCTTCAGGATCCCTGCCCTGCCAGAAGAAGGTGTAGTCTTGCTCTGCTAGAGAGCCACTCGCGGGGAGGCGAGTCTCCTGAAGTGCTGCAATGTCCACATTGAGTCTACTGAGCTCGTTGTTAATGATGGCGGTCTTCCGAGAACCGTTGATTTGTGTAAGGTCTTCCGACAGGCCAGGACACATAGTTCTGACGTTCCAGCTTGCAAAGCGAAGGGCTGGTACCTTCTTTCCTTTTTTCATGTTGTTTGGTGCGGTGTATCAGTCCACCTTTCGGGCAATGACCCTGAGCTCCAAGCACCCATTGAAGCAGGCAGACTGTGGCGGGACAGAACCTTATTGACCGGGGGCTGCCCGGTTTGAGGCGGGCGGTAGCTGTCCAGTGAGGTGCAATGACCTCTCCCACCGACAAAGGCAACCCGTGGCGCCCAGTTTCTACGCCAATTTATCTGGACTTATAACCCGTAACTGCTGCCTTCCGTGTTGTTTCAGTCGCTGTGAGGCAACTATGGAGTGACCTCTCCATGGCGCATGCCTGGGCAAATTTATGGAGGTTGAGAGTTGCCCAGTCGTCAAAACCCCCCTCTCGGCCTTTCTGGTGGGGTCCAAAGGAGTGCAGGACACGACGTTTGGCACCAGTATGGCTGCAGGAACTGCCGGAAACATGCCAAAGGTGACACATGACCGCCTACGGGGTTCCGCTCCGGATTTTCTGTTAGGGTTTACTCCCTTAGCCTTGGTCTCTCCCGAGACGCCCACAAGGCAGTGGGGTTGTTGGGGCCCCTACACAGGTGTAGGATGGTGCCGGTGGGAGGAGGGGATGCAAGGGGGAGGGGTAGAGGGAGGGGGTGGGGGGGGGGGTGCAGGGGAAGGGGGTGCGGGGTGAAGATGGTGCGGGGGGGGGCGGGCTGGGACGGGGTTGTGAGGGGGTGAGCTGAGAGGGTGGAGCAGGGAAGGGGACGGGGGTGGGGGGGGGGGTGGAAGGGGGGTAAAGGGGGGGGGGGGGAGGGGGGGTGGAATCTGGTGCAGGTAATAAGCCATTTCCTCAGTGCCCACCATCGACGTCCGGAAAGCTCATCCACGTCCTTCGGGAGGTGAAGCATCATTTGGCAGACTTAGAGGTGATTACATTTGCTGAGGGTTTTTTTTTTGCAGTGGTTTAAATAAAGGCATGCAGCATTGCCGACAGTGCGCTGCAGATGCTCTCCGAGCCATCTCCCGCGGGCGCTTTGAAGTTGCGGCCGGGGGGGCCGTTCGTCGATTTTTTGGGTGATCGGGGCACCTTTTCACAGGACTTCTCTCGGGTCCCGCAGCTCCTTCTTCACCTCAATGGACTTACCGCACGCCGTGGCTGCAGACACTCTGGACTGTGAAGACAGCAGGATCGGAGATTAAAGTATCGGCAGCTGTTCTCGTCAGTTTCATCCGGATCAATTTCATTGAGAAAACAAAGAGCAGGTGTGGCTGGGGGAGGGCAGTGGGCCCAGGTAACATACACTAAACTAACTGTTAACTTTTAGATAGGGCTAAAATGAACTGATTTAAAGAGCCAGGGGAATTTAAACAGTTTAAGAGGGCAGATTGGGGGAGAAAACGTTAGGGATGGGAGCAGATGGCCATGGATAGAGTTGAACAGCAAGGGAGCTTCCTAGGGAGCTTCCAGCCCAGGAGCCATCTTGATTCATAGAGGGTGGTTAGTGTGAACTAAAGGCAGCCTGGACTTCTTAAAGAAGAAGTGCATTGTGACTGCAAGAAGTGGTGAAAACCATCTGAAAACTGAATCCATGCTCTGATATTGGAGGAACGGCTGAACATGCAAGGGAATATGCACCAAAGTATTCCAGTCACAGCTACAGAGTCATAGAGTCGTACAGCATAGAAACAGGCCCTTCGGCCCACCACGTCCATGCCGACCATAATGCCTATCTATACTAATCCCACCTGCCTGCATTAATTCCATATCCCTCTATGCCTTGCTCATTCAAGTACCTGTCCAGATGCCTCTTAAATGTTGCTACTGTTCCTGCCTCCACCACCTCCTCAGGCAGCTCATTCCAGATACCCACTATTCTTTGTGTGAAAAATTTACCCCTTTGATCCCCATTAAACCTGCTCCCTCTCACCTTAAGTCTATGCCCTCTAGTTTTAGTCACCCCTACCATGGGAAACAGACTCTGGCTATCTACCCTATCTATGCCTCTCATTATTTTATATACCTCTATCATGTCCCCTCTCAGCCTCCTTCGCTCCAGGGAAAACAGACCCAGCCTATCCAATCTCTCTTTATAACTCAAGCCCTCCAAACCAGGCAACGTCCTTGGGAATCTTTTCTGCACCCTCTCTAGCTTAATCACATCTTTCCTGTAGTGCGGCGACCAGAACTGCACACAGTACTCCAAATGCGGCCTAACCAACGTCATGTACAACTGTAACATTTGGATGTTACAAATGGCCACATTTGGAATACTGCGTGCAGTTCTGGTCACCACATTACCAAAAGGATGTGGATGCTTTGGAGAGGGTGCAGAGGAGGTTCACTAGGATGTTGCCTGGTATGGAGGGCGCTAGCTATGAAGAGAGGTTGAGTAGATTAGGATTATTTTCATTAGAAATGCGGAGGTTGAAGGGGGGACCTGATTGAGGTGTACAAAATCATGAGAGGTATAGACAGGGTGGATAGCAAGAAGCTTTTTCCCAGAGTGGGGGATTCAAATACTAGGGGTCATGAGTTCAAAGTGAGAGGGGAAAAGTTTAGGGGAGATATGTGTGGAAAGTTCTTTACGCAGAGGGTGGTGGGTGCCTGGAACGCGTTGCCAGTGGAGGTGGTAGATGCGAACACGATAGCGTCTTTTAAGATGTATCTAGACAGATAGATGAATGGGCAGGAAGCAGAGAGATACAGACCCTTAGAAAATAGGCGACATGTTTAGGTAGAGGATCTGGATCGGCGCAGGCTTGGAGGGCCGAAGGGCCTGTTCCTGTGCTGTAATTTTCTTTGTTCTTTCTTTCTTTCTTTTGTCCCAACTCTTGTACTTAATGCCTCGGCCGATGCAGGCAAGCATGCCATACGCCTTCTTCACCACCCTGTCTACCTTTGTTGCCACTTTCAGGGATCTATGTACTTGCACCCCAAGGTCTCTCTGCTCAACAACACTTCCCAGGGCCCTGCCATTCACTGTATATGTCCTGCCCTGGTTTAACTTCCCAAAATGCATCACTTCACACTTGTCTGCATTAAATTCCATTTGCCACTCCCTTGCCCACTTTCCCTGTTGATCTATATCCTGTTGTAACCTTAGACAACCTTCTTCACTGTCCACTATACCACCAATTTTGGTGTCATCTGCAAACTTACTAATCATGCCCCTTACATTCACATCCAAGTCATTAATATATATGACAGACAACAGAGGGCCCAGCACTGATCCCCACGGCACACCACTGGTCACTGGCCTCCAATCTGAAAAACAACCCTCCACTCAAGCCTCCTATCATCAAGCCAATTTTGTATTCAATTTGCTAGCTCACACTGGATCCCAAGTGTTCGAACCTTCTGGACTAGCCTACCATGCGGGACCTTGTCAAAGGCCTTGCTAAACTCCATGGAGACAACGTCCATCGCCCTGACCTCGTCAATCCTCTTGGTCACCTCCTTGAAAAACTCAATCAAATTCGTGAGACATGATTTCCCACGCACAAAGCCATGCTGACAATCCCTAATCAGACCATGCCTTTCCAGATGCATATAAATCCTGTATCTCAGAATCCCTTCCAATAACTTTCCCACCACTGATGTAAGGCTCACCGGCCTGTAGTTCCCTGGCTTATCCCTGCTGCCCTTCTTAAATAAAGGCACAACATTAGCTATCCTCCAGTCTTCCGGTACCTCACCCGTGGCTAACGATGAGACAAAAATCTCTGCCAGGGCCCCAGCAATCTCCTCCCTTGCTTCCCATAGCATCCTAGGATACACCTGGTCAGGCCCTGGGGATTTATCCACCTTAATGTGCTTCAGAACCTCCAACACCTCCTCCTTTGTAATGTTGATGTGCTCCAGGATATTGGTGTTCACTCCCTTGAACTTACTAGCTTCCATGACCTTCTCCACAGTTAATACGGATAAGAAATATTCATTTAAGACCTCACCCATGTCCCGTGGCTCCACACACAGATTGCCACACTGATCCTTAAGGGGACCTACTCTCTCCCGAGCTACCCTTTTACTCTTAATATACTTATAGAATCTTTTAGGATTTTCCTTTACCTTATCTGCCAGGGAAATCTCATGGCCCCTTTTCGCCCTCCTGATTTCCTTCTTAAGTGTACTACTACATCCCCTATACTCCTCGAGGGACTCGCTTGATCCCAGCTGCCTATACCTGACATATGCCTCCTTCTTTATCCTGACCAGACGCTCAATATCCCTCATCAACCAAGGTTCCCTAAACTTGCCAGCCTTGCCCTTCCGTCTAACAGGAACATTCCAGCCCTGAACTTCTCCTATCTCATTTTTAAAAGCCTCCCACTTGCCAGACGTCCCTTTACCTGTAAACAGCCTCTCCCATTCAACTTTTGAGAGTTCCTGTCTGATGCCATCGAAATTAGCCTTCCCCCAATTTAGGACTTCAACCTGAGGACCAGTCCTATCCTTTTCCATAACTATCTTGAAGCTAATAGAGTTATCGTCACTGGTCCCAAAGTGCTCCCCCACTGACACATCAACCACCTGCCCATCCTCATTTCCTAAGAGGAGGTCGAGTGTAGCCCTTTCTCTAGTAGGGCCATCCACATACTGCTTCAGAAAACTATCCTGGACACACTTAACAAATTCTTCCAGACACTGCACTGGAGGTCTCTGGTGCTTGAGGTGGAAAGGTATTCTGTAACCACCTGTAACCATCCTGTAACCACAGGAGACCCTCTACATATCTGCTCTGGAGGCAGTGGAAACAAATAGCAGCGGAGATCAACACCAAGACCATTGCTCCAGGAACATGGATGAAGATCTCTCTGCTAACTGGCTGTAGTGCCAAAGGTTATGAACTGGACAGCTCTCCTGAACAGCATATCAGCGAGCTGGCAAATGGCCAAAGTGCTCCCTGGCCTATGTTACACATAAAGCTGCCTGAAGGGAACCTGAGCCATAAATATTGAGAATGGTGCTCAGCTTGATAGTCCCATTGAGAAATGCTGGTCAATGAATGTTCCTTTAAATCTTGATGCAGCAGCTCACATTCTGTGTAGAATTAGTAGAAACGGATTGAAGACTGTCGTGTGAGTTGTGCACCTGTGCCCTGGTAGCAGCTGTTAGGTGGTAGGTTTTATAATTACGGAGATTAGACAAGCATGTAGCAAAGGCAGAATGGTTTTCATGGGAGATTTTAACATTCATGAAGCTTGTGATAAGCGTCCGGGATAGTTTTCTGCAATAATTTGACCTACAGCCAACAGCGGGCAGAGAAAATAAGATTTAGTAATGAGCAATGAGTTAGAATTTGTTAACAGCCTAATGGTGCATGAACATTTATCTAATAGCAATCATAAATAATTGAGCTCCATGTAGTGTTTGAAAGGGAGAAAAGTGAAACAGCTACTAAGACTGTAGATTTAGGAAAGGCTGACTTCGATGGGATGAGACAGAGACTGTCCACAATCAACTGGGCAAATCTGTTAATGGGTAAAATGGCAGATCCATAGGAGGTGTTCAAAAAGGTTAACATGATACAGAACCATTGAAAAACATAAGAACGTAAGAAAATCAGCAGCAGTTGGCAAATCGGCCCCTTGAGCCCACTCCGCCATTCAATAAGATCATGGTTGATCTGATCGTGGCCTCCAATCCACTGTCCCCCATAACCCTTTACTCCCTTGTAGATCAAAAATCTGTCTAGCTCAGCCTTGAATATATTCAAAGACCCAGGCTCCATTGCTTTATGGCCTCAGGGGAAAGAGCTCTACACACCACAAGAAAACAGTCATAAATGACTAAAAAGGTAATGAACAACATAAAGCTAGAAGAAAAAGTGTATAAAAGTGTAAAAATAGTACAAATTCTGATAAATGGGAAAGATACAAAGAACAGCAAAGGGTGACAAAGCAAATAATAAGAGCTACAAAGAGTGAGTATGAAAAGTAATTTGCAAGGAATATCAAAATCAACACAAAAACCTTTTACAGTTGGTGGTTGGCATACTTGCATCTGTGAGAGATGATGGAATGCAGCTTCAGAGCTTTGCTGAGGTCAGGTGAGATCATCTGCTGCACTTCTTTTGATGGTTGAACAAGCCAGCAAAGTCTGCCACATATGGCACACATGAAGTTGTCCCTTGCCAATGGTACAGGATTATCTGTGTTGACACCTTGTTTGCAAGGCTGGCATCTGCTTTGAAGCTTCTGAGACCGCATGTCGTGCTTGTGGTGAATTGTAGCCCACAGCTAGCGTCGCCTTTTGCATCAATCATCAGCTGGAGCTTCCCACTTATCATGATTGATGTTGAGGACTTTCAAGTCTCATTTGACTGCATCCTTGAATCGTTGCTTTGGGCGCCCTGCTGATCTCTTGGCATGGGCTACCTCCCCGTATAGCTTATCCTTGGGGATGTGACCAACTTCCTTCCAGTGCACATGCTCAAGCCAGCAAAGTCTTTTTTGCTTGATTAATGCTAGCATGCTTGGCATGTTTGCCCCAGAAAGGACTGTTTTACTGGTGACTTTATCCTTCCTTGAGATGCCGAGGATGTGTCATAGACACTGGAGATGGATGTAAGTGTAAGTTGTCCAGGCTTCGCTGCCATACAGCCATGTGCTGAAGTTACAGGTCTTGTCGATAAGCATCTTCGTCCTGCAGGTCAGTTTGTTGCAAGGGATATCAAAATCAACACAAAAACTTTTACAATTATATTAATAAAGAGGGCAGTCGGGGCAATGTGGGCCTCTTGAAAATTGATAACGATGATATTGTCTCTGAAAATAAGGAAATGGCAGACGTGTTGAATAATTATTTTGCATCAATATTTACAGCAGAGGATGAGGTCAGCATATCAGACAACTCACCCAAAACTAATACTGAATCAGGAATAAGGACTCACCAAAATTAAAACAAGCAAAACAACAATAATGAAGAAGATAATGGCAGTAAAGAGGGACAAATCCCCAGGACCAGGTGGTTTCCATTCTCGAGTTTTAAAGAAAGGCAGTGAAAACTTTGGAAGATTTTTGTTAGAGTATCTGCAAAGTTGTCTCGATTTGGAAACCGTTTCTTTATATTGGAAAATTGTGCATATCACTCTGCTATTTAAGAACCGTGCAAGAGGAAAACCAGAGAATTATGGACTAATTAGTCTAATATCTGTTGTCAGGAAATTACTAGAGCCTATAATTAAGGATAGGATGACTGAACACCTTGAAATTTTTCAGCTGATCAGAGAGAACCAGCATGGATTTGTAAAGGGTAGGTCATGCCTGACAAACCCAATTGATTTTTTTGAAGAGGTGATTCAAGTAGTGGACAGGGAAATGTCTATGGATGTTATCTATATGGACCTCCAGAAGACATTTGATAAAGTCCATCATAAGAGATTGTTAGCTATAGTTGAAGCTGATGAGAATTAAAGGGAAATTATTGACCTATTAGGAAATTGACTGAGAATGAGGAGACAGAGAGGAGGGAAAATGGGCAGGCACTCTAATTGGCAAGATGTGACTCGTGGTGTTGCATTAGGATCTGTGTTGGAGCCTCAACTATTCACCATATTTATTAATGACTTAGATGATGGTATAGAAAGGCACATATCTACATTTAATGATGGCACAAAGATAGGTGATATTGTAAGCAGTGTAGATGGAAGCATAAAATTACAAATGGATATTGATAGAGTAAGTGAATGGGCAAAACTGTGGCAAATGGAGTTCAATGTAGGAAAATGTGAGGTCATCCACTTTGGACCTGAAAAGGATAGAACAGGGCACTCTCTAAATGGTGAAAAACTGGAGGTCGTAAGAGACTTGGGGGTCCAGGTACATAGATCATTAAAATAGCAGGAACAGGTCCAGAAAATAATCAAAAAGGCTAATGGAATGCTGGCCTTTATATCCTGAGGACTAGAATACAAGTGGGTATAAGTCATGATTCAGCTATACAAAGCCCTAGTTCGACCACACCTGGAGTATTGTGAGCAATTCTGGGCACCACACCTCAGGAAGGACATATTAACTTGGATGGAGTGCAGCGTCGGTTTACCAGAATGATATCTGGACTCTAGGGTTAAATTACGAGGAGAGATTACATAAACCAGACTTGTATTCCCTGAAATATAGAATTTAGATTTAATCAAAGTATTCAAGCTAATGAGGGGGAAGAGGTAGGGCAGACAGAGACCACTATTTCTGGTTGGGGTATCTAGGACTGGGGCATATTTTAGAAATTAGAGTTAGACCTTTCAGGAGTGACACACAAAGGGTGGTAGAAGTTTGGAACTCTCTTCTGCAAACTGCAATTGATGGTAGGTCAACTGTTAGGTTGAAATCTGAGATTGATAGATTTTTATTATCCAAAGCTATTAAGGGATATGGGGCAAAAGCAGGTATATGGAGTTAGGTTGCAGATCAGCCGTGCTCACAAATGAATGGCAGAACAGGCTCGAGGGGCTGAATGGCCTCCTCCTGTTCCTATTTTTATTGTTAAATCTCCCCTTAACCTCCTTTGCTCCAAGGAGAATAATCCCAGGTTCTCCAGTCTCTCCACAAAACCAAAGTCTCTGATCCTTGGAACCAATCTGGTAAATCTCCTGTGCATCCTCTCTGAGGCCTTGACATTCTTCCTAAAGTCTGCTGCCCAGATTTTGACACAGTACTCGAGCTGATATCTGACCAGTGATTTAGAAAGATTGAGCACAACTTCCCTGTTTTTGTATTCTATTGCTTTGTTTATAAAGCCAAGAAATGCATATGCTTTTTCAACAGTTTTCTCAACTTGTCCTGCCACCTTCCACGATTTGTGTACATACGCCAGGTCTCTCAGTTCCTGCAGCCCTTTCAAATTGTATCATTTAATTCATATTGCCGCTCTTCCTAGAAAATGTATCATTTCACACTTCTCTGCATTGTATTTCACCTACTGTATGTCTGCCCATTTCATAGTCTATGTCCTCCTGATGTCTGTTACTATCTTCCTTACTGTTAACTACATTTCCAAGTTTTGTGTCATTCGCAAACTTTGAAATTATGCCCTGTGTACCCAAGTCCAGGTCATTAATATATATCGAAAGGAGCAATGGTTCTAATACCAATCACTGTATAGTTCCCTTCAGCCTGTAAATTAACCGTTCATCATTACGCTTTGATTTCTGTCTCTCGGCCAATTTTATGTCCACTCTGCCACTCTCCCTTTAATCCCAAGGGCTTCAACTGTATGTAGTCCTTCATCAAATACCTTTGAATGTCGATGGCCGCAAAATTGGGCTCCATGGCACTGGTAGTCAAGGCCAACTGTAGTGTGAAATGATACATTTTCTAGGAAGAGCGGCAATATGAATTAAATGATACAATTTGAAGGGGCTGCAGGAACTGAGAGACCTGGCGTATGTACACAAATCTTGGAAGGTGGTAGGACAACTTCTGGCGTGACCTGTGCCAACATCAACCACAGGCACCTGTGAATGTGCTAGAAGAATGCAGACAGGCAGATTGTGTCATCAATCAATGTCTAACACTGATTTACCATACAATCTGCCATTTTTGACCTCACCTATCCTGTTAATGCCCTCTCTTAAACACACACAGTTGGACCTATGTTCAGCTACATGAAGGACCAGTCCCCTCCCCCACCACCAGTTTGATTTAAAGCCATCACCATCCAACTTTCAGCTTTGACTATCTAATTGCTGCTGCCGAGTTAATTGAAGTACTGTGTTGTTGGAGGAGTTAACAAAATGTCTTTTCATCAGAATGGCGTGGTGCTGGACCTTTGGAAGGAGTGGTGTGGTTTTAAACAGCTCTGAGTTCATAATCTGCTCCCAGTCATGGGGACTACAGCATCAGAGAGAAATGGAGCAGAGGCTGCAGAAAAGACAAATTCCTTGCAGAGCGAAGAAGGGGAGGGTTCTCAACAAGAGGCCTTATCCAGCTAGGGTCTTCAGAAAGCACTTATACAAGCTGCACCTCAGCCAGGAGCAGTGTATGAGGTGACAGCACTTCACCGAGGAGGAGGTTACAGAACTGTACCAGCTGGACCTGCAGCCGCAGGTCAGCACTGCCACTGGCCATCAAGGTCACCATAGTGTTTCTATGCCATTGGATCCATCTGGGCTGGAGCCAGCAACATGACCAACAGCTTTCAGTTCGCTGTTCATCACAGCATCCAGAAGGGCACCAAGGCTCTGCATGTCAGGACAGGGGACATCATTGTCTTTTCTCTCAGCAGAGCGAAACAGGAGAAGCAGGCATGTTGCTTTCCCAGGATAGGGGCCTTCCCTATGATGCAGGGAGCCATCGACTGTACACATAGCCTTGCGCGTGCCACATCTCAATGGGGAGATGTTCCGAAACCATTAGGGGTACCTCTCACTCAACAAACAGTTAGTGTGTGACTGCACCCAAACCAGTTTGTTGGTGAATTCCCACTATCCTGGCTGCTGTCACAATGTTTTCCTTCTGTGCCAGTGAGCTGTTCCAGGCATCTTTGAGCCACCACGTCAAACCAGAGGGTGGCTGCTTGTTGACAAGAGCTACCCACTGTACACACAGCTGATGGCTTATAGGCAACAGCAGGGGCACTGGGGGAGTAGCAATGGAGGAAGCATGAATGCGGTCATCCTCAGACAGGACAGCAGGTTAATGCTCCATGGAGCCACTGCCATTCCCCCGGGGTGACACCTCAGCAATTCCAGTCATCTGCTGCAGCACTGAATTCTGGACTGCAAGCCCCTTTGAGCACTGGTATCCTCAGCCATGATGGCAGCAGTCTGAGCCTGCATGGTAGCAAGCTGGGCTTGCATGGCAACAAGCAGAGATCTCATGACCTCAGTCTGAGATTCCACTGCAGCTGAAGATATTGAGTGGCTTCTGCCTGTGCTGCAATGGAAGCTGAGACATTGACCATCAGATCACAGAATCATAGAGTGATTACAGCACAGAAGGCAGCCATTCAGCCCATCATGATCATGCCAGCTCTCTATGAGAGCAACTCAGCTCATCCTACTTGCCTGCTTTTTCCCCATACCCCCACAAATTTTTTCTCTTCAGATAGTTAACCAATTCTCTTTTGAAAGCCATAATTGAATCTGCCTTCACCAAACTCTCAGGTAGTGCATTCCAGATCCTAACCATGCACTGTGTAAAAATGTTTTTCCTCATGTCGTCTCTGATGCTTTTGCCAATCACTTCAAATCAGTGTCCTCTGGATCTTGAACCTTCCACCAATGGCAACAGTTTCTCTCGATCTACTCTGTCCAGAACCCTCATGATTTTGAACACCTCTATCAAATCTCCTCTCAACCTTCTCTTTAAGGGGAACAACCCCAGTATCTCCAATCTATTCTCGCAACTGAAATTCATCATCCCTGGAACCATTTTTTCGTAATCCTTTTCTGCACCCTCTCTAATGCCATCCCATTCTTCCTAAAGTCTGGTGCCCAGAATTGCACACAATGAGGCTGAATCAGTGCTTTATAAGGTTCACCATAACTTCTTTGCTTTTGTACTCTATGCATCATTGCTGACAAGACTATTATGTGGCACTTTATCAAATGCCTTTTGTAAGTCGCTGTACACAAAATCAACTGTACAACTGTCATCAACTCTCTGTTACCTCACTAAAAAACTCAATCAAATTATTGAAATACAATTTGCCTTTAACAAATCCATGCTGTCTTTCCTTAATTAATCTACATTTGTCCAAGTTAAGTTTGCCCCGGATTATTGGTTCTTAAAGTTTTCCCACCACTGAGGTTAAACTAACTGGCCTGTAGTTGCTGGGTTAATCTTCTTTACACCCTTTTTGAACAAGAATGTAACATTTGCAATTCTTTAGCCTTCTGGCACCACCCCTGTAAAATTATGGCCAGTGCCTCTCTTACATCCCTTAGTCCTCATGACTTTTCAATTTTAAGTACAGCTAGCCTTTCTAAGACCCTCTCTTTATCAATTTTTAGCCAATCCAGTGTCTCAACTACTACCTCCTCTTTCACTATGACTTTGGCAGCATCTTATTCATTGGGAAAGACAGAAGCAAAGCATTCATTTAGCATCTCAGCTATGTCCTCTGTCTTCATGCGTAAATCTCCCTTTTTGGTCCCTCATCGGCCCTACTCCTCCTTCTACCACTGTTTTAGTGTTTATAAGCCTGTAGAAGACTTTTGGATTCCCTTTTATGTTGGCTGCCAGTCTCTTCTCATACTCTCTCTTTGCTTCTCTTATTTCTTTTTTAACTTCCCCTTTCAACTTTCTATATTTAGCCTGGTTCTCACTTGTATCATCAACCTGACATCTGTCATACACACCCTTTTTCTGCTTGATCTTAATCTCTATCTCCTTCATCATCCGGCTTTGTTTGTCCTATGTTTCCCCCTCATGGGATTGCACCTTGACTATGCCCGAACGATCTCCCCTTTAAAGGCAGTCCATTGTT
Organism: Heterodontus francisci; assembly: GCF_036365525.1. Lineage (NCBI taxonomy): Eukaryota > Metazoa > Chordata > Chondrichthyes > Heterodontiformes > Heterodontidae > Heterodontus > Heterodontus francisci. Next base: position 12,261,551 of record NC_090403.1, on the reverse strand, counting down.
CAAATGTAGTTTTGCCTACCAATCTTTGATTCCAATTTACCTGGGCCAAATCTGTTCTCCCCCATTGAAATTGGCTCTCCGACAATTAATTATTTTTACTCTAGATTGCTCCTTGTTCTTTTCCATAGCACAGAAAGAAGCCACTTGGCCCATCGTGTCTGTGCCGTTGAAAAACGAGCCACCGAGTCCAATCCCAACTTCCAGCATTTGGTTCATATTCCTGCAGGTTGCGGCACTTGAGGTGCATATCCAGTTGAGGGTTTCTGCCTCTACTACCCTTTCAGGCATTGAGTTCCAGAACCCCACCACCCTCTGGGTGAAATTTCTTTTCCTCATCTTCCCTCTAATCTTTCTACCAATCACTTTAAATCTATGCCCGCTCGTCACTGACCTCTCTGCTAGGGTAAATAGGCCTTTTACATCCACTCTATCCAGGCCCCTCACAATTTTGTACATTTCAATCAAATCTCCCCTCAGCCTTCTCTCTTCCAAGGAGAACAACCCCAGCCGATCCAATCTTTCCTTATAGCTGCATTTTTCCAGTCCCGGAAACATCCTCGTAAATCTCCTCTGTACCCTCTCTAGTGCAATCACATCCTTTCTGTAATAAGGGGACCAGAACTGCACACAGTACTCAAGTTGTGGTCTAACCAATGAGTTATACAGTTCCAGCATAACCTCCCTGCTCTTATATTCTATACCTCGGCTAATAAAGGAAAGGTTTCCATATGCCTTCTTAACCACCTTATCAACCTGTCCTGCTACCATCAGGGATCTGTGGACATACACTCCAAGGTCCCTCACTTCTACACTTGTCAGTATTCTCCCATTAATGGCGTATTCCTTTGCCTTGTTTGACTTCCCCAACACTTCTCCCGGTTGACTTCCATTTGCCAATTTTCTGCCCACCTGACATCAATATCTTCCTACAGCCTCCAGCTATCCTCCTCGCTACCTACCACACGACCAATCTTTGTCTCATCTGCAAACTTCTTGATCATGCCCTCTACAGTTATGTCCAAACCGTTAATAGAGACAACAAAAAGCAGGGGACCCAATAATGATCCTTGCGGAACACCATTGGAAACAGCCTTCCAGTTGCTAAAACACCCGTCAACAATTACCCTTTGCTTCCTGTCACGGAGCCAATTTTGTATCCACCTTGCTACATTTCCCTGGATCTCATGGGCTTTTTTTTTTAACTAGTCAGCCATTTGGGACCTTGTCACAAACCTTGCTAAAATCCATGTAGACCACATCAACTGCACTTCCCTCATCTATCTTCCTTGTTACTTCTTCAAAAAATTTTATCAAATTGGTGAGACAAGATCTTCCCTTAACAAATCCATGCTGACTATCCCTGATTAATCTGTGCCCTTCTAAGTGACAGTTTATCCTATCTCTCAGAATTGATTCCAATAATTTGCCCCCTACTGAGGTGAGACTTGTAATTATTCGGTCTATCTCTTGCTCCCTTTTTAAACAGAGGTACAACTTTAGCAGTCCTCCAATCCTCCGGCACCACACCTGTATCAACTGAGGACTGGAAAATGATGGACTGACCTTCCGCTATTTCCTCTCTTGCTTCTTTTAACAGCCTAGGGTACATTTCATCCGGCCCTGGTGATTTATCAACTTTCAAGGATGTTAATCCCATTAATATCTTTTTTTTTAGAGATACAGCACTGAAACAGGCCCTTCAGCCCACCAAGTCTGTGCCGACCAACAACCACCCATTTATACTAACCCTGCAGTAATCCCATATTCCCTACCACCTACCTACAATAGGGGTAATTTACAATGGCCAATTTACCTATCACCTGTAAGTCTTATGGTCACTAAACCCGAAGTGCTCCCCCATTGACACTTCTACCACTTGTCCGGCTTCATTTCCTCTCTCCCTATGTTTAACACATCCAAGACTTCACACTCTTCCTCCTTAACTACAATATCTGCATCGTCACCCTCTTTTGTGAAGACAGACGCAAAGTATTCATTAAGAACCATACCAATATCTTCCGCTCCGACACATAGGTTACCTTTTTGGTTTTTTATGAGCCCCAATCTCTCCTTGGTTATTCTCTTACTCTTAATATATTGATAAAACATCTTTGGGTTCACCTTGATTTTGCTTGCCAATATTCTTTCATGCCCTCTCTTTGCTTTCCTAATTTCTTTCTTGGTTTCACCCCTCCACTTTCTATACTCCTCTCAGTTTTCTGTAGTATTGAGTTCTCGGTGTCGGACGTAAGCTTTCCTTTTCTGCCTTATCTTACCCTGTAAGCTCCTGGACATCCATGGGGCTCTAGATTTGGCCACCTCACCCTTTTTCTTTGTGGATACATGTTTACTCTGAACCCCTTGAATCTCCCCTTTGAATGCCTCCGACTGCTCTGACCCTGATTTACCGTCAAGTAGCTGTTTCCAGTCCACTTTCGCTAAATCACTCCTCAGTTTAGTAAAACTGGCCTTGCCTCAATTGAGAACTCTAACTCCTGCTCTATCCTTGTCCTTTTCCATAATTATATTAAAACTGACTGAATTATGATCACTACCACCAAAATGCTCTCACACTATCACACCTTCCACCTGCCCATCTTCATTTCCTAAAACTAAGTCTAAAGCTGCACCCTCTCTTGTTGGACTTGCTACATACTGGGCAAAAAAGTTCTGAATGCACTTCAAAAATTCTGCTCCCTCAATTACTTTCACACTAAAACAATTCCAGTTAATATTGGGGTAGTTAAAATCCCCTATATTACTGCCCTATTGTTTTTGCACTTCTCAGAGATTTGCCTACTGTTATGACCAGGTGAGAAAGGTGTCTCAGGGTCTTGTCCAATCTGCACCTTCTCCTTTGTTATCTCTTGCCCCACCCCCACCTCACTTGCTTATAACACTTGACATTTTTAATATTTGTCAGTTCCGAAGAAGGGTCACCGACCCGAAACGTTAACTCTGCTTCTCTTTCCACAGATGCTGCCAGACCTGCTGAGTGGTTCCAGCATTTCTTGTTTTTATTTCAGATTTCCAGCATCCGCAGTATTTTGCTTTTATTATATTGTCTCAGGGTCTTTCTCAGACTTCACCTGATCTATTGTAAAAGGGTTTCATTTTAACCACACTGTGTTTTGAGCCTCCCCTTGGTGAATCCTTCTTCAAAACTTTCCAATGATAAGGAAAAGAAATGAGCACAATTTCCATTTTGAAATTTATTCAAACTTAAACTCTAATTCGGTTAACGCCTACGAATACACGCCGCGCCCCATGCTAGCATGCATACGTGATACGTATATGCAAATAGAGACAGAAAAGAGCAGAAGAAAAAATAGAGAGGTTTGAGGCAATATCAGAAGAGCTTCTCGTCACTGTCGTTCTTTTGTAGGTAGTTTTTTGCTTTACGTTGGGGCCCAGTATTCTTCTCAAACCTTGTTCACTGTAGGAGACTTTTCTCTCTTGGGGTTCAAGCTGGTGAGAGCAAGATGAGAGCAGACAGGAGAGAGGTGTTCTCAGTCCAGGAGCTAACAGCTTTCTGATTTCTTTCCCTGTTGGAAGTTCAAATTCAAAAAAACTCCAACAGTCAGTCAGTCTAAAACTGGTCTGACCACTTCTTTTGTGTATTGGGGAAGCAACGACTGGGCCCCCTTGTTCCAATACTGTCTGTTACTATGCAAATGTCTTTCCAGTCAGGGGCTTGCAATTTTAAGTTTTAATGTTCATGTGGCGAAATAATGTGTGCCTCAGTCCTAGCAGGTGGGGGGTTTGCCTGACAATGGTTACAGAACAGAAGGTGAAGATTTGGCCCGTGGAGTATGTGCCAGTTCTCTGCAAGAGCAACTCAGTTTGTCCCACTCCTCCGCCCTTTCAAGGTAGCCCTGGAAATTATTTATCTTCAGATAATTATCCAATTCCATTTTGAAAGCCATGATTGAATCTGCCTCCACCAGTCTCTCAGGCAGTGCATTCCAGATCCTAACCACTCGCTGCGTGAAAAAGTTTTTTCTCAAGTCGCCTCTGGTTCTTTTGCCAATCACCTAAAATCGGTGTCCTCTGGTTCTCAATCCTTCAGCTGATGGAAAAAGTTTCTCCCTATCTCCACTGTCCCTCATGATTTTGAACGCCTCTATCAAATCTCCTCTCAACCTTCCCTTCTCTAAGAATAGCACCAGCTTCACCAATTTATTCCCTGGAACCATTCTCGTAATTCTTTTTTGCACCCTCTCTAATGCCATCACATTCTTCCTAAAGTGCGGTACCCAGGATTGAATGCAATACTCCAGCTGAGGCCGATTCAGGATTTTATCCAGGTTCACCAGAACTTCTTTGCTTTTGTACTCTATGCCTCTAGTTATAAAGCCCAGGATCCTGTATGTCTTCTTAACCACCTTGTCAACCTGCCCTGCCACTGTCAACAATTTGTGCATGTGTACCCCCAGGTCCCAGTGTTCCTGCACCCCTTTTAGAATTGTACTCTTTATTTTATATAGCCGATCCATGTTCTTCCGATCGAAATGTATCACTTCACACTTTCCGTATTAAATTTCATTTGCTATGTGTCTGCCCATTCCAAAAGCCTGCCTATCTCTTGAAATCTATCACAATCCTCCTCACAGTTCACAATAATTCCAAGTTTTGCGTCATCTGCAAATTTTGAAATTGTGCCCTTTACACACAAGTCTAGGTGTTCCGGCCGTGGCGGGCGTAATACATTGTCAATTCAGTCCCATTACTCCACAGGTCACCACGTATTATTAAAGTTTCCCACCTACCAGAAATTAGCCAAATTAAACACTTTCTTCGGAATAATAAAACAACTGGGTTGTAAGTCTTGGTGGGATATGTTCCCGATTTGGTGAGGTGTCCCAGAGTCGAACAGTCAGATGCCACTCGAAGTCTCCAGGCAAATTTGACAAACAGTCTGTAATGGATAAGCGTTCACAGTACTTCAGCTGCAGTAGGTGTCACACAGCTCTTTCAACAAGGAGTATAACAACAGGTCCATTTAGATTTTGAATTAGCAGTCTATCGGTAGAAAATTTACTGAGTTTCCAGAACTCCCAGAAACATAGAAAGCAACAGAAAGTCACTCCTGAGGCAGGCGTGAAAAAAGGAATTTTCTACCTCCAATAATGCAAATATTCCTTTCCAAGGGCCTTTTCCTCTTTTGGTGAAACACAGCCTGTAGGTCAATGTAGATTTTCTGCTTAGAGAGACGAATTCTTCCTTCCTTCAGGAGAGCACGCTTTGCTGGTCTGCCAGTTCAAACCAGTTCTAGACAGTCTTTATACACAGTCAGACTGATACAATATGGCATGTGAGCTCTCTCTCTTGCTGTTGCTTAGGAAACAAGCTTGGAGCTCACTTCCATGACATTGGTCAAAAATATAGATCAAGAAAAGCAGTGGTCCCAATACGACCCCGGGAAACTCCACTGTATAACTTGCTTCAGTCCGAAAACAACTGTTCACCACTACTCTCTGTTTCCTGTTACCCAGCCAACTTTGTATCCATGCTGCCACTGTCCCTCTGGGCTTTGACTTTGCTGACAAGCTTGTTATGTGGCACTTTGCTAAATGCCTGTTGAAAGTCAACATATACCACATCAACTGCATTACACTCATCAACCCTCTCTGTTCTTTCATCAATTAACTCAATCAAATTAGTTAAACATGATCTGCCTTTAACAAAACAGTGCTGTCTTTCTTTAATTAATCCACATTTGTCCAAATGACTGATAACATTGTCGTGGATTATTGTTTCTAAAAGCTTTCCCACCATCAAGGTTAAACTGACTGGCTTATAGTTGCTGGGCTTATCCTGACGCCCTTTTTTAAACAAGGCTGTAACATTAGTAATCCTCCAGTCCTCTATCACTGGGGCGGCACAGTGGCGCAGTGGTTAGCACCGCAGCCTCACAGCTCCAGGGACCCGGGTTCGATTCCGGGTACTGCCTGTGTGGAGTTTGCAAGTTCTCCCTGTGTCTGCGTGGGTTTTCTCCGGGTTTTCTCCGGTTTCCTCCCATAAGCCAAAAGGCTTGCAGGTTGATAGGTAAATTGGCCATTATAAATTGTCACTAGTATAGGTAGGTGGTAGGGAAATATAGGGACAGGTGGGGATGTTTGGTAGGAATATGGGATTAGTGTAGGATTAGTATAAATGGGTGGTTGATGTTTGGCACAGACTCGGTGGGCCGAAGGGCCTGTTTCAGTGCTGTATATCTAATCTAATCTAATCTCATCACCAACCCTGTATCTAAGGAGGATTGGAGGGTTAAGGCCAGTGCCAAATTATTGCCACATTATGACAAATTTATTAGAGTTTTTTGAGGATGTAACTAGTAGGGTAGATAAAGGGGAACCAACAGATTTAGTATACACCTGGATTTCCAAAAGGCATTCAATAAGGGGCCACATAAAAGATTAATAGGCAAGATAAGGGCTCATGGTGTTGGGGATAATATATTAGCATGGATGGAGGATGGTTAACGGACAGGAAGGAGAGAGTGGGCATAAATGGGGCATTTTCAAGTTGGCAGGCAGTAAATAGTGGGGTGCCGCAAGGATCAGTGCTGGGGCCTCAGCTATTTACACTCTATATTTATGACTTGGAAGAAGAGACAGAGAGTAATGTCTCTAAGTTTGCTGATGATACAAAGCTCGGTGGAAAGGTAAATATAGAAACATAGAAAATAGAAGGAGGAGTAGGCCATTCGGCCCTTCGAGCCTGCTCCGCCATTCATTATGATCATGGCTGATCATCCAACTCAGTAACCTGTTCCCGCTTTCCCCCCATATCCTTTGATCCCTTTCGCCCCAAGGGCTATATCTAACTCCTTCTTGAAAACATACAATGTTTTGGCCTGAACTGCTTTCTGTGGTAGCGAATTCCACAAGCTCACCACTCTCTGGGTCAAGAAATTTCTCATCTCAGTCCTGAAAGGTTTATCCCATATCCTGAGACTATGACCCCTGGTTCTGGACTCCCCCACCATCGGGAACATCCTTCCTGTATCTACCCTGTCAAGTCCTGTTAGAATTTTATAGGTTTCTATGAGATCCCCCCTCACTCTTCTGAACTCCATCGAATATAATCCTAATCGACTCAATCTCTCCTCATACGTCAGTCCTATCATTCCAGGAATCAGTCTGGTAAACCTTCACTGCACTCCCTCTATAGCAAGAACATCCTTCCTCAGATAAGGAGACCAAAACTGCATACAATATTCCAGGTGTGGCCTCACCAAGGCCCTGTATAATTGCAGCAAGACATCCCTGCTCCTGTACTCGAATCCTCTCGCTATGAAGTCCAACATACCATTTGCCTTTTTTACCGCCTGTTACACCTGCATGCTTACCTTCAGCGACTGGTGTACGAGAACACCCAGGTCTCGCTGCATATTCCCCTCTCTCAGTTTATAGCCGTTCCGGTAATAATCTGCCTTCCTGTTTTTGCTACCAAAGTGGATAACCTCACATTTATCCACATTATACTGCATCTGCCATGCATTTGCCCACTCACTCAACTTCTCCAAATCACCCTGAAGCCTCTCTGCATCCTCCTCACAACTCACCCTCCCACCCAGTTTTGTGTCATCCTGATGCATACCATCAGGCCCTGGGGATTTATCGGCCTTCAATCCCATCAATTTCCCCAACACCATTTCTCTACTAATACTGATTTCCTTCAGTTCCTCTCTCTCATTAAGCCCTGTGTTCCCCAACATTTCTGGTATGATATTTGTGTCCTCCTTTGTGAAGACAGAACCAAAGTATTCATTTAGTTGGTCAGCCATTTCTTTATTCCCCATAATAAATTCCCGTTTCTGACTGTAAGGGACCTACATTTGTCTTCACTAATCTTTTTCTCTTCACATACCTATAGAAACTTTTACAGTCAGTTTTTATGTTCCCCGCAAGCTTACTCTCGTACTCTATTTTCCCCTTCTTAATCAATCCCTTGATCGTCCTTTGCTGAATTCTAAACTGCTCCCAATCCTCAGGTCTGTTGTTTTTTCTGGCAAATTTATATGCCTCTTCCTTGGATCTAATGCTATCTCTAATTTCCCTTGTAAGCCATGGTTTGGCTACCTTTCCCATTTTACTTTTGCGCCAGATAGGAATAAATAATTGCTGCAGTTCATCCATGCGCTCTTTAAATGTTTGCCATTGCCTATCCACCATCATCCCTTTAAGTAACGTTTCCCAATCCGTCATGGCCACCTCGCGCCTCATACCTTTGTAGTTTCCTTTACTAAGATTCAGGACCCTTGTCTCAGAATCAACTACGTCACTCTCCAACTTGATGAAGAATTCTATCATATTATGGTCGCTCATCCCCAATGGGTCTCGCACCACTAGATTGTCAATTATTCCTCTCTCATTACACAATACCCAGTCTAGGATGGCCTGTTCTCTCGTTGGTTCCTCAACATATTGGCCCAGAAAACCACCCCGTATACACTCCAAGAATTCCTCCTCTACGGTATTGTGACTAATTTGATTTGCCCAATCTATATGCAGATTAAAGTGACCCATAATTACAGATGTTCCTTTATCGCATGCAACTCTAATTTCCTGTTTAATGCCATTCCCAACATCACCACTACAGTTTGGGGGTCTATAAACAACCCCCACTAACGTTTTTTGCCCCTTAGCCTTTCTCAGCTCTCTCTTCTCTTTGGCCTTCTTGTCTCGAGAGACAATGGGTAAGCGCCTAGAGGTGGTCAGTGGCTTGTGAAGCAGCGCCTGGAGTGGCTATAAAGGCCAATTCTAGAGTGACAGAGTCTTCCACAGGCGTTGCAAATAAAATTGGTTGTCGGGGCTCTAACACAGTTGGCTCTCTCCTTGCGCTTCTGTCTTTTTTCCTGCCAACTGCTAAGTCTCTTCGACTCGCCACTCTTTAACCCCGCATTTATGGCTGTTCGCCAGCTCTGGCGAACACTGACAACTGACTCCCACGACTTGTGGTCAATGTCACAGGACTTCATGTTGCGTTTGCAGACATCTTTAAAGCGGAGACATGGACGGCCGGTGGGTCTGATACCAGTGGCGAGCTCGCTGTACAATGTATCCTTGGGGATCCTGCCATCTTCCATGCGGCTCACATGGCCAAGCCATCTCAGATGCCGCTGGCTCAGTAGGGTGTATATGCTGGGGATGTTGGCCGCCTCTAAGACTTCTGTGTTGGAGATACGGTCCTGCCACCTGATGCCAAGGATTCTCCAGAGGCAGCGAAGATGGAATGAATTGAGACGTCGCTCTTGGCTGACATACGTTGTCCAGGCCTCGCTGCTGTAGAACAAGGTACCGAGGATGCAGGCTTGATACACTCGCACCTTTGTGTTCTGTGTCAGTGCACCATTTTCCCACACCCTCTTGGCCAGTCTAGACATAGAAGTGGACGCCTTTCCCATGCGCTTGTTGATTTCTGCATTGAGAGACAGGTTACTGGTGATAGTTGAGCCTAGGTAGGTGAACTCTTGAACCACTTCCAGAGCGTGGTCGCCAATATTGATGGATGGAGCATTTCTGACATCCTGTCCCATGATATTCGTTTCCTTGAGGCTGATGGTTAGGCCAAATTCGTTGCAGGCAGCCGCAATCCTGTCGATGAGTCTCTGCAGACACTCTTCAGTGTGAGATGTTAATGCAGCATCGTCAGCAAAGAGGAGTTCCCTGATGAGGACTTTCCGTACTTTGGTCTTTGCTCTAAGGTTGATCTTGTGTGGAGGAAAGTCCCTTCTTCTGAAGACTTGAATGCAGGTGAGAACAGCAGGGAGAAGAAGATCCCAAACAGTGTAGGTGCGAGAATACAGCCCTGTTTCATGTCACTCAGGATAGGAAAGGGGTCTGATGAGGCACCGCTATGCTGAATTGCGCCTTTCATATTGTCATGGAATGAGGTGATGATACTTAGTAGCTTTGGTGGACATCCGATCTTTGCTAGTAGTCTGAAGAGACCATGTCTGCTGACGAGGTCAAAGGCTTTGGTGAGATCAATGAAAGCAACGTAGAGGGGCATCTGTTGTTCACGGCATTTCTCTTGTAGCTGGCGAAGGGAGAACAGCATGTCAATGGTGGATCTCTCTGCTCAAAAGCCACACTGTGCCTCAGGGTAGACATGCTCAGCCAGCTTCTGGAGTCTGTTTAAAACGACTTGAGCGAAGGCTTTCCCCACTATACTGAACAGGGAGATTTCTCAGCTCTACCCATACAGATTCCACATCGTCAGAGCTAATATCTTTCCTCACTATTGTGTTAATTTCCTCTTTAACCAGCAATGCAACTCCACCGCCTTTTGCTTTTTGTCTGTCCTTCCTAAATACTGAATACCCCTGGATGTTTATTTCCCATCCCTGGTCACCTTGCAGCCATTTCTCCGTAATCCCGACGATATCATACCCATTTACATCTATTTGTGCGATTAATTCATCCACTTTATTGCGAATGCTCCGCGTGTTAAGGCACAAAGTCTTAAGGTTTGTCTTTTTAACATTACTTGTCCCCTTCCCACTATTTTTCACTGTGGCCCTGTTTGCTTCTGGCCCTTGATTCAAGTAGTGGACAGGGAAATGTCTATGGATGTTATCTATATGGACCTCCAGAAGACATTTGATAAAGTCCATCATAAGAGATTGTTAGCTATAGTTGAAGCTGATGAGAATTAAAGGGAAATTATTGACCTATTAGGAAATTGACTGAGCATGAGGAGACAGAGAGGAGGGAAAATGGGCAGGCACTCTAATTGGCAAGATGTGACTAGTGGTGTTGCATTAGGATCTGTGTTGGAGCCTCAACTATTCACCATATTTATTAATGACTTAGATGATGGTATAGAAAGGCACATATCTACATTTAATGATGGCACAAAGATAGGTGATATTGTAAGCAGTGTAGATGGAAGCATAAAATTACAAATGGATATTGATAGAGTAAGTGAATGGGCAAAACTGTGGCAAATGGAGTTCAATGTAGGAAAATGTGAGGTCATCCACTTTGGACCTGAAAAGGATAGAACAGGGCACTCTCTAAATGGTGAAAAACTGGAGGTCGTAAGAGACTTGGGGGTCCAGGTACATAGATCATTAAAATAGCAGGAACAGGTCCAGAAAATAATCAAAAAGGCTAATGGAATGCTGGCCTTTATATCCTGAGGACTAGAATACAAGTGGGTATAAGTCATGATTCAGCTATACAAAGCCCTAGTTCGACCACACCTGGAGTATTGTGAGCAATTCTGGGCACCACACCTCAGGAAGGACATATTAACTTGGATGGAGTGCAGCGTCGGTTTACCAGAATGATATCTGGACTCTAGGGTTAAATTACGAGGAGAGATTACATAAACCAGACTTGTATTCCCTGAAATTTAGAATTTAGATTTAATCAAAGTATTCAAGCTAATGAGGGGGAAGAGGTAGGGCAGACAGAGACCACTATTTCTGGTTGGGCTATCTAGGACTGGGGCATATTTTAGAAATTAGAGTTAGACCTTTCAGGAGTGACACACAAAGGGTGGTAGAAGTTTGGAACTCTCTTCTGCAAACTGCAATTGATGGTAGGTCAACTGTTAGGTTGAAATCTGAGATTGATAGATTTTTATTATCCAAAGCTATTAAGGGATATGGGGCAAAAGCAGGTATATGGAGTTAGGTTGCAGATCAGCCGTGCTCACAAATGAATGGCAGAACAGGCTCGAGGGGCTGAATGGCCTCCTCCTGTTCCTATTTTTATTGTTAAATCTCCCCTTAACCTCCTTTGCTCCAAGGAGAATAATCCCAGGTTCTCCAGTCTCTCCACAAAACCAAAGTCTCTGATCCTTGGAACCAATCTGGTAAATCTCCTGTGCATCCTCTCTGAGGCCTTGACATTCTTCCTAAAGTCTGCTGCCCAGATTTTGACACAGTACTCGAGCTGATATCTGACCAGTGATTTAGAAAGATTGAGCACAACTTCCCTGTTTTTGTATTCTATTGCTTTGTTTATAAAGCCAAGAAATGCATATGCTTTTTCAACAGTTTTCTCAACTTGTCCTGCCACCTTCCACGATTTGTGTACATACGCCAGGTCTCTCAGTTCCTGCAGCCCTTTCAAATTGTATCATTTAATTCATATTGCCGCTCTTCCTAGAAAATGTATCATTTCACACTTCTCTGCATTGTATTTCACCTACTGTATGTCTGCCCATTTCATAGTCTATGTCCTCCTGATGTCTGTTACTATCTTCCTTACTGTTAACTACATTTCCAAGTTTTGTGTCATTCGCAAACTTTGAAATTATGCCCTGTGTACCCAAGTCCAGGTCATTAATATATATCGAAAGGAGCAATGGTTCTAATACCAATCACTGTATAGTTCCCTTCAGCCTGTAAATTAACCGTTCATCATTACGCTTTGATTTCTGTCTCTCGGCCAATTTTATGTCCACTCTGCCACTCTCCCTTTAATCCCAAGGGCTTCAACTGTATGTAGTCCTTCATCAAATACCTTTGAATGTCGATGGCCGCAAAATTGGGCTCCATGGCACTGGTAGTCAAGGCCAACTGTAGTGTGAAATGATACATTTTCTAGGAAGAGCGGCAATATGAATTAAATGATACAATTTGAAGGGGCTGCAGGAACTGAGAGACCTGGCGTATGTACACAAATCTTGGAAGGTGGCAGGACAACTTCTGGCGTGACCTGTGCCAACATCAACCACAGGCACCTGTGAATGTGCTAGAAGAATGCAGACAGGCAGATTGTGTCATCAATCAATGTCTAACACTGATTTACCATACAATCTGCCATTTTTGACCTCACCTATCCTGTTAATGCCCTCTCTTAAACACACACAGTTGGACCTATGTTCAGCTACATGAAGGACCAGTCCCCTCCCCCACCACCAGTTTGATTTAAAGCCATCACCATCCAACTTTCAGCTTTGACTATCTAATTGCTGCTGCCGAGTTAATTGAAGTACTGTGTTGTTGGAGGAGTTAACAAAATGTCTTTTCATCAGAATGGCGTGGTGCTGGACCTTTGGAAGGAGTGGTGTGGTTTTAAACAGCTCTGAGTTCATAATCTGCTCCCAGTCATGGGGACTACAGCATCAGAGAGAAATGGAGCAGAGGCTGCAGAAAAGACAAATTCCTTGCAGAGCGAAGAAGGGGAGGGTTCTCAACAAGAGGCCTTATCCAGCTAGGGTCTTCAGAAAGCACTTATACAAGCTGCACCTCAGCCAGGAGCAGTGTATGAGGTGACAGCACTTCACCGAGGAGGAGGTTACAGAACTGTACCAGCTGGACCTGCAGCCGCAGGTCAGCACTGCCACTGGCCATCAAGGTCACCATAGTGTTTCTATGCCATTGGATCCATCTGGGCTTTTCCCACACCCTCTTGGCCAGTCTAGACATAGAAGTGGACGCCTTTCCCATGCGCTTGTTGATTTCTGCATTGAGAGACAGGTTACTGGTGATAGTTGAGCCTAGGTAGGTGAACTCTTGAACCACTTCCAGAGCGTGGTCGCCAATATTGATGGATGGAGCATTTCTGACATCCTGTCCCATGATATTCGTTTCCTTGAGGCTGATGGTTAGGCCAAATTCGTTGCAGGCAGCCGCAATCCTGTCGATGAGTCTCTGCAGACACTCTTCAGTGTGAGATGTTAATGCAGCATCGTCAGCAAAGAGGAGTTCCCTGATGAGGACTTTCCGTACTTTGGTCTTTGCTCTAAGGTTGATCTTGTGTGGAGGAAAGTCCCTTCTTCTGAAGACTTGAATGCAGGTGAGAACAGCAGGGAGAAGAAGATCCCAAACAGTGTAGGTGCGAGAATACAGCCCTGTTTCATGTCACTCAGGATAGGAAAGGGGTCTGATGAGGCACCGCTATGCTGAATTGCGCCTTTCATATTGTCATGGAATGAGGTGATGATACTTAGTAGCTTTGGTGGACATCCGATCTTTGCTAGTAGTCTGAAGAGACCATGTCTGCTGACGAGGTCAAAGGCTTTGGTGAGATCAATGAAAGCAACGTAGAGGGGCATCTGTTGTTCACGGCATTTCTCTTGTAGCTGGCGAAGGGAGAACAGCATGTCAATGGTGGATCTCTCTGCTCAAAAGCCACACTGTGCCTCAGGGTAGACATGCTCAGCCAGCTTCTGGAGTCTGTTTAAAACGACTTGAGCGAAGGCTTTCCCCACTATACTGAACAGGGAGATTTCTCAGCTCTACCCATACAGATTCCACATCGTCAGAGCTAATATCTTTCCTCACTATTGTGTTAATTTCCTCTTTAACCAGCAATGCAACTCCACCGCCTTTTGCTTTTTGTCTGTCCTTCCTAAATACTGAATACCCCTGGATGTTTATTTCCCATCCCTGGTCACCTTGCAGCCATTTCTCCGTAATCCCGACTATATCATACCCATTTACATCTATTTGTGCGATTAATTCATCCACTTTATTGCGAATGCTCCGCGTGTTAAGGCACAAAGTCTTAAGGTTTGTCTTTTTAACATTACTTGTCCCCTTCCCACTATTTTTCACTGTGGCCCTGTTTGCTTCTGGCCCTTGATTTCTCTGCCTATCACTTTTCTTATTCCCCTTACTGTCTTTTGTTCTTGTCTTTGATCCCCCCTCCTTGCAAAGGTTCCCACCCCCCTGCCATTTTAGTTTAAACCCTCCCCAACCACTCTAGCAAATACTTCCCCAAGGACATCAGTCCCGATCCTGCCCAGGTGTAATGCGTCCAGTTCGTACGGGTTCCACCTCCCCCAGAACCAGTCCCAATGTCCCAGGAATCTAAAACCCTCCCCCTCACACCATCTCTTCAGCCACGTATTCATCCGATATATCCTGCTATTTCTATTCTGACTAGCACGTGGCACTGGTAGTAATCCTGAGATCACTACCTTTGAAGTCCTACTTTTCAACTTACTTCCTAACTCCCTATATTCTGCTTTTAGGACCTCATCCTTTTCTTTTACCTATGTCATTTGTACCAATGTGTACCACGACCATTAGCTGTTCAATCTCCCCCTTCAGAATGTCCTGTCACCGCTCTGAGACATCCTTGACCCTACCACCAGGGAGGCAACATACCATCCTGGAGTCTCTTTTGCAGCCACAGAAACGCTTATCTATTCCCCTTACAATTGAATCCCCTATAACTATTGCATCCCCACATGTTTTACTCCTCCCCTGTGCAGCAGAGCCAACCATGGTGCGATGAATTGGGCTGTTGCTGCTTTCCCCTGAGAGGCCATTCCCCCCAACAGTATTCAAAGCAGTATATCTGTTTTGCAGGGGAATAGCCACAGGAGATTCCTGAACTGCCTGCCTAGTCCTCTTCGCTGCCTGGTGGTCACCCATTCCCCTCCTACCTGTGGAGTCTGAGCCTGCGGGGTGACCACCTCTCTATACGTGCTATCCACGATACTCTCCGCCTCGTGGATGCTCCACAGTGTCCCCAGCTTCCGCTCCAGCTCCGAAACCCGGGCTTCCAGGAGCTGCAGCTGGAAACACTTCCTGCACACATGCTGGTCCCGGGCACTGGAATTGTTCCCGGCTTCCAACATGGAACATGAGGGGCACACCACAGCTTTAAGCTCTCCTGCCATGACTGAATCCTTTAAATTTAATTAATTTTAGGGCAGCACAGTGGCGCAGTGGTTAGCACCACAGCCTCACAGCTCCAGCAACCCAGGTTCAATTCTGGGTACTGCCTGTGTGGAGTTTGCAAGTTCTCCCTGTGTCTGTGTGGGTTTTCTCCGGGTGCTCCGGTTTCCTCCCATATGCCAAAGACTTGCAGGTTGATAGGTAAATTGGCCATTGTAAATTGCCCCTAGTATAGGTAGGTGGTAGGGAAATATAGGAACAGGTGGGGATGTGGTAGGAATATGGAATTAGTGCAGGATTAGTATAAATGGGTGGTTGATGGTCGGCACAGACTCGGTGGGCCGAAGGGCCTGTTTCAGTGCTGTATCTCTAAATAAATAAATAAAAAATTTTTAAAAAGATGTTAATGTTCAATAATATCAGTCACTCTAGGGCCCTTCTTCCCTGGTCCTCGTTACTACAAAAGTCCCTAAAAAAAAACACTACTTACTATATTTGAAATAAATTTTAATCTTTTCTTACCTGAGATACTTACCCAGCTATTTAGAGCTATTCCCTAACAGCAGTGACTCACTAACCAATCACCTTGCAGCTCTCCTGTGACGTCACTGTTGTTTTTTTTCAAAACTGGCGCTGCACTTTTAAACTCTGCCGGTGAGGAGGATGTAGAGAGGCTGCAAAGAGATATAGACAGGTTGTAAGTGGGCAACAAGATGGCAAGTGGAGTATAATGTAGGGAGGTGTGAAGTTGTTCACTTTGGTCGTAAAAATAGAAAAGCAGAATATTTTTTAAAAGGTGTGAAAGTGGTAAGTGTTAATGTCCAGAGAGACTTGGGGGCACTTGTACAAGGAACACACAAAGTTAACATAAAAGCAAAATACTGCGGATGCTGGAAATCTGAAATAAAAACAAGAAATGCTGGAATCACTCAGCAGGTCTGGCAGCATCTGTGGAAAGAGAAGCAGAGTTAACGTTTCGGGTCAGTGACCCTTCTTCGGAACTGACACAAAGTTAACATGCAGGTGCAACAGGCTATTGGGAGGGAAAATGACATGTTGGCCTTGATTGCAAGGGAATTGGAGTACAGGAATAAAGAAGTCTTACTACAATTGTACAGGGCTTTGGTCAGACCGCAACTGGAATACTGTGTGCAGTTTTGGTCTCCACATTTAAGAAAGAATATACTTGCACTAGAGGCAGTACAGCGAAAATTTACTAAATTGGTCCCTGGGATGAGGGAGTTGTCCTATGATGAGAGGCTGAGTAAATTTGGCCTATATTCTTTGAAGTTTAGAAGAATGAGAGGCGATCTAATTGACACATACAAGATTCTGAAAGGGCTCGATAGGGTAGAAGCTGAGAGATTGTTCCCACTGGTCGGGGAATCTCGAACATGGGGACACAGTCTCAGGATAAGGGGTCAATCATTCAGGACTGAGATGAGGAGAAATTACTTCACTCAAAGGGTTGTGAATCAGTGGAATTCTCTACCCCAGAGGGTTGTGGATGCTCCATCGTTGAATACATTTAAGGCTGGGATAGAGAGATTTTTGGTCTCTCAGGGAATCAAGGGATATGGGGAGTGGGCAGGAAAATGGAATTGAAGCCCAAGATCAGCCTTATCGTATTGAATGGCGGAGCAGTCTTGATGGGCCATATGGTCTACTTCTGCTCCTATTTCTTGTGTTCTTGTTCTTGTGCCTCTGCAATTTCCACCCTTTCTTCCTTAACTATCCTCGTATGTATCCCATCAGGTCCTGGTGACTTAATAACTTTAAGTATAGCCAGCCTTTCTAATACCTACTCTTTATCAGTTTTAGTCCATCCCCTATCTCAACTACCTTCTCATTCACTATGACTTTGGTAGCATCTTCTTCCTTAGTAAAGATAGATGCAAAGTATTCATTTAGTACCTCAGACATGCCACCTGCCTCCATGTGTAAATCCCCTTTTTTTGGTCCCTAATCAGCCCCACTCCTCCTCTCACAATGTTTTTACTATTTATATGCCTATAGGAGACTTCTGGACTCCCTTTCATGTGGGCTGCCAGTCTCTTCTCAGACTCTCCTTTTGCTTCTCTTATTACTTGTTTCACTTGGGGGGCAGCACAGTGGCGCAGTGATTAGCACCGCAGCCTCACAGCTCCAGCGACCCAGGTTCAGTTCTGGGTACTGCCCGTGCAGAGTTTGCAAGTTCTCCCTGTGACCGCGTGGGTTTTCGCCGGGCGCTCCGGTTTCCTCCCACAGCCAAAGACTTGCAGGTTGATCGGTTAATTGGCCATTGTAAATTGCCCCTAGTGTAGGTAGGGGAATTGAGGAAAGGTGGGGATGTGGTAGGAATAGGGGATTAATGTAGGATTAGTATAAATGGGTGGTTGCTGGTCAGCACAGACTCGGTGGGCCGAAGGGCCTGTTTCAGTGCTGTATCTCTTTATGACTCCCCTTCTGAACTTTCTATATTCAGCCTGGTTCTCACTTGTATTATCGACCTTACTTATGCCATCATCATTATTCATCATCATTTAGGCCGTGATCATCCACTGTAGGATGTAGCCCTCCTCATGCCTTTTGTATTGATCTCTGTTCCTTGCTGTTCTTACCCATGTAGTTCCTAGGTATGATATGATGTCGTCTCTCCACCTTCTTCTCGATCTCTCCTTTCTTCTTTTTCCTGTTCTTGGTTGGAGGTCCATTAGCCTTTTTGTCCACGTTATCATTTCTTAGCGCAACATGCCCAGCCCATTTCCATTTGTCTTCTTTTATCTTCTGAGTGATATCCTTAACTCTGGTTTTCTGGCCTATTTCTTTACACCTCATTTTAGCACGAGTAGAGCTGTGTAACATTTGCCTTTCCATTGCTCCCTGAGCTGTATGCAGTTTTTGCTTTATATATTTTGTAGTTGTCCATGATACGCCCCATATCAAAGAGATGGGGCTATAAAAGTGAGTTTTGGTCAATACCTGATGAAACGTGAGAAGTCCAATAAATCCAGTTGAGAATTCGGGAGAAACTTCTTTATTTAACGTTGTGCTAGCTTGTGTGCTAGCTGTGTGCTAGCTGTGTGTCAGGTGTGTGCTAGCTGTGTGTCAGGTGTGTGCTAGCTGTGTGTCAGCTGTGTGCTAGCTTGTGTGCTAGCTGTGTGTCAGCTGTGTGCTAGCTGTGTGTCAGCTGTGTGCTACCTGTGTGTCAGCTGTGTGCTAGCTTGTGTGCTAGCTGTGTGTCAGCTGTGTGCTAGCTGTGTGTCAGCTGTGTGCTAGCTGTGTCAGCTGTGTGCTAGCTGTGTGTCAGGTGTGTGCGAGCTGTGTGTCAGCTGTGTGCTAGCTGTGTCAGCTGTGTGCTAGCTGTGTGTCAGCTGTGTGCTAGCTGTGTGCTAGCTGTGTGTCAGCTGTGTGCTAGCTGTGTGCTAGCTGTGTGCTAGCTGTGTGTCAGCTGTGTGCTAGCTGTGTGTCAGCTGTGTGCCAGCTGTGTGCTAGCTGTGTGTCAGCTGTGTGCTAGCTGTGTGCTAGCTGTGTGCTAGCTGTGTGTCAGCTGTGTGCTAGCTGTGTCAGCTGTGTGCTAGCTGTGTGTCAGCTGTGTGCTAGCTGTGTGCTAGCTGTGTGTCAGCTGTGTGCTAGCTGTGTGCTAGCTGTGTGTCAGCTGTGTGCTAGCTGTGTGCTAGCTGTGTGTCAGCTGTGTGCCAGCTGTGTGCCAGCTGTGTGTCAGCTGTGTGCTAGCTGTGTGTCAGCTGTGTGCCAGCTGTGTGCTAGCTGTGTGCTGTGTGTCAGCTGTGTGCTAGCTGTGTGTCAGCTGTGTGTCAGCTGTGTGCTAGCTGTGTGCTAGCTGTGTGCTAGCTGTGTGTCAGCTGTGTGCTAGCTGTGTGTCAGCTGTGTGCCAGCTGTGTGCTAGCTGTGTGTCAGCTGTGTGCTAGCTGTGTGCTAGCTGGGTGCTAGCTGTGTGTCAGCTGTGTGCTAGCTGTGTCAGCTGTGTGCTAGCTGTGTGTCAGCTGTGTGCTAGCTGTGTGCTAGCTGTGTGTCAGCTGTGTGCTAGCTGTGTGTCAGCTGTGTGTCAGCTGTGTGCTAGCTGTGTGCTAGCTGTGTGTCAGCTGTGTGCTAGCTGTGTGTCAGCTGTGTGCCAGCTGTGTGCTAGCTGTGTGTCAGCTGTGTGCTAGCTGTGTGCTAGCTGTGTGTCAGCTGTGTGCTAGCTGTGTCAGCTGTGTGCTAGCTGTGTGTCAGCTGTGTGCTAGCTGTGTGCTAGCTGTGTGTCAGCTGTGTGCTAGCTGTGTGCTAGCTGTGTGTCAGCTGTGTGCTAGCTGTGTGCTAGCTGTGTGTCAGTTGTGTGCCAGCTGTGTGCTAGCTGTGTGTCAGCTGTGTGCTAGCTGTGTGTCAGCTGTGTGCCAGCTGTGTGCCAGCTGTGTGCTGTGTGTCAGCTGTGTGTCAGCTGTGTGTCAGCTGTGTGCCAGCTGTGTGCTAGCTGTGTGTCAGCTGTGTGACAGCTGTGTGCCAGCTGTGTGCCAGCTGTGTGTCAGCTGTGTGTCAGGTGGTAGCACTTTTGCCTCTGTGTCAGAAAGTTGTGGGTTCAAGTCCCATTCCAGAGCTATACACACATAAGTCAAAAAATAGCTGACAATCCAGTGCTGCACTGTCAGAGGTTTTATCTGATAGATAAGAAGCTACACCGAGGGCTGGTCTGCCCTCTCAAGTGGACATAAAAGATCCCATGGCACTCTTTTGAAGAGGAGTGGGAAGTTCCCCCCAATATTCTGGCCAATATATATCTCTTAAACAAAATCATAGGACCAGATTATCTGGTCATTATCACGTTGCTGATTGTGGGAGCTTGCTATACACAAATTGGCAGCTGAATTTCCTGCAGTACAACAGTGACTACACTTCATTGGCTGTAAAGCACTTTGGGATGTCCTGAGGTCATGAAAGGTGCTGTATATAAATACATGGTTTTTTTCTGTTGAGTGTTTAGAATGTGGAACACAAGTAGTTGAGGTGAGAAGTAGAGATCAGTGAATTTCAAACTTTTTTGGTTGAAATACTGCTTTTCAAATGGATTAGTAAGCGCAGACCCCCATCTAAATTTTCTCCCTTTCTCTTTGGCCTCCTTGTCTCGAGGTGCCTAGAGGTGGTCAGTGGTTTGTGAAGCAGCGCCTGGAGTGGCTATAACGGCAAATTCTAGAGTGACAGGCTCTTCCACAGGCGCTACAAATAAAATTGGTTGTCGGGGCTGTTACACAGTTGGCTCTCTCCTTACACTTCTGTCCTTTTTCCTGCCAAGTCTCTTCGACTCACCACTCTTTAGCCATGCATTTATGGCTGTCCCCCAGCTCTGGTGATCACTGGCAACTGACTCCCACGACTTGTGATCAATGTCACAGGACTTCATGTCGCGTTTGCAGACATGGACGGCCGATGGGTCTGATACCAGTGACGAGCTCGCTGTACAATGCATCCTTGGGGATCCTGCCATCTTGCATGCTGCTCACATGGCCAAGCCATCTCAGGTGCCGCTGGCTCAGTAGGTTGTATATGCTGGAGATGTTGGCTGCCTCGAGGACTTCTGCGTTGGAAATACGGTCCTGCCACCTGATGCCAAGGATTCTCCGGAGGCAGCAAAGATGGAATGATTTGAGACGTCGCTCTTGGCTGACATACGTTGTCCAGGCCTCGTTGCCGTAGAGCAAGGTACTGAGGACACAGGCTTGATACACTCGGACTTTTGTGTTCCGTGCCAGTGCGCCATTTTCCCACACTGTCTTGGACATAGAAGCGGACGCCTTTCCCATGCACTTGTTGATTTCTGCATACAGAGACAGGTTACTGGTGATAGTTGAGCCTAGGTAGGTGAACTCTTGAACCACTTCCAGAGCATGGTCGCCAATATAGATGGATGGAGCATTTCTGACGTCCTGTCCCATGATGTTTGTTTTCTTGAGGCTGATGGTTAGGCCAAATTTTAATACTAAATAATACCCATCATATGAAAGTGTTGCATGTAAAGAGTGTTTTAATAATGCTTTTAAGAACATAGATGTTTAATTACAAATAGCATTGAGGTGACTATGTCTGCTTCGCATTGCAGACTCTGTCCTTTGTGTGAAGTTCGATAATGCCACTCCTAAATTGTCCTCCACTTGCAGACGGAACTTGTACTTTGTCTTCATTGCTACCACAACAGAAAATGATGTTTCACAAATCTTTGTTGTTGGGAATGGTAGAAACATGTTCATTGCTTCTTTTACCAATTCTGGGTACTCCACAGCAACAGACGCTCAAAACTGGGAAGGAGATTGTTCCTGAAACATAATTCACAGCAAATGGTCAGAAGATAATTCCCCTGCTTCTCTTCTGTTTTTCTACTTAGGTAACAAAATGATGTACAAATATTGAAAATGGATCCCAAACCCAATTATATGCGCATGTTTTCAAAATAAACGTTGAGGTACTTTGCCAACACTGAGATAATCAATGATCCTTTCTTTCACACACTCACCTGTTATTGTGTTTGCATCCAGAAACTCAGTCAGTAGCAGTAACATTGCTAAAACTCCACTGCTCAACCTACTTTCCCAAATCTCAATTTTCTTCCTAAATGTTACAATCTTGTCACTCACTTCGAGTATGGTTGTATTGCCTCCTTGTATTCATAGATTCAGTGTATTTAACAGGTTAATAATGTCAGCAATGTCTGTGTTTCTTTATCGATAATTGGTCAGAAAGGTTTTCAGCTAATGCAGAATTGTGCAACAAAATCAAGCTGCTGTTTATGAAGCTAAAAGTGCTCTCTCTATTGCTCTGCCATGCAGGATAACCAATGCACTTTCATGTGAAACAATAATTTTTCACGTCCTGCACCCATTTCTGAACACAGATTTGTAAACAGATGTGAATTCACAGGTCTGGACTTCACAAAATTCACAGCTGTCACTCAGGTTCCATTCTTTCTGAAGCAAGGACTTGGTGATTCCACATACAATGTGTCACCATTACCTGTGGCTTTATAGCTCTTATTCTTGCAACAACACTGTTCCTATTCTCTTTCAGTGTGGCAGCACCACTTGTGCAAACATATACACAGTTGTCCCACTTAGCTAATTCTGTTTCCATCATATTATCCAGCAACCTGAATATTTCTTCACACATTGTTTGTTCTGATGACACCTGACATTAAAATAATCTTTTAAACTTACCCCCAGCCAAACGTAAACTAATAATTCAGTTGCACTACCAACATCTGTCGGCTCATCGAGCTGAATTGCAAACTGTCCACGTTCACAAAACATTTCTGTCAATTGGCATTTCATATCTCTTGAAAGTTCCTCAATTCTTCTTCGAACTGTGTCATTAGAAAGTGGGATGACCTTCAACTTTTCTACTGTATCTTCACTCACCATCAGTTTGCACGTTTCTAGAGCAATGGAAGAATCAGCTCCTCTCTGATAGTGTGGACTTTCTTGCTTATAGCAATCTGAAACCCTGTCAAGATGGAAGCTTGCAGGGCCTTTTCCAGAACCAAGGTTATATTTCTTATTTGAGTTTTCTGACCACTCTATTGTTCTTTTTATACGAATAAGTCCTTTATACTTGGATGCTTTGTTCTGAGGTGTCGCTTTAGTTTTTGCATGTTTCATTGCTTCATTGAGTCAAATTTGTAACACCCAACACATTGTGGCCGTCCATCACTGAGCTCCATAAATCTGAATTCTATAAGCTCTCCTCATACATTCTGCTTTTAGTTTATTTCTCGCTACTGGACCCAGCATTTCTCATGGCTTCACAGTATTTGCAATGGCAGTATGAGGTCATTACAAATAGTTTTCCATTTTAACATAATTTACTCACACACTATCATAAATTATGAAGCTATCGAGTACTGTGAAGTCCTGGCCAAAGGTCTCCCACACAGGGCGAACTGCTCTTCCCTTTACAGATGACCAGCAATAGCTAGCTTCAGTTCACAGTAAGGTCCCCAAGTACAAGGCAGCAATTTAAACTCACTTCATGCAGTACAACTCCAGATTAGGCAAAGACCCTGGGCTGCTAAAATTTAGATGTTCCATAATGAAGCAGATATTTTCCTATCAGCTGTCATAGCCAAACTTTTTTGTTTATTTTCTTTTGTCACTCCTCATGCTCACAGCTGAGGGTGTGGCATTGTGTTCACACTTGGTGCGCATAACCAGAAAATACACCTCAGATTGGTACCTTGCCAAGAGGTCATGTGGGCAAATGTGGATATAGATAACTTAAGACATTAACTGCGGCCACGCCCATTTGAAATATTCCTGAGCCATGGGCAGTCACTGCAATAATAGTCAGACTTGCAGCCCAGGTTGCTAGGCGAAGTGGGGATGGAGATAGGACAAGGGTTTGCCATAATCTTCCAATCTTCCCCAGATATGGCTGGAGGTGCCAGAGAATTGGAGAGTGGCAAATGTGACACTCTTATATAAGAAAGGATGTAAGGACATTCCTAGTAACTACAGTTTAACATCAGTGGTGGATAAGGTTTTAGAAGCAATAATCAGGGAAAAAAAATCAACAGGCACTTGGAGAGGTTTGAGTTAATTCAGGAGAGCCAGCATGGAATTGTAAAAGGCAGATCATGTTCGGCTAACCTAATTGGTTTTTTTAGTGAAGTAACAGAGAAGGTTACTGAAAGGAAAGCAACGGTGATTTCTGGTGGTGCTCAGTGAGTTCCGGTAGTGTTCGGTGATTTCCAGCTCTGCTCAGTGATTAATGGCCCCCTTGGTGATTTCCAGTGGCACTCAGTAATTTCTGGCGGCACTTGGTAATTTCTGGCCCTACTCTGTAATTTCTGCTCTACTCAGTGATCTCTGGCAGTACTTGATAATTTGTGGCTTGTTCGGTAATTTCCAGCTCCGCTCAGTAATTTCTGGCAGTGCTTTGTAATTTCCGGTAGTACTCGGTAATTTGCGACCTAGCTTGGTAATTACCGGCATGCTTGGTGGTTTCTGGTCCTGCTCTGTAATTTCTGGAGACGTTCAGTGATTTCCGGCCCCGCTCGGTGATTTCCAGCTCTGCTCAGTGATTTTTGGTTCCACTCGGATTTCCAGCCCTGCTTCGTACTTTCCGGGCCCGCTCAGTAATTTATAGCAGTGCTTAGTAATTTCCAGTGGTACTGGGTAATTTGCGACCTGGCTTGGTAATTTCCGGTCGTGCTCGGAGATTTCTGGTGATGTTCAGTGATTTCTATCCCTGCTCAGTGATTTTTGGCCCCGCCCGGTGATCCCCAGTCCCACTTAGTGATTTCTGGCCCTGCCGGGTAATTCCAGCCCTGTTCGGTGATTTTGGGCTCTGCTTGGTGCTTTCTGGCCCCGCTTGGTAATTTCCAGCCCTGCTCGGTGACTTCTGGCTCTGCTCGGTGATTACCAGCCCTGCTCGGTGATTTCGGGCAACTCTTGGCAATTTCGGGGTGTTGCGGTGATTTCCGGCTCTGCTTTTTAAAAAATTCATTCATGGGATGTGGGCGTCACTGGCTATGCCAGCATTTATTGCCCATCCCTAATTGTCCTTGAGAAGGTGGTGGTGAGCTGCCTTCTTGAACCGCTGCAATCCATGTGAGATAGGTACACCCACAGTGCTGTTAGGAAGGGAGTTCCAGGATTTTGACCCAGTGACAGTGAAGGAACGGCGATATAGTTCCAAGTCAGGATGGTGTGTGACTTGAAGGGGGACTTGCAGGGGGTGGTGTTCCCATGCATTTGCTGCCCTTGTCCTTCTAGTTGGTAGAGGTCACGGGTTTGGAAGGTGCTGTCTGAGGAGCCTTGGTGCGTTGCTGCAGTGCATCTTGTAGATGGTACATACTGCTGCCACTGTGCGTCGGTGGTGGAGGGAATTTGTGGCTGGGGTGCCAATCAAGCGGGCTGCTTTGGCTTGGATGGTGTCGAGCTTCTTGTGTGTAGTTGGAGCTGCACCCATCCAGGCAAGTGGAGAGTATTCCATCACACTCCTGACTTGTGCCTTGTAGATGGTGGACAGGTTTTGGGGAGTCAGGAGGTGAGTTACTCGCCGCAGGATTCCTAGCCTCTGACCTGCTGTTGTAGCCACGGTATTTATATGGCTACTCCAGTTCAGTTTCTGATCAATGGTAGCCCCTAGGATGTTGATAGTGGGGATTTTAGCGATGGTAATGCCATGTCAAGGGGAGATGGTTAGATTCTCTCTATTTGGAGATGGTCATTGTCTGGCATTTGTGTGGCATGAATGTTACTTGCCACTTATCAGTCCAAGCCTCATATTGTCCAGTTCTGAAGAAGGGTCACTGACCTGAAACGTTAACTCTACTTCTCTCTCCACAGATGCTGCCAGACCTGCTGAGTATTTCCAGCATTTCTTGTTTTTATCTCATATTGTCCAGGTCTTGCTGCATTTCTACACGGACTGCTTCAGTATTTGAGGAGTCGTGAATGGTGCTGAACATTGTGCAATCATCAGTGAACATCCCCACTTTTGATCTTATGATTGAAGGAAGGTCATTGATGAAGCAGCTGAACTTGGTGTGCCTCGGACACTAACCTGAGGAACTCCTGCAGTGAACTCCTGGAGCTGAGGTGATTGACCTCCAACAACCATTATCATCTTCCTTTGCGTTTGGTGATTTCTGGCAGGATGCAGTGATTTCTGGTGGCACTCAGTGATGTCCAGCCGCGTTTGGTTAATTCTGGCAGGACGTAGTGATTTCCGGCTCCGTTCGGTGATTTCCGGCAGGACATGGTGATTTCTGGCTCCACTCGGTGATTTCCAGTGGCACTCGGTGATTTCCGGCGATTGACTGTCCCATTCGGTAAATTCCAGCCCTGCTCGGTAATTTCTGGCCCCGCTCGGTAATTTGTGGCCCCGCTCGGTAATTTCCAGCCCTGTACGGAGATTTCCCACTTTGCTTGGTGATGTTCTAGCTGGTGATTTATGGCCTTGCTCCATGATTTTCAGCACCTCTCGGTAATTTCTGGTGTGACACGGTGATATCTGGCTCCACATGGTGATTTCTGGTGGTGCTCGGTGATTTCCTGCGGGACTCAGTGATTTCTGGTTCCACTCGATAATTTTCGGTGGGATCAGTTGTTCCTGGCTCCACACAGTGATTTCTGGCCAGACTGAGTGATTTTCAGCTCTGCGCAGTGATTTCCAGTGTGACTCGTGGTTTCCAGTCCCGCTTGGTAATTTCCAGCACCAGTCGGTGATTTCCGGCGGGACTCTGTGTTTTTAGGCTTCGCTCGATGGGTTCCAGCTCCGTTTGGTGATTTCCGACAGGACCCGGTGATTTCCAGCTCTGCTCAGTCATTTTTTAAAATTCATTCATGGGATGCAGGCATCAATGGCCAGGCCAGCATTTATTGCCCATCCCTAATTGCCCTTGAGAAGGTGGTGGTGAGCTGCCTTCTTGAACCGCTGCAGTCCATTTGGGGTAGGTACACCCACAGTGCTGTTAGGAAGGGAGTTCCAGGATTTTGGACAGTGAAGGAACGGCGATATAGTTCCAAGTCAGGATGGTATGTGACTTGGAGGGGAACTTGCAGGTGGTGGTGTTCCCATGCATCTGCTGCCCTTGTCCTTCTAGCTGGTGGAGGTCGTGGGTTTGGAAGGTGCTGTCTAAGGAGCCTTGGTGCATTGCCGCAGTGTATCTTGTAGATGGTTCACACTGCTGCCACTGTGCGTCGGTGGTGGAGGGAGTGAATGTTTGTAGATGTGGTGCCAATCAAGTGGGCTGCTTTGTCCTGGATGGTGGCGAGCTTCTTGAGTGTTGTTGGAGCTGCACCCATCCAGGCAAGTGGAGAGTATTTCATCACACTCCTGACTTGTGCCTTGTAGATGGTGGACAGGCTTTGGGGAGTCAGGAGGTGAATTACCCGCCTCAGGATTCCTAGCCTCTGACCTGCTCTTGTAGCCACGGTATTTATATGGATACTCCAGTTCAGTTTCTGGTCAATGCTCGCCCCTAGGATGTTGATAGTGGGGGATTCAGCCATTGAATGTCAAGGGGAGATGGTTAGATACTCTCTTGTTGGACATGGTCAGTGCCTGGCACTTGTGTGGCGCGAATGTTACTTGCCACTTAACAGCCCAAGCCTGGATATTGTCCAGGTCTTGCTGCATTTCTACACAGACTGCTTCAGTATCTGAGGAGTCGCGAATGGTGCTGAACATTGTGCAATCATCAGCGAACATGCCCACTTCTGACCTTATGATTGAAGGAAGGTCATTGATGAAGCAGCTGAAGATGGTTGGGCCTAGGACACTACCCTGAGGAACTCCTGCAGTGATGTCCTGGAGCTCAGATAATTGATCTCCAACAACCACAACCATCTTTCTTTGCGCTAGGTATAACTCCAGCCACCGGAGGGTTTTCCCCGATTCCCATTAACCTCAGTTTTGCTAGGGGTCCTTGATGCCATACTCGGTCAAATGCTGCCTTGATGTCAAGGGCAGTCACTCACACCTCACCTCTTGAGTTCAGCTCTTTTGTCCATGTTTGAACCAAGGCTGTAATGAGGTCAGGAGCTGAGTGGCCCTGGTGGAACGCAAACTGAGCGTCACTGAGCAGGTTATTGCTAAGCAAGTGCCGCTTGATGGCACTGTTGATGATACCTTCCATCACTTTACTGATGATTGAGAGTAGACTGATGGGACGGTAATTGGCTGGGTTGGACCTGTCCTGCTTTTTGTGTACAGGACATACCTGGGCAATTTTCCACATTGCAGGGTAGATGCCAGTGTTGTAGCTGTACTGGAGAAGCTTGGCTAGGTGTGCGGCGAGTTCTGGAGCACAGGACTTCAGTACTATTGCCGGAATATTATCAGGGCCCACAGCTTTTGCAGTATCCAGTGCCTTCAGTCGTTTCTTGATATCATGCAGAGTGAATCGAATTGGCTGAAGTCTGGCATCTGTGATGCTGGGGATTTCAGGAGAAGGCCGAGATAGATCATCAACTCGGCACTTCTGGCTGAAGATCGTTGCAAATGCTTCAGCCTTATCTTTCGCACTGATGTGCTGCGCTCCCCCATCATTGAGGATGGAGATATTTGTGGAGCCACCTCCTCCAGTTAGTTGTTTAATTGTCCACCACCATTCACGGCTGGATGTGGCAGGACTGCAGAGCTTATATCTGATCCGTTGGTTATGGGATCGCTTAGCTCTGTCTATCGCATGCTGCTTACGCAGTTTGGCATGCAAGTAGTCCTGGGTTGTAGCTTCACCAGGTTGACACCTCATTTTGAGGTATGCCTGGTGCTGCTCCTGGCATGCCCTCCTGCACTCTTCATTGAACCAGGGTTGATTTCTAGCACTGTAAAGTGATTTCCAGCCTTCTCGGTGATTTTTGGCAGGAATCGGTGATTTCCGGCAGGAATTGGTGATTTCCGGCTCAGCTCGGTGATTTCTGGCCCTGCTCAGTGATTTACGGCAGGACTTGGTGATTTCTGGCACCGCTCGGTGATTTCATGCCCCGCATGGTGATTTCCGCCCTGCTCGCTGATTTCCTGTGGGTCTTGTTGATTTCCGGCCCCGCTCGGTGACTTCAGCCCCGCTTGGTAATTTCTGGCTTCGCTCGGTGTTTTCTAGTGGGTTTCGGTGATTTCCAGCCCTAGTTGGTAATTTCTAGCCCAGCTTGGTAATTTCTGGCCCACTCAGTGATTTCTGGTGGGTCTTGGTTATTTCCAGCCCTGTTCGGTGATTTCCAGCATCGCTCGGTGATTTCCGGTCCCGTCTCTTAAACTTCAGAAAGCTTGTTATGGAAGGATAATGCTGGAGCCTATCTTTACTCAGTTTCACGTTTATTGTGCAGAGTAAAAGGATTACAAACATGTAGCTCCTCACTCAAAACCCTCCACCAGTCTCAGTGTCTGCTCAAGTAAGACCCCAGTTAACACCCTCCACCTTCTGGTCCCACTGGGTGATTTCTGGTCCCGCTCGGTAATTTCCAGCCCTGCACGGTGATTTCCAACAGGACTCGGTGTTTTTAGGTTTTGTTTGGTAATTTCCAGCTCCGCTTGGTGATTTCCGATGGGGTTTGGTGATTTCCGGCTCTGTCACTGGACTAGTAACCAGAAACCCAGGCTACTGTTCTGGGGACATGGGTTCGAATTCCAACATGTCAGATGGTGAAATTTGAATTCAATTAATTTGGAATTAAAAAGTTAGTCTAATGGAGACCATGAAACCATTGTCGATTGTTGTTAAAAACCCATCTGGATCACTAATGTCCTTTAGGGAAGGTAATCTGCCGTCCTTACCTGGTCTGGCCTACATGTGGCTCCAGACCCACAGCAATGTGGTTGACTCTTAAATGTCTTCTGAAATGGCCTAGCAAGCCACTCAATTCAAGGGCAATTAGGGATGGGCAATAAATGCTGGCCTATTCAGCGATGCTCACATCCCACAAATGAATTTTTAAAAACTCTGTAATTCTGGCCCCACTTGGTAATTTCTTGCCCCTCTCAGTGATTTCCATCCTCAGTCGGTAATTTCCAGCTTTGCTCGGTGATTTCTGACCCCGCTTCTTAATTTCCAGCCCCGTTTGGTGATTTCCGGCTCTGCTTGGTAATTTCTGGCAGGACTCAGTGATATTCAGCCTCGCTTGGTAATTTCCGGCCCCACTCGGTAATTTCTGGCAGTACTCAGTGATATCCAGCCCTGCTTCGTGATTTCTGGCAGGACATGGCGTTTTCCAGCTCTGCTCGGTGATTTCCAGCCCCGTTTGGTGATTTCCGGACTCGCTCAATGATTTCTGGCTGGACTCGGTAATTTCTGGCGGCGATCAGTGATTTCTGGGCACATTCGTGGATTTCCGGCCCCGTTTGGTGATTTCTCGCCCCGCTTGGTGATTTCTGGCCCCATTCAGTAATTATGGTGGGACTCGGTAATTTCCGGCCCACTCGGTGACTTCTTGTAGGATTCGGTGATTTCCGGCTCTGCTCGGTAATTTCCGACCCCACTGCACCAAGTGCAACGCACCAAGGCTCCTTAGACAGCACCTTCCAAACCCGCGACCTCTACCAACTAGAAGGACAAGAGCAGCAAATACTTGGGAACATCACCACCTGCAAGTTCCCCTCCAAGTCACACACCATCCTGACTTGGAACTATATCGCCGTTCCTTCACTGTCGCTGGGTCAAAATCCTGGAATTCCCTTCCTAACAGCACTGTGGGTATACCTACCCCACATGGACTGCAGCGGTTCAGAAGACAGCTCACCACCACCAGCTCTCAAGGGCAACTAGGGATGGGAAATAAATGCTGGTCTGGCCAGTGACACCCACATCCCATGAATGAATAAAACAAAACTTGTCGATTTCTTGCAGGACTCGGTAATTTCCGGCTCTGCTCGGTAATTTCCGGCGGGATTCGGTAATTTCCGGCCCCACTCGGTGATTTCTTGCAGGACTCGGTAATTTCCGGCTCTGCTCGGTAATTTCCGGCCTGCTTGCTGTCGTGCTACCGGCCGTTAGGATCCGGTGACGGTTGGGATTTGAATCGGCTTGGGCCCCGGGCTGTATGTGATGAGAAGCCGCGCCGCTCGGCACAGACTCACTTTGGGACCATGACGGTACTGCAGGAACCCGTTCAGGTAAACTTCATCCGGCGGGGGTTCCGTGATCGGGCTGCGGTACTCGGGCCGGGCCCAACCTCCATTACCCTTGCCCGGATGGCGCTGTCTGCCCTCACGGTGCCGGCCTGTGTGAGATTGTGAGGCCGCCACGCACAACCCACCAGTCTAGAGAACACAGCGGCCTTGTGTGTGTGTGTGGGGGGGGTGGTTTGGGGGGGTGGGGGAAGGGAATGGCCCTGTGTGGGGGGGGGGTGGGGGAAGGGAATGGCACTGTGTGGGGGGGTGGTTGGGTTGGTGGGGGAAGGGAATGGCCCTGTGTGGGGGGGGTGGTGGGGGAAGGGAATGGCCCTGTGTGGGGGGGTGGTGGTTTGGGTTGGTGGGGGAAGGGAATGGCCCTGTGTGTGTGTGGGGGGGGGGGGAGCGTTGGTGGTGGAAGGGAATGGCCCTGTGGGTGGAGTGTGGGGGGGTTGGGTTGGTGGGGGAAGGGAATGGCCCTGTGTGTTGCTGGCAGGTATGAGCCACAAGGTTTTAAATGATGATCACTGTTGTATTCCAGTGAATCCATTGCTGGTGCTGCGTGAGGTTTTTTGTCCTGCAACACTGCTTGATGAACCCGGCTGATTGATTTATGTTCTTTTCACTTTCTCCGAGCTGTGGTTTTATCCTTAATTGTGATATTTGTGTTCAAGAAACAGTTTGACATACTCTGACAACAGGAAGTAGACTGTGGAACACTGCTACCTATGTTTTTCCCTGTAGCTTTGCTACTTTAAGGCATGTTGTCCAACAGGCTTGGAGTGAAACAGCAGATGTTGGTAAGAGGTTAGAAATTGTAGACGTACAAAGGGACCAGGGTGTCCTTGTCAATAAGTCATTGAAAGCTGGCATGCAGGTGCAGCAAGCAATTAGGAAGGCTAATGGTATATTAGCCTTTATCGCAAGATGATTTGAGTACAGGAGTAGTGAAGTCTTGCTTCAATTGTACAGAACATTGGTTAGACTGCACCTGGAGTACTGTGTGCAGTTTTTGTCCCCTTACCTTAGGAGGGATATTACTGTCATAGAGCGAATGCAATGAAGGTGCACCAAAATGGTTCCCGGGATGGCAGGAATGTCCAATGAAGTGAGATTGGGGAAACGGGGCCTGTATTCTGTGGAGTTTTGAAGAATGAGAGGTGATCTAATTGAAATCTACAAAATACTTAAAGGGATAGACAGGATAGATGCAGCTAAGGTACAAAAAATAACTCTTTAAAAAATTGAGTATACGAACATATGAATTAGGAGCAGCAGTAGGCCACTCGGCCCCTTGAGCCTGTTCTGCCATTCAATACGTTCATGGCTGAACTGATTATTCCTCATCCTACCTACCCCTGATAACCTTTCACCCCCTTGCTTATCAAGAATCTATCTACCTCTGCCTTAAAAATATTCAAAGACTCTGCTTCCACTGCCTTTTGAGGAAGAGAGTTCTAAAGACTCACGACCCTTAGAGGAAAAATTCTCCTCAGCTCTGTCTTAAATGGGTGACCCCTTATTTTTAAACAGTGACCTCTAGATTCTCCCACAAGGGGGAACATCCTTTCCACATCCACCCTGTCATGACCCCTCAGCATCTTGTATGTTTCAATCAAGTCACCTCTTACTTTTCTGAACTCCAGCGGATACAAGCCTAGCCTGTCCAATCTTTCCTCATAACACAACCCACCCATTCCAGGTATTAGTCTAGTAAACCTTCTGTGAACTGCTTCCAACACATTTACATCCTTTCTTCAATAAGGAGACCAATACTGTACAAATTGGCATTTTAAGGCTGAAATACAAAAGGGTGGAAGTTATGTTTCAGTTGTATAAATCTCTGGCTAGTACTCATCTGGAGTACTGCATTCAGTTCTGGGCACCACACTTCAGGAATGATATACTGTCCTTGGAGGGGGGTGCTGTGCAGATTCACCAGAATGGTATTGGGGCTACAATGGTTACATTGTGAGAAGAGGTGGTATAGATTAGGCTTGTATTCCCTTGAATGTAGAAGATTAAGGTGTTATCAAATTGGGATTAAAATGATTAAAGGAGTTGAAAGGATAGGTCGAAAGAAAATATTTGCTCTGGCGGGGGAGTGTAGAACAAGGGGCATAACCTAAAAATTAAAGCTAGGCTGTTCAGTGGTGATGTCAGGAAGCACTTCTTACACAGAGTAGTGTAAATCTAGAATTCTCTATTATCCAACCACCCCCGCCCCCCCCCCCCCCCCCCCCCCAAAAAAAAACCAAGAAAATAATGTTTTGGGGCTCAGGATCAATTGAAAACTTCAGATTAATAATTTTTTGTTAGGCAACAACAACTTGTATTTATGTAGTGCCTATAATGTAATACAGGCAAAGGCACTTCACAGGAATGTCGTAAAGCAAAATTTGACACTGAGCCATGGAATGTGATATTGGGGCAGATG
Source organism: Heterodontus francisci (assembly GCF_036365525.1). NCBI lineage: Eukaryota > Metazoa > Chordata > Chondrichthyes > Heterodontiformes > Heterodontidae > Heterodontus > Heterodontus francisci. The sequence goes on along the minus strand of NC_090403.1, from coordinate 12,227,946 downwards.
GACTAATGTTTGGTCAAAGAAGCAAGTTTTAAGGAGCAGCACAAAGGAGGAAAGTTGAGGCAGAGTGGTTTTGCAAGAGAATTCAGAGCTTTGAGCCCAGGCAGCTGAAGGCACGGCGACAAATGATGGAATTGTTAAAATCGGCTATGTTCAAGACGCCAGAGTTGGCTGAGTGCAGATGTGAGGGTTGTGGGTCTGCCGGAGACTACAGAGATTGGGGCGGGGTGAGGCCATGGAATAATTTGAAAACCAGGATGAGAATTTTTAAAATCAAGGAGTTGCTTGAGTCAATGTAGTGCAGTGAGCACAGGGTGATGGGTGAGAGGGAGTTGGGGTAAGTAGAGACAAAGAACCAAGACAGGCCATTTGGCCCTCCAAGCCTGCGCTGATCACGATGCCTGTCTAAACTAAAACCTTCTGCATTTCCAGGGTCTGTATCCCTCTATTCCCATCCTATTCATGTATTTGTTAAGATGCCTCTTAAACGTCGCTATCGTACCTGCTTCCACCACCTCCCCCGGCAGCAAGTTCCAGGCACTCACCACCCTCTGTGTTAAGAACTTGCCTCACACATCTCCTCTAAACTTTGCCCCTCGCACCTTAAACCTATGTCCCCGAGTAACTGAGTCATCCATCCTGGGGAAAAAGCTTCTGACGATCCACTCTGTCCATGCCACTTATAACTTTGTAAATGTCTATCAGGTCGCCCCACCATCTCCGTCGTTCCAGTGAAAACAATCCGAATTTATCCAATCTCTCCTCGTAGCTCATACCCTCCAGACCAGGCAACATCCTGGTAAACCTCTTCTGTACCCTCTCCAAAGCCTCCACATTCTTCTGGTAGTGTGGCGACCAGAATTGTACGCAGTAATCCAAGTATGGCCTAACTAAGGTTCTGTACAGCTGCAGCGTGACTTGCCAGTTTTTATACTCTATGCCCTGATGGATGAAGGCAAGCATGTCATATGCCTTCTTGACTACCTTATCCACCGGCGTTGCCACTTTGTGATCTGTGGACCTGTATGCCCAGATGTCTCTGCCTGTCAATACTCCTCAGGGTTCTGCCATTTACTGTATACTTCCCACCTGTATTAGACCTTCCAAAATGCATTACCTCACATTTGTCCGGATTAAACTCCATCTGCCATTTCTCCGCCAAGTCTCCAACCGATCGATATCCTGCTGTATCCTCTGACAATCCTCGTCAATATCCGCAACTCCACCAACCTTTGTGTCATCCGCAAACTTACTAATCAGACCAGCTACGTTTTCCTTCAAGTCATTTTATATATACTACAAATCTCTCTATGATGACAGCAAAGGTCCCAGCACTGAGCCCTGCGGAACACCACTAGTCACAGCCATCCATTCAGAAAAGCACCCTTCCACTGCTACCCTCTGTCTTCTATGACTGAGCCAGTTCTGTATCCATCTTGCCAGCTCACCTGTGATCCCGTGTGGGTTCACCTTTTGTACCAGTCTGCCATGAGGGACCTTGTCAAAGGCTTTACTGAAGTCCATATAGATAACATCCACTGCCCTCCTTCATCAATCATCTTTGTCACTTCCTCAAAAAACTCGATCAAGTTCGTGAGACGTGACCTCCCCTTCACAAAACCATGCTGCCTCTCGCTAATAGGTCCATTTGTTTCCAAATGGGACCAAATCCTGTCCTGAAGAATCCTCTCCAATAATTTCCCTACCACTGACATAAGGCTCACCGGCCTATAATTTCCTGGATTATCCTTGAACAAAGGAAAAACATTGGCTGTTCTCCAGTCCTCTGGGACATCACCTGTAGCCAATGAGGATACAAACATTTCTGTCAAGGCCCCAGCAATTTCCTCCCTTGCCCCTCTCAGTATTCTGGGGGCTTATCTACCTTAATGTTTTTCAAGAAGCCCGTTGCCTCCTTTTTGATATCAACGTGACCCAGAATATCTACACTCCCTTCCCTAGACTCATTGTCCACCAAGTCCTTCTCTTTGGTGAATACTGATGCAAAGTACTCATTTAGTACCTCGCCCATTTCCTCTGGCTCCACGCATAGATTCCCTCCTCTGTCCTTGAGTGGGCCACCCCTTTCCCTGGCTACCCTCTTGCTCTTTATATACGTATAAAAAGCCTTGGGATTTTCCTTAATCCTGTTTGCCAATGACTTTTCATGACCACTTTTAGCCCTCCTGACTCCTTGCTTAAGTTCCTTCCTGCTTTCTTTATATTCCTCAAGGGCTTTGTCTGTTGATCATAAATCATAATGATCATAAAGCGTTACAGCACTGAAACAGGCCCTTCGGCCCACCAAGTCTGTGCCGACCAACAACCTCCCATTTATACTAATCCTACATTAATCCCATATTCCCCACCACATCCCCACCATTCTCCTACCACCTACCTACACTAGGGGCAATTTACAATGGCCAATTTACCTATCAACCCCTGCAAGTCTTTGGCTGTGGGAGGGAACCGGAGCACCCGCCGGAAACCCATGCGGTAACAGGGAGAACAAGCAAACTCCGCACAGGCAGTACCCAGAACCGAACCTGGGTCGTTGGAGCTGTGAGGCTGCAGTGGTTAGCACCGCAGCCTGTTTCCAGCCTTCTAGTCCTTACGAATGCTTCCTTTTTCTTTTTGATGAGGCTCACAATATCCCTTGTTATCCAAGGTTCCCGTAACTTGCCAAACTTATCCTTCTTCCTCACAGGAACATGCTGGTCCTGGATTCTAATAAACTGACATTTGAAAGACTCCCACATGTCAGATGTTGATTTACCCTCAGACAGTCGCCCCCAATCTAAATTCTTCAGTTCCTGTCTAATATTGTTATAATTAGCCTTCCCCCAATTTAGCACCTTCATCCGAGGACTACTCTTATCCTTATCCACAAGTACCTTAAAACGTATGGAATTATGGTCACTGTTCCCGAAATGCTCCCCTACTGAAACCTCGACCACCTGGCCGGGCTCATTCCCCAATACCAGGTCCAGTACGGTCCCACCCCTAGTTGGACTATCTACATATTGTTTCAAGAAGCCCTCCTGGATGCTCCTTACAAATTCTGCCCCATCCAAGCCCCTAGCACTAAGTGAGTCCCCGTCAATATAGGGGAAGTTAAAATCACCCACCACTGCAACCCTGTTGCTTTTACATCTTTCCAAAATCTGTCTACATATCTGCTCCTCTACCTCCCGCTGGCTGTTGGGAGGTCTGTAGTCAACCCCCAACATCGTGACTGCACCCTTACTATTCCTGAGCTCCACCCATATTGCCTCGCTGCATGATCCCTCCGAGGTGACCTCCCGCAGTACAGCTGTGATATTCTCCTTAACCAGTAATGCAACTCCCCCACCCCTTTTACATCCCCCTCTATCCCACCTGAAGCATCTAAATCCCGGAACGTTTAGCTGCCCATCCTGACCTTCCCTCAACCAAGTCTCTGGAATAGCAACAACATCATAGTTCCAAGTACTAATCAAATCTTTTAGTTCATCTGCCTTACCTGTTATCCTTCTCGCATTGAAACAAATGCACTTCAGACCAACAGTCCCGCTGTGCTTCCTCTCAGTCTTAGTGGCCTTATTCATGAGTTCCCCCTCAGTTATTTCACCTGCTGACCTATTGCTCTGGTTCCCACGCCCCTGCCACACTAGTTTAAACCCTCCCAAGTGACGCCAGCAAACCTCGCAGCCAGGATATTTGTGCCCTTCCAGTTTAGATGCAACCTATCCTCTTGTACAGGTCCCACCTGTCCCGGAAGAGATCTCAATGATCCAGAAATCTGAAACCCTCCCTCCTACACCAGCTGTTTAGCCACGTGTTTAGCTGCACTATCTTCCTATTTCTAGCCTCACTGTCACGTGGCACAGGGAGTAATCCCGAGATTACAACCCTTGAGGGCCTGTTTTTTAATTTACTACCTAACTCCCTGAACTCCCCCTGCTGGACTTCGCCACTTTTCCTGCCTATGTCGTTGGTACCAATGTGGACCACAACCTCTGGCTGTTCACCCTCCCCCTTCAGAATGCCGCCTGCCAGTTCAGAGACATCCTTGTTCCTGGCACCAGGGAGGCAACATACCATCCTGGAGTCTCTTTCACGTCCACTGAAGCACCTATCTGTGCCCCTGACTATAGAGTCCCCTATAACTATTGCTCTTCTGCGCTTTGTCCCTCCCTGCTGAATAACAGAGCCAGCCGTGGTGCCACTGCTCTGGCTGCTGCTGTTGTTTTCCCCCGATGGGCCAATCCCCCCCAACTGTATCCAAAACGGTATACTTGTTAGAGGGGGACAGCCACAGGGGATTCCTGCACTGACTGCCTGCCCCTTCTAGCGGTCACCCATCTATCTTCCTGCACCTTGGGTGTAACCACGTCTCTAAAACTCCTGTCTATGCTAAGTGCATCCAATTGATGGACGCCTGTGACTCGTGGTTTACCACAGGGATCGTTGCTGGGACCCTTGCTGTTTGTAGTTAGATTTGAAGAAACTGGGACTGTTTTCCTTGGAGAAGACAAAGTTGAGAAGAGATTTGATAGAGGTGTTCAAAATCATGAGGGGTCTGGACAGTGTAGATAGGGAGAAACTATTCCCAATGGCAGAGTGGTCAATAACCAGAGGATGCTGATTTTGAAGTGATTGGCAAAAGAACCAACGGCGACATGCAAAACTCTTTTGTGCAGTGAGTGGTTAGGATCTGGAATGTACTGTCTGAGAGAGTGGTGGAGACAGTGTCAATCATGGCTTTCAAAAGGTAATTGGATAATTATCTGATAGAAAATAATTGCAGGGCTATGGGGAAAAGGTGGCGGAGTGGGGTTATCTTAATTGCTCTTGCAGAGAGCCGCCACGACAGACGAATCGCCTCCTGTACTGTTACCATTTTATGATTCCAAGTTGGAAGGTTGTGGTTTCAAGCTGCTGTCCAGGACTAGGCATAACCAAAGCTGCTGCTTCACTACAGGACTGAGTGCTTGTTGGAGGTGCCATCTTTCACATGAGATGTAAATCTCTCTTCCTTTTGAAGTAAATGTGAAAGATCTCAGTTGAAGAAAAACCTGGCATTTTTCTGGTGTCGACAGCCAACGTCAAAGTTGATCATCCATTTTCAACTGCGTTTCTGGGATTGTGCTATATGCAAATTGACTGCCATATTTGTCTACATAACAAGTGACTACCCTTCAAAATTAACTTGTTGCCGATAAAGCTTTTTTTATTCTTTGGAATGTGAGCGTCACTGGCAAAGCCAACTTATTGCCCATTCCTAATTGCTCTTGAGAAGGATATGGTGTGTTGCCTTCTTGAACTGCTGCAATCCATGTGTTGTAGGTACGTCCAGAATGCTGTTAGGGATGGAGTCCCAGGATCTTGACCTTGTGATAGTGACGGAACAGTGATTATAGTTGCAAGTCAGGATGGTTTTGAATTTGGAGTACTTGCAGGTGGTGGTGTTGCTATGTGCCTGTGCCCTTATCCTTCTAGCTGGTAGAGCTTATGGGCTTGTAAGGTGGTGTTGAAGGAGGTTTGGCAAGTTACTGCAGTGCATCTTCTAGAGGGTACATGATATTGCTTCCGCGTGCTGGTGGTGAAGCGAATGAATGTCATAAGGCGGTGGCTGGGGTGCTGATCAAGCAGGCTGCTTTGTCCTGGGTGGTGTTGAGCTTCTTGAGTGTTGTTGGAACTGTACTCATCCAGCAAGTTGAGAATATTCCATCACACTCCTGACTTGTGCTTTGTTGATGGAGGACAGGCTTTGGGGAATCAGTAGGTGAGTTACTCGCCACAGAATTCCCAGCCTCTGACCTGCTTTTGTAGCCACTGCATTTATATGGCTGGTCAGTTAAGTTTCTAGTCCATGGTAACCCACAGTTTTGTGATGGTGGGAGACTCAGCCATAGTAATGCCATTGACTATCGAGGGGAGATGATTAGATTCTCTTTCGTTGGAGTTGGGAATTGCCTGACACTTGTGTGCTGTGAATGTGACTTGCCACTTACCAGCCAAGGCTGAATATTGTCCTGGCCTTGGCGCGGACTCCATCACTATCTGAGGAGTTATGAAAGGGACTAAACACTGCAATCGTCAGTCAGCATCCCTACTTCTGCCCTTATGTTGGAGGGATGATGATTGAATCAGCTGAAGATGGTTGTGTCTTGGACACTTCTATGAGGATCTCCTGCAGCAATGGCCTTTGGGCTTGAGAGGCCTTGAAGACCTGATGATATGACCGACAGGTGGTAAGTGGTGTGGGTGGCTTCCATTTTTCACCTCCCAACTGACTGCAGACAGTGTTTTGGTGTTTTGTTAAAAATGATGTGCTCGTCCCTGAGTGTTTTTAGCATCGAATAAATAGACAAAGACAGGTTTTCTCGTAGATTTGGGAAAAAAACATATTTTTAAACAATTCCCGAAATGGTCGCAACCTCACCCGGACACTCATTTAGATTAGATTAGATTAGATTAGAGATACAGCACTGAAACAGGCCCTTCGGCCCACCGAGTCTGTGCCGAACATCAACCACCCATTTATACTAATCCTACACTAATCCCATATTCATATTCCTACCAAACATCCCCACCTGTCCCTATATTTCCCTACCACCTACCTATACTAGTGACAATTTATAATGGCCAATTTACCTATCAACCTGCAAGTCTTTTGGCTTGTGGGAGGAAACCGGAGCACCCGGAGAAAACCCACGCAGACACAGGGAGAACTTGCAAACTCCACACAGGCAGTACCCAGAATTGAACCCGGGTCCCTGGAGCTGTGAGGCTGCGGTGCTAACCACTGCGCCATTTACGCACGCATGCACCCACAGGCATAGGTAGAAAAGCGTAGGATGCAATTGAAGTCCAAATTACTGTGCAAGAATCTGTTGTTTAAGCAACCTTCAGAGTTTGTTTTGGGAGGAAATTTTATAACGGTGTTGCAGGCCTCAATGTTCCTTTTCTTGGAGTTGCTGAAGTGTTGTAGTCTTCTATACTTAAAACTCAACCCAAATTTGCTGGTGGAAATCCTGGTTTACTTTCACAGATGGAGAGTCTCCAAGTCAGCTTGCAATTTCTCTGCTTCACGTTGTTATTTGGCAGGGTTCTTCTGCTTAGATGGACTGTATCTCACAGCCTCTGGCTGGAACTGGCTTTCTGTGATCTTTAGTTGATTTCCCCCTTCTCTCCAGAGAGCTACCTTTTAAGGTAAAAACTCATCACATCACATTTGAGTCTGTCAGGTGACAAAGGGCCCTCTCCCCTGGTGTGACCATAGAATGGTCCAGGATGTGGAAACCATTGCGATCTGTTGGTGTTTGGATGGGGATGTTCTGTACCAGTGGTGCTACTTCACACCTATTTATCAAGGTTTGGCCTGTGGAGTCAGTCTGTCAACAGCACCTTTGTTAGTCCCATTCCTGTAGGTAGTAGTCATTAATATAAATGGGCTTCTTTCCATTTCAATGTGTTTTCCCCAAAGCTAATTCAGATGCTGTTTGAGTTTAGTTTTTGCAGACGAGCTTGCTAATTGCCAGTACAGGAAAGGTCACCTGACCGCTACTCCATTTTGTCTGTGGTACAAATGTGCCCATTTTCTTGTGGTTCAGTTGACTTCTATTTCATAATTCCTCATTGTTTATTTCATGATGGCTCTTTCCAAGCATAACAAGGCACATTATATATTTGTCTAAATTCTTTCTCTTCCAAGTGAACCCATTATTTTGGTAGGTTTCACAGTGGGACCAGTTTGAGGTTTGAATAGTTTTCAGAAAGGGATTATTGACATCACAGTTGACTTTGACCTCATGATTTAGGATCTACGACTGGGGTTGGGTGTGGCTTAGCTTTGTCAATCGCGGTTTTGCCATCGTCCTTTCAGAAATCATTTGTGAGGTCCTGTTCACTGCATGTTGTTTATTCCATCTGCCATGTAGTTGAACAAAATTATTCTAATCAGACATTTGCGCACACTATGAACTTCCCTGGGAGCAGCTCTATTGAGGGCCAGAGGCAATTATTTTCTCCGATCTCTTGTCTGGCCATATGAAGCTTTGAGCCAGGTTGAGGCATTAGGTTTGACCGTTCATGAGTTCAAAATGATTGTCAGTGTTCACTGTGTGTTTCCTTTTGAAGATGAAATTTTTTCTCTCTCTCACTCTCACACACCATACACACAGTGGCGCAGTGGTTAGCACCGCAGCTTCACAGCTCCAGCGACCCGGGTTCAATTCTGGGTACTGCCTGTGCGGAGTTTGCAAGTTCTCCCTGTGTCTGCGTGGGTTTTTGCCGGGTGCTCCGGTTTCCTCCCACCACCAAAGACTTGCAGGTTGATAGGTAAATTGGCCATTATAAATTGCCCCTAGTATAGGTAGGTGGTAGGGAAATATAGGGACAGGTGGGGATATGGTAGGAATATGGGATTAGTGTAGGATTAGTATAAATGGGTGGTTGATGGTCGGCACAGACTCGGTGGGCCGAAGGGCCTGTTTCAGTGCTGTATCTCTAAATAAAAATAAAACATGTGATTTTGAGCTAAAGGCTTGTATCTATCGATTATTGACAAAGTTTTATTGAACTTACTAACTGGGAATCGAAGCTAGAACTTGATTCTTTTTAAGGGTGGTTCTAATTTACAATTTTAAGTTTTTAACCAAAATGTTCGGCTTATTCTGATTCTACCCAGGCTGGAATGGCTCTGTGGTTCTCCCCAAGGATGCAGTCAAGTAAATTAGCACATGGAGGATAGATTAAACTTGTTAAATATCTCACTTCCACTAATAAAAAGTGCAGGTTAGTGCTGGCCCACCCTACTTGAGACTAGATCTTGAAATTTTGAAAGCTTGCTTCTCTGCTTTTCACGAGCAGTTCCAACCAAGGCAGCAAGCTGGACACTTAGTCTAGAGCTATAAGAGGGCATCTTCATGGAGAGGAACACTTTCTCAGCTCTGCGCCCCTCTGGTGGATAACAGATTTTGAGAGAACAGAAAACACTGTCAGATTCAACAGAACTGTCCCTTTTTCTCAGAGTAACTTTTCCTACTTGCACATCAATTGCTCTTTCCCCATCCATCTCCTTGCTGTATCCTTCACTCTTCCCAAATCGTCTTCAAACCTGATTACTCAGTGTCATCTCTTTCGACAATCACATCTTCAACATGTTGTTTGCTTCAGTGTCCTTCCTTGGTATCTTGCTGTATTAGTCTTTTGGGTGTAAAAGTCTCCTCTTACTTCTTTACTCTTAATTATTTAACTTCTTGTCCTGGTGTGACTGCATTGAACAATTTGGCAGTATCAATTTTTTCAGTGCCTTAAAAATCATCAACTGCAGTTAAATCTCCTGTAAGTTTTGTTTCCTCCAAAGAAATCACATGCCCATCTTCCTGATAACTTAAATTCCCACTGCCAGAGCTGCATTGAGTGTTCCAAGATGCTGTCTTTTATTCATTGTGCTTTCACACTGCCATTCTTTTCGTGCAGGTTGGCTGCATTTAATTTGAAGTGAGTTGTTGCGTTTGGTTTCTAACTGGAAGCAGCAAGCTGAACCATTTGTTTATTTTAATGCTTAAAGTAAGTAAAAGAAGTTTGTACAACAGAGTATTGTGGTAGCTTTATCATATTTATTTATTTTATTTAGAGCTATAGCACTGAAACAGGCCCTTCGGCCCACTGAGTCTGTGCCGACCATCGACCACCCATTTTTATACCAATCCTACATTAATCCCATATTCCCTACCACATCCCCACAATTCTCCTACCACCTACCTACACTCGGGGCAATTTACAATGGCCAATTTACCTATCAACCTGCAAGTCTTTGGCTGTGGGAGGAAACCGGAGCACCCGGCGGAAACCCACGCGGTCACAGGGAGAACTTGCAAACTCCACACAAGCAGTACCCAGAATCGAACCCGGGTCGCTGGAGCTGTGAGGCTAGAACCACTTTTTCATATGCGGACAAAGTATACTTGTCCACCAACTCCCCTGTATCAATTCTGTTAGTAACAGCCTCAAAAAACTCCAACAGGTTCATCAAACATGGTTTCCCATTCATATATCCATGTTAACTCTGCTCATCAGATCATTATTATCCAAGTATCCATTTATCCCATCCTTTAGGATAGATTCTAGCATTTCCCCTACTACTGATGTAAGGCTAACAGGGTCTGTAGTTTGCTATTTTCTCTCTCCCTCCCTTCTTAAATAGTGGGACGACATTTGCTACCTTCCAATGTGCAGGAACCGTTCCAGAATCTGGAGAATTTTGGACAATGATCAATCAATCTATCCACTATCTCCATAGCTATCTCTTTCGACACTCTGGGATGTAGAATATCAGGTCCTGGGGACTTATCAACCTTCAGCCTCATTAATTTCTCCAATACATCTTTCTTACTCATACTAATTTCCTTCAATTCCTCATTCTCCCTAGTCCTTTGGATCTTTAATTCTGGGAGATTTCTTGTATCTTCCTCAGTGAAGACAGACACAAAGTAATAATTTAGCTTCTCTGCCATTTCTCTGTTCCCTATTATAAATTCTCCTGACTCTGCCTGTAATGGACCCACATTTGTCTTCGCCAAATGTTTACTTTTTACGTACCTATGGAAGCTTTTACAATCCATTTTTATGTTTTTTGCAAGTTTACATTAATATTCTATTCTCCCTTTTTTAAAATCAAATTCTTGGTCCTACTTTGCTGTATTCTAAAATGCACCCAATTGTCAGGTTTGCTACAATTTCTGGCAACTTTATAAGCCTTTTCTTTTAATGTACAATCCTTAACTTCCTTTGTTATCCACGGTTGACTGCCTTTTCTTTTGGGGTTTTTGTGCCTTGAAGGAATGTATAATTGCTGTAAACAATGTAGTATTTCTTTCAAGACTATCCATTGACTATGTACTGTCATACCTTTTAATGTATTTTTCCAATCCACTTCAGCTAATTTGCCCCTCATACCTTCATAATTTCCTTTGTTGAAATTTAACACCCTGGCTTCAGATTGAACTACCTCACTTTCAAACATAATGTAAAATTGTATCATATTATGGTCACTCATCCCTTAAGGTTCTTTTACAAGAAGATTATTAGTTAACCCTTTCTCATTACATAATATTAGATCTAAAATAGCCTGTTCGCTAGTCGGTTCCTCAACATACTGCTCTAGAAAACCATCCCAAACACACTCCAGAAACTCGTCCTCCACATCATTTGAGCTCGTTAGGTCTATGTGCAGATTGACGTCAGTCATGATTACTGTATTACCCATACTCCATGCTTCTCTAGTCTCCTGATTAATGCCATGCCTAACACTGCCACTACTGTTTGGCCTATTAACAACTCCTACCAATGTTTGCTGCCCCTTGCTGTTTTTTAGCTCCACCCAAACAAATTCCGTATTTTGTTCTTCCGTTTGGAGATCCTCCCTTACTAATGGACTGATCCCATCCCTTGTTATCGGTGCAACACCACCTCATTTTCGTTTTTGACTGTCCTTCCTAAATGTTGAATATCCTTGAATATTCAGTTCCCAGTCTTGGTCACCCTGTAGCCATGTTTCCGTAATGGCAATTAGATCTTACCCATTTACCTCTATTAATGCCTTTAAATCATTACTTTGTTGCGAATACTAAGTGTATTTAGGTAGAGTGCCCCTAACCTTGTCGTCTTGACATTATTCTGTATTCTAAGCCTAGTTGTTGCTCACCTTTAGAACCATAGAATAATTACGGCACAGAAGGAGGCCATTCAGCCCATTGTGTCCGTGCTGGCTGAAAAAACTAGCCGCCCAATCTAATCCAACCTTCCAGCACCTGTTCCATAGCCTTTCAGGTTACTACTTGAGGTACATGTCCAGGTGCCTTTGAAAAGAATTGAGTTTCTGCCTCCACCACCGTTCCTGGCAGCGAATTTCTGACACCCACCACCCTCTGGGTGAAAAAGTCTTTCCTCCTGTCCCCTCTAATCCTCTAATGCTTTGTTTTGCCTGCTTGCTACTTTTCTACCTCATTACCAGCTTTACTTATTTCCAATTTGAGCTACCCTTCAGGTTCCCAACCCCCTGACAAGCTAGTTTAAACCCTCCCCAATGACACTCGCAAATCTCCCTGCGAGGATATTAGTTCCAGTCCTGTTAAGGTGTAGCCCGTCCATCTTGGACAGGTCCCATTTGCCCCAGAACCAGCCACAATGCCTCAGGAATCTGATGCCCTCCCTCCTACACCAGTTGTCTAGTCACGTGTTCAATCAATCAGTCCTCTTATTCCTATGCTCACCAGCATGTTGCACTGGGAATAATCCTGAGATTCCTGCTCTTGAGAACCTGCTTTTGAATTTCCTTCCTAACACACTCTCATTTGCTTTTAGGGCTTCATTCCTCTTCCTACCTATGTCATTGGTACCAATATGGTCCACGACCTCTGGCTGTTCACCCTCCCCCGGAAGAATGTCCTGCAGCTTCTCGGTGACATCCTTGACCCTGGCACCAGGGAAGCAACACAGCATGCTGGAGTCGCGTTTACTGCTGCAGAAATGCCTGTCTGATCCCCTGACTATCGAACCCCCATCACGATTCCTCTTCCACTCTTCTTCCTCCCCTCCTATGCAGCTGAGCCACCCGTGGTGCCACAGACTTGGCTCTGGCTGAGGAACCATCACCAGTATCCAAAATGGAAAACCGATTAGCAAGCAAGATCGACCCAGGAGACTCGTGCACTGCCTGTCTGGTTCTCTTAAACTGCTTGGCTGTCACCCATTCCCTCTCTGTCTGCATGCGCCTAATCTGCAGTGTGATCACCACCCGAAATGTGCTATCCACATACTCCTCTGCCTCGCGGATGCACAACATTGACTGCAGCTGCATGCTCCTTTCACATTAGAAATCATTACTTTTATCGATTCTGTTTTCTTAATTAGTCAACGATCCTCCCAATGCTGTTCATTTCTTTAGTAGCGTGTGGAATATCTTATCACATGAAAGTTTATTTTTGACCCATGTATTTTTAATTATTGCATTTTGTGACAGATGTTGTGAAAATTGAGGATCAGAGGAGTAATTCAAACATTTGATATATGCAGGATGAGATCAAAAGGAAGGTTTCTATGCACTGCAGAGTTTGTAGATTTCCGATTTCAAGACTGAACATGTTGGGGTTCAGTGGGTGAAAGGTTGCTTTGCAGACTTGGGAGGCCGTATGGGTTCAGTGCCCAACCTATGCTGTGTTAGTTGGATATGTGATGTGGGGACTACAACTAGTCACAATAAAGTTGGGGAGGGACAGATATCAATTGAGCACCTGAGGAAATGGACAGAGTGGATCGTCAGAAGCTTTTTCCCAGGGTGGAAGAGTCAGTTACTAGGGGACATAGGTTTAAGGTGAGAGGGGCAAAGTTTAGAGGGATGTGCGAGGCAAGTTCTTTACAGAGGGTGGTGAGTGCCTGGAACTTGTTGCCGGGGGAGGTGGTGGAAGCAGGTACGATAGCGACATTTAAGAGGCATCTTGACAAATACATGAATAGGATGGGAATAGAGGGATACGGACCCTGGAAGTGCAGAAGGTTTTAGTTTAGGCAGGCATCGAGATCAGCGCAGGCTTTGAGGGCCGAATGGCCTGTCTTTGTTCTTTGAAAGTGCATGTGTGGGTGCAAGGTGGAGATTGCATTTGGTCCTGTTAGGTCCTCATTGTCTGTGTTGCTGCTTGTCTGGGTGTGTGGGAAGAATGTTAATTGGGTTGATTATAGTAGAAGGCTACAGATGCCTGTGGAACCTCTTCACCAGAAACCACTGCCTTCAGGAAAGGAGAATCTGAGTCGAACCCCAGGCTACTAACATCACTTACAGTTGCAGTATTTTGCAGGACTGAATTTATTTGTGAGGCAAACATTTCATAAGATAGAAAGTTTTGAACAGAGCCAATTTCAGCTCCAAAGTTCCACAGCTGGAACTAGATGATCAGAATTTTGGCTATTGCAACAGTGGTGATAAACCTGGCAATGAGTAGAGTGATAGTAATCCGATTATTAACACTACTTGGTTGAAAGCTCAGTTTTATCCCCAAGTTGAGGGTCTTCAGCTATGGAGTCTGAACCCCATGAATAGGAACTTGGAGAGATGTTGCTTCAGTTTCAAGTTGTGCGTTTTGGAGTGAGATGTGATGCATATCGTGTTTGTTTTTTTTTACCCAGAATGTCATTAAATATCAGCACTCTTTCCTGAGAGGCTTGATGAGATGTTGTGATCATTAGAATCATACATTACATGTGGACCCAATTTGGTCCATGGTGCCTGTACTGGCTCTTCATAAGCATTCAAGTTTTCATTCCCTGCGCTTTCCTCGTAGCCCTGCAAATTATTCTTTTCCAAGTTATTTTGTGAATATGTAAAATACATCCACAGTGCTATTCGGTAGAAAGTTCTAGTACTTCTTGAACCTCTGCAATCCTTCTGGTGTAGGTACACTCTTAGTGCTATTAGGGAGCTCCAGGTTTTTGACCCAGTGATCGTGAAGGAGCAGTGATATATTTCCAAGTCAGGCTGGTTTGTGACTTGGAGGGAAACTTGCAGGCAGTGGTGCCCTCGTGCACCTTGTTCTGCTAGGCGGCAGTAAGTTGATAAGGTGGTTTAAAGAAAACAGGTGCTTGGAAGGTAATCTTGAAGAAGCCCTATTGAGTTGCTGTAGGGTATATTATAGATTGTATATGCTGTAGCCACGGTGCACAGTGTTGGAGGGAGATCATGTTTAAGCTACTGGATCAAGTGGGCTCCTTTGTCCTGGATGGTGTTAAGCTTCTTGAGTGTTGTTGCAGCTGCATCCATCCAGGCAAGTAGAGAGTATTCCATCACACTCCTGCCTTGTGCTTTGTAAATGGTGGGCAGGTTTTGGGGACTCGAGAGGTGAGTTACTCGATGCAGAATTCCCAGTCTCTGACCTGCTCTTGTAGCCACAGATCCAGTTAAGTTTCTCATCAGTGGTGACCCCAGCATCTTGAATGTTGAGGGATGCAACGGTTGTAATGCCAAGGAGAGGTGGTTAGACGTGGGGAAGATCAGTGAAGCAGCTGAAAATGGCTGGGCCTGGGACACTACCCTGAGGAACTCCTGCAGTGATGCCCTGGGGTGGAGATGAGTGACCTCCAATTATCACATCAGGTATGACTCGAACCAATGGAGAGTTTTCCACCTAATTCCCATTGACTTTAGTTTTACTAGGGCTCCTTGTTACCACACTCGATTAAATGCTTCTTTGATGTCAAGGTCTCACCTCAGCTCTGGAATTCAGTTGTTTTGTCCATGTTTGGACCAAGGCTGTAATGAAGTCTGGAGCTGAATGGTCCTAGCAGAATCCAGCTGAGCATTGGTTGTTTGGTCTGATGTACTTTTATTTCAAATTTGACTGCTGCATTGTTTTGAGATTAGAAGCTAGAGACTGGTTCTTTTGCTGTTTTGAGTAAAATAACAGCAGTTTTCCAATTTATGGTTCCTGCTATCTGCCGTCTGCTGATATTTGTTTATTGATGCAGTTGTTTCTTGTGGCCTGTTCATTCCTACCATACTGGTTAGTTGTTCAATGTACTCTGGGCAGCATTCATGTGGAACTGATGGCAACTGTTAATTTTATCAAGTGCCTTGTGTTGATTTGATTGCTGTTGCTGGTCATCACTCCAGGTGCTACTGCAAGGGCTGTAGCATTTGACCAGCTGCGTAACGTGAGCACCGATGGCTATGCACATCTGTCGAGGAGCCAAAAGGAGGGAGGGGGAGATTCATTGTTTATATTGGGAGAGGTGATGTTTTATACTTTAGCAAAAATGAACTGATTTGACATAATGTAACAACAATTAATCAGGTTGTGTGTTTGTGAAGTTCACTTTTTTTTGCCTAGAAAAGGAATTGTTTGCCCTTGTCGCATTTGGGGTATGAGTGAAGATGCTTGGAAGAATGACCAAAAGCATGGTCGAGTGGATTTTAAATAGGGTATCGAAGGAGAAGAGGGCGGTGAAAAGATTGAGGGGTAGGAAGGTGACAAAGCATGACCACTGTTGGGACAAAGTGGGGGTATGCAATTGAGGAGTTGTAGTTTTGGGGTCGGCGGGGGTGTGAATTAGAGGTGGGCAGAAGCAAAACCATGAAGATTTTAAACAGATGAAAAATTTACATTTGACATTTTGGGGAGTTGGGATCCAATCTAATTTGGCAAGGACAGGAATTTTGGGCAGCTTGCACTTGATGTGAAATGAGCAAAAGCATAGCAGATTCAGTTCAACGTGGAAAAGCATTAAGTGATGCACTTTGGGAGGACTATATAAATATAAATGGTGACATTTTGGCAAGTGTAGATGAACAGAGAACCCCTGGTCTCCCTGTTCACAAAGAAGGCAGGCTAAGTTGATGAGGTGGTTTTAAGAACAAAAACACCTGACATATTTGGGTTTCGAAATGGAGGAATAAAATATAAAAACAGAGTGCTTTTGGACAGAGCTGTTCATTATTCTGTCATTATTCTGTCATTAACACTGTCTCTGGACTAACGCTTTGTCTCACCATGTCATTAGCACTCCTTTCGCCTTTGTCCCGTGACATCTTTGTCATTTAATCTCTCCTGCCCTCTACCCTTTCACACACCTTTCCTTTTGTTCCCTTCCCCCACCCCTGTTTCACTTGCTTAAAACTTATTACATTTCTAATTTTTGTTAGTTCTGATGGAAGGTCACAGACCTGAATCGTTAACTCTGCTTCTCTCTCCACAGATGCTGCCAGATCTGCTGAATATTTCCAGCATTTTCTGTTTTTATTCTAAAAGCAAAGAGATTGTGCTTAAACTTTAAATCACTGGTTAGGCCTTAGTTGTGAGCAATTCTGGGCACCACGCTTCATGGCAGATATAAAGACCATAGAAAGGGTACAAAGGGGATTTGTCAATAGGTTATCAGGGAGGGAAGAGGAGAGGTTGCAAAAGTTAGGACTGTTAGTGGAACAAAGAAGGGTAAGAGGTGGCCTAATAAAGGTTTTCAGGACAAGAGGTTTTGATAGAAGAGATGGAGAAAAATTATTCCCTCCGGTAAATGAGTCAACAACCTGAGGTCATAAAATCAAAATCATTCGCGTAAGAGCTAGAGGAGCAGTGAGAAATGCTTTTACTTAGTTGGTGGGATCTGGAATGCTGTTCATGAAAAGGTGGTGAAAGCTGATTGCATATACAATTTTAAAAGAGAGATGGACTTGAGGATGATGAATTTACAGGATTAAATTTGGCTCTTGCACATTCAATGACCCTCACTGTCTTTTGATCATCACTATTGACAAAACCCATCTGGCGGTTGATTCCAGGAGTGCTCCCATTGTCTCTCCATGCCACTCTCTTTTGGAATGCAAACGTGCAGCCATGTTTTCAGCCACTGTTCTGTGGTCTTTTTAAACAAGTTATTTCAATGTGCAGTAACAGTTCAAAAATAATATTCCATATGATGAAATTAATATCTCATTTTGGCAGGTGTGGTTTCTGTCACAACTGCCTAATCAGCACTGTTTGTGTCGAGCACATTGTGTCTGTGCTGCTGTAAGGCAACATTACCATTTCTGATGCTAGTATCCTTAAAAATGTAAAGTCAGTATCGTACCAAATTGGAGGAGTTTCGTGCTGTCAGCCATCTGAAACTGGATGGAGTCTGCTCAAAATTGTTGACTCTCTTTAAAAGTTTAGCTGAGTAACGGGAGTAGACCATTCAGGCTTTTTAGCCTAGTCATTCATTCATTCAATTTAAATTATTGCTGATCTGTACCTCAACATCTAACTTATCATTTTAAAGACTCTGATTAGATCACCCTCAACCGTCTGATGAATAGAAGCCAAGCTTATTCAGCATGTCCTAATTTAAGCCCTGGCATCATCTTGATGAATTTGCGCTGTACCGTTATACCACTGAGGCCATTATATCTTGCTTGTGCAGTGTCCAAAACTGAACACAGTACTCCAGATGGGGTATGGCTAAGGGTGTGTACAGCTGAAAAATAACTTCCTCACTTTTTGATTTCTTTACCTTTCAGATAAAGACCAACTTTTCTTTGTCATTTTTGATTACATTTTGTACCTGTGCACTGTATGTGATTTGTGTGCCTAAATCCCGTTACTCCTGATGATTCTGCATGAAGAAAATTATCCAATTTTTGTCTTTTTTTTCCTGATCCAAAATGGGTGACCTCTCACTTTCCCACATTGAACTCCATTTGCCACAGTATCCCCCCAACTTTGAGCTCTGACCTGCTGCAGTTTTTCCTACTCCGTTTCTGTGTATATCTTTTTGTCAGTTCGCAACATAGGAACAGGAGTAGACCATTGAGCCCCTTGAGACTGTTCCGCCATTCAATGAATCATGGGCGATTTATGTATCTTAATTCTATTTACCTGCCTTGGTTCTGTAATCCTCAAAGCCGTTGGCAAGCAAAGACGAATCTATCTCAGTTTTAAAATTTTCATGTGATTCCCCAGCTTCAACAACGTTTTGGGAAAATTTGTGAAGAAGTGCTTTATGACATCACTCCAATTTTCCGAGCTCTAATTTTAAGGTTACGCATCCTTGTTTGTGCCCCTACCACCAGAGGAAATAGTTTACCTGCCCTATCAAATCCTTTAATCCTAAACACCTCATAATCTTCTATATTCAAGGAATTTAAGCCTTGGTTCCAAGTGGATGGCTTCACCTCACCAGTGTCCTATCTGAGCCAGTAGATTGCTTCCAATTCCATGCACTCATATGTTTATTGAATGCCTTCTGGAAGTCCATATAAATAACATCCATAGATATTTCCTTAACTACCATGCTAGGTAGTTAGTTAGTTACCTCAAAAACTGAAACAAGTTTTGTTAGTTATGACTTGCCCTTTACAAATCCATGCTGGCTCTTTCTGATCAACTCATTTATCAAAATACCTGGTCAATCTATCCCTAATAACACATTCTACGAGCTTCCCCATAACCAACATTAGACTGCGGTGCAGTGGTTAGCACCGCAGCCTCACAGCTCCAGCGACCCGGGTTGGGTTCTGGGTACTGCCTGTGGAGTTTGCAAGTTCTCCCTGTGACCCGCGTGGGTTTCCGCCGGGTGCTCTGGTTTCCTCCCACAGCCAAAGACTTGCAGGTTGATAGGTAAATTGCCCATTGTAAATTGCCCCGAGTGTTGGTAGGTGGTAGGAGAATTGAGGGAAGGTGGGGATGTGGTAAGGAATATGGGATTAATGTAGGATTAGTATAAATGGGTGGTTGATGGTTGGCACAGACTCTGTGGGCTGAAGGGCCTGTTTCAGTGCTGTATCTCTCTATGACTCTAATAGGCCTATATTTTCATAGTTTATCTCATTGTTTGTGAATAATAGAGTGGTATTTGCAGTTTTCCAAACCAAGAGGAAGATTCCTGATCCAAGCTTTCGAAGATCATGACTAACACATCAACAATGTCCTCAAATATTTTGAAAACCTTGGTGTGAACGCCATCGGGTCAGAGAATTAATTTTTTATTGTTTTTGCTTATGTTTGATCGACTTACTTGCTTTGATATATTAATTTTCCTACTCCCAAGAACAGAGCTTGCTTTCCCTTCTAAATTTAATGCCATCTGCTAATTTGGGTCTACAGCTCTCTATTTCTTCATCCAAGTCATTTAATATATATGGTGAAAAGCTGAGGCTGTACTACAGACCTTTGGGGAGCAGATTCGATGGGGCTTTGAACCTGGGACCTCTCGCATTTTGACTTTTCCATCACCCGAAATAAGTTATACCCCTAGACTAGGGGTCAGCAACCTGCAGCTCCATAACGTCTCATTTGCAACTCCCAACCTTTATCAGCCAGTTCTCAGACAATTCTGTGAATTGTAAATTGACAATACTCTGATCTTATTATTCAAAATAAAGTACATCAGCTAGCTAAAGGAAATGTTTTAGCTCGATTTTGCAGCATGTATAGAAGAAGTTCAGATGTTTTTGCGTGAAAAGGAATGTGAACTCGGTGAACTAATATCTGAAGTGGTTACAGAAGTTTTATTTCATGGTTGATATCACTGACCATTTAAATATCCTTAACAAAAAGCTACAAGGACAGGAACCATACCTCTCCTACTTTGGGAAGAAGTGCTCTCTTTCGATTGAAAATTGGAATTATTTGCAGAATATAGGGGAGGTTATGGCACATTTTGCCACTGCTTAAGGAATTTCAAGAAAAGATTTTTTTTTACATAAAATGAAAGAATCCTTTGCTGGTCAATTTCAAGAGTTTAGAAAGATAAAAGAAATGCTAAATTTTACATTCTGACCTCGAGTCAGATATGTCATTGAACTTTTCAGCATTTATGTCTTGTATTCTTACAGGTACCAGAAAAAGTCAGGCAATTGTCTGTTTACAGCATTTGATAACTGCATAATGTTCATTAGATTCTTGATAAAAACAATTTTATCATCTGACTTTATTCCATCTTTTAGCATTTTATCTGTTTTTTTGACTTGCTGCTCTTTGTACTTCAGGCAAATTTCTTAAAGGCTCTGCAGATTAAAAAAAATGGTGGCTGCCCCCTGCCCTAGACCAACTCATCCATTGCTTAATTTCATCAGTCCAGGTGGATTTATGCCTAAATCTGAGGTGACAGGCCAATGTGTTAGCACTGGGTCCTGTTGTGTGCCAGCTATCAGGAAATAGTCTGGTTGCACATCAGAGACCTGTGCATCTAAGTTTTAAACTTTATTTTCATGTAGATAATTTAAATCAACCTGAGTAAAATAGAGCCTGTGCTAATTCAGCTCAAATCTGTAATGGCTAAATTGAAGCAGCAAACAAATTTACACAGGAATAAGACCCATTTTGTCAATATTGCGCACTGGTTTTTAGAGTGAGACTTATTGTTGCTGTGAATTACCAAAGCAAACTTATTAGCGAGAGATAGCATGGTTTTGTGAAGGGGAGGTCGTGTCTTACTAATTTGATTGAGTTTTTTGAGGAAGTGACGAAGATGATTGATGAGGGAAGGGCGGCGGATGTTGTCTATATGGACTTTAGTAAAGCCTTTGACAAGGTCCCGCATGGCAGACTGGTGCAAAAGGTGAAGTCACACTGGATCAGAGGTGAGCTGGCAAGATGGATACAGAACTGGCTCAGTCACAGAAGACAGAGGGTAACAGGGGGGATTCTGACTTAGAGGCGTTCAGTCATAATCCCACAGATGGTAGCTTCGCACCATTGGCTCCTCAGCCAAGCACATACACCAAATGTCTGAGCCTGCGGTTCCTCTCGTACTGAGCAGGATTACTATTGCAACAACACATCATCAGTAGGGTAAAACTAACCTGTGTCACGACGGTCTAAACCCAGCTCACGTTCCCTATTAGTGGGTGAACAATCCAACGCTTGGTGAATTCTGCTTTTCTGAATGGAGGGATGTGACTAGTGGTGTTCCGCAGGGATCAGTGCTGGGACCTTTGCTGTTTGTAGTATATGTAAATGATTTGGAGGAAAATGTAGCTGGTCTGATTAGTAAGTTTGCAGACGACACAAAGATTGGTGGAGTTGCGGATAATGATGAGGATTGTCAGAGGATACAGCAGGATATAGATCAGTTGGAGATTTGGGCGGAGAAATGGCAGATGGAGCTTAATCTGGACAAATGTGAGGTAATGCATTTTGGAAGGTCTAATGCAAGTGGGAGGTATACAGTAAATGGCAGAACCCTTAGGAGTATTGACAGGCAGAGGGATCTGGGCGTACAGGTCCACAGGTCACTGAAAGTGGCAACGCAGGTGGATAAGGTAGTCAAGAAGGCATATGGCATGCTTGCCTTCATCGGTCGGGGCATAGAGTATAAAAATTGGCAAGTCATGTTGCAGCTGTACAGAACCTTAGTTAGGCCACACTTAGAATATTGCGTGCAATTCTGGTCGCCACACTACCAGAAGGATGTGGAGGCTTTGGAGAGGGTACAGAGGAGGTTTACCAGGATGTTGCCTGGTCTGGAGGGCATGAGCTATGAGGAGAGGTTGGAAAAACTCTGATTGTGTTCACTGGAACGACGGAGGTGGAGGGGCGACATGATAGAGGCTTACAAAGTTATGAGCGGCATGGAAAGAGTGGATAGTCAGAAGCTTTTTCCCAGGGTGGAAGAGTCAGTAACTAGGGGACATAGGTTTAAGGTGCGAGGGGCAAAGTTTAGAGGGGATGTGCGAGGCAAGTTCTTTACACAGAGGGTGGTGAGTGCCTGGAACTTGCTGCCAGGGTAGGTGGTGGAAACAGATACGATAGCGACGTTTAAGAGACATCTTGACAAATGTATGGATAGGAAGGGAATAGAGGGATATGGGCCCCGGAAGTGCAGAAGGTTTTAGTTTAGGCAGGCATCAAGATCGGCGCAGGCTTGGAGGGCCGAATGGCCTGTTCCTGTGCTGTACTGTTCTTTGTTTGTTTTGTTTGTTCAATACACTGCTACCAGTGGGTGGGTGAAAACTGCACAGAAGGGGTTTGCTCTCGGATCAAACTTGCTGTTATGTGACATAAATATATTGCAAGTGCTTTCATCTGTATTGTGACATGTAAATTTTCAATGTAGAAAATTGTAAAGCTGCTCTCTAATGTACATGTCCTAGGGGTAATAGAGAACCAAAATTGGTTTGCTGCGCCATCCTTTTTAAAAACTGAATTAAATTTGGTAATTTAATCTATTCACTTTGCCAGGAGTATTCAAGGTGAATAGTATTCGTAACACTTCAAATCGCTGATGCATGTCATAAGCTTCTCGACAGAATGTGCCCAATGCTAGTGGCAAGCAGCTCTAGTGGCAAGCAGCCATGCTATCTTGTACAGAAGTGTTGATGCTGTCCAGACTTGGCTGGAGTGTGGGATTGCAACGGCTTTTAATTCCTGCCTTTAACTTTTCTATTGGGTCAGTTTTCTCAAAGGAAAACTAGTGGATTCTGCGTGTTGAACTATGTATATACGTATATATATGTATGTATTATATAAGTGTATATATTATATGTATCTCCAATATATATGTTTTTATAATATACGTATTTGTTTTTGCCTTTCCCCTTTTCTGAAATTTCTTTTTCCAGAATACCGTTTCTCTGGTGTGCCACCAGCTATGTTGATGATTTTCCTCTTGCGCTCTTTTAACTAGTAATTGAGTTCACTTTTAAGATCCTTTTTCATTTGATTCAGGTTTCATAAGACTGTTCTCTATCCCACTCTTTCTCCCTACCAAACACCACTTTCAGTCGATAATCTGCTCTGTTGCTGATGATTCCACTCTGCATTCAGTAATTGCCTTCACATCATGAGCAGTGGGATAGCAAATATTATTGGCCAGATTTTACAGTCAAAATAAATGAAGTTAATGGCTGCTTCTTAAGCACAAATAGTGCTTAAGGTGAAGGGCAAGTGCAAAGTTAAAGTAAAAAATCCACAAGTTGCTGTCTAACTTGTTACTACTTCTGTTAGGTTTCCTCACCATGGATATGGCTTTGAATGGCATGAAGTGAAGTTTATGTGAAAGATATGAATTAAGCTCGCCACAGAAATTAAATCCAATCATTTCAAGTGTTAATCCTTTTTAATGTGTTAATTACTGCCAAACACCCCTCTGGCATGGAAAATTAACTATGACAACTCTCATTCCTTCAACTTTTATCTGTTGGAGATTTTAATTTAAAACATTTTTTTGTTTCTTTCACTCTCTTAATCCAATATTTATTTCTCTCCTAGTTCTCTTTCTGTACCTGATTTTACATTGAATTCATTCATTCTAATTTCCACTTCTTTCTCCGTCCTTGTGCTAGTAATTTTACAAAGTCCAAGTCTGTCCAAAACTGGAGTACTGCTGTAATGTGGGAAAACCCTTCGAGTGTCTCTGACACCTCTGAATAGGGGATAAGACAAAACCTTAGAGCTTTCCCTTCACTATCTGGTGTTTGTCCTCTTTCCTCCCCCTCCATTCTGCTTTTCTGTGCCTATTATATTGCTACAGTCGTGCTTATGACTGTTAACCTTCCCTCTTGTTCGCCTAACAATGGACTGCTTCTACGTCTTCCTCTTGTGCTGAAATAGACTCTGCACCATCTTCTACGCTAACTCATTCTTGTCCAGTAACTTCAAAGTGGGAACTCCTTGCTTTCCTTCTATAATCTCCAGATTTTTCAAGCTGAAGCTCGGTATCGTTTTGTCATTGCTGCTTGATTTAGCTTGGGTTTCTTACTCTTTGTAACATAGCCTGCATTTTGGGCCTTGGGCCCTTAGCCTATCTGCACTGAGACTCCATTCGGTTTTGCACTAGTTGATTTTTTGCCTCTGTATAAGACTGGGTGATCTGAAGCTCCAACTCTATGCTTCCACAATTAACAAAAGTTTTGTTCAGGTTGCTACTGCTAATCATTTGTCTTTTGTCAACAGGCTGCTATTTGGCATGCACTTAACCACTATGCTTATCGGGATGCTGTCTTCCTCGCAGAAAGACTCTATGCCGAAGGTATGTGGGATCTGTAACATTATTGAATGTGACTGCATGAGTGCTATCTATCAGTGCTAAATTAACAACTGAAGATTCAGGTAACCTGGTCATGATGTGCTCTTTGCCTACTGGATGTAGACTTGAGTCCTAGAACCTGAGCTGGTTGCTAGGGAAGGAAGCAGCTGGTTACACAATGCATGGGCAAAGGGCAGTGAGGAGCCATGTATTGCGAGACAGCTTAAAAAAAAGAGCTTTAAACTGTCTACTACTGTAAGTCTGCCGGGAGAATGCATATTGCATTTTCTCCACCCAACAGGTCTTTATCTTTTCTTCACCTCCATCCATTTCCACCCCTCAACCAAAACGAATCCTACTTGTGAGCATCAAAGTCATGTAGAATGTGACCTGCAGGCGATCTACATTTAACTTTGGTGTCACATTGGTGCAGGTTACATAAACTGACTCAGATACCTGGCAGAGTACGTATTAACAATGACGGACAGGAAAAGACTCCCTGGTCCATCTAGCCTGTTGCACATAATTGTCATATCTAGTGTATCAGTGTATACACGAGACACTCTGCATCTCACCTGAAATGTTGTGGTGATCTGGGAGAAGTGGAAGACCAGATTAAAAACCCAGCCCACTTTGGGCAGTAAACAATTGTGCAATTCCACCCAGAACCTCCCCCCCCCCCCCCCCCCCCCCCCCACCTCCCCAAAACCCAGCATTGAAGCTAGTTCAGAAGTTCACTCTGGTCCTGGTGATTCTGTACAGTCCCACCCAGCTCTCTCTGCCTATTTTGATAATTATGCTTCATTGCTTCACACTGAAAATTATTGCAAAGCCTCAATAACATTCACCATGTGAGGAGACCAGAACTGGACACAGTATTCAGGCTGAGGCCTGACCATGGTCTTGTATAAGGACAAAATATTGTGCCTTGTCTTATACTCAATTGCTCTATGAATGCAGCTCATTCACTCGAGCAATGCCATGAAATGATGTATGCACTAGAATACCCAGATCTCTTTGACTAGCTGCTTTTAATGCCTTCCCCTGAAGGGTTTAAGTTCAGCATTCACCCTGCCCACATGCACAGCACTGCACCTTTCCAAGTTAAAAAATCATTTTCCAGTCACAAGCCCAATCTCCGAACACATCAAGGTCTGTCTGAAGCAGTAGAGCATTGCTTACAGTCTTCACACAAACCTTAGCATCATCTGCCAACTTGCAGTTTGTGTCCCACCACCTACATCTGGATCAATAATAAAAATAGTTCTGATGGTCACTGACCTGAAACGTTAACTCTGCTTCTCTCTCGACAAATGCTGCCAGACCTGCTGAGTATTTCCAGCATTTCTTGTTTTTATTTCAGATTTCCAGCATCTGCAGTTTTTGCTTTTATAAAAATAGTGCTACTGGTGACCAAATCCAAACTGATTCAAATCATCTATAACTAGTTTCTGCATATTGTTTCCCAGTGAGTTCTCAATTGGCTCAATACGTTGCCATAAGCTTTGAGAAGCCTCTTGTCAAAAGCTTTTAGGATACTTGAACTGGGCCATGTCTACCGGACTTCCCTCATCGACCATCTTGGTGACATTGACTTCTTCAAAAAAAACCTGTGAAACATGGTATTTTAGGCCATGTTTGGTGTCTCCAATGTCCCTTTCTGTCTAAGTAATCATATATGGCATCCCTCTTTATTCCCGCAAGCATCTTCCCAATTAGTGATGTCAAACTAATAGCCTGCAGTTATCCGGGTCAGTCTTATCTGCTTTTTTTTAAAGACTACATTAGCCTCCTTCCAGTTAGCAGGAACTGCTGCAGACTGCACTGAGCTATTAAAAATACAAACAAGGGGTTTGCCCAGCACGTGCCCAACTTTGAGGATACCTTGAGTGGCTGCCAACTGCCTATTAGCTCTATCTATTTTCAGGTTCTTTATTCTATTTAAAACAATTATTTTTATCTATGTTCATGTTAAAAGTTTTATTATTAACATCATGAAATTCTAACAGTTGAAGGAACATTACTGTGCACCGAACAGCACTACATGTAACCTAAATGCTAAAATAAGAGCAAAACACTGCCGATGCTGGAAATCAGAAATAAAAATAGAAAGTGCTGGAAATACTCAGCAGGACCTTTCACAGACCTGCAACGTTAACTCTATTTCTCTCTGCACAGATGCTGCCAGACCTGCTGAGGGTTTCCAGCACTTTGTGTTTATATTAATCTAAGTGCTGTTGGTGATGCTGGGTGTTTGGTGGTGGCAAATGCACTATTTCCATGCCCTTGACCTGGATGGAATCAGAAATCAATGAAGAAAACATTTTTTTTGCTGAAGAATATTTTTGTTGAAATAGCATTTTTTGTGAGCTCAGTTTGGTGGTTCTGGTACTGGCCGGGCAACCCAGAGGTCGTGAGTTCAAATCTAACCACGGCAAAACGTGTTTTTGAATTCACTAAATCAACAAACAAATGATGACAAAATTATCGTAAAAGCCCAGTTGATTATCAGTGTCTTTCAGGGAATGGAACTTAACCGCACCCAGTCTGTCTGGAACACAACTCCAGTCCCATTCTGTGGTTGACTTAATGCCTTTCCCAAAAAGATGGACAGTGAATATGACCTTGCCTGTATCTCCCATCTCCTCTGAATTCGAGAGAAAAGAATTTCCTCCAGCACCAGGAATCTCTAGTGGGTCAGGCCCAGGTTAGAACTGGTTTTATCTCTCTGGTGCAGATACATTTGAAAAACAAAAATTTTTAAAGCGTATTCACAGCAGATTAAATAAACAGTTTCCTGATCTCCCTCCCCGACCACCTTAATGTCAGTAGTGATTTGATTGAAGTGAGAAATTGTGAATTGAGTCTTCAGTAACTTTCTTTTTTACTCTGCAGTGCGTTCAGAAGAGGCTCTGTTTCTCTTGGCAACCTGTTACTATCGCTCAGGAAAAGCATACAAAGCTTATAGGCTTTTGAAAACTCATAGCTGTACTACCCCTCAGTGCAAATATCTTCTTGCCAAATGTTGCACGGATCTTAGCAAGTAAGTAAATGTAGCTGGAAGTTTGGAGACTATAGCTTCCAATTCTTGAATACTGGAACAGTGAATTGTGCAGTACCTGCTGCAGCTCCTAGTACAAGCTCTAATACTGTTCCCTGGATGGAGATGGTCATTTCTCCATGTATGATGTGCTGCTTTTGGATTTGGATTTGGGTGTGGGGGTGATATTGGTTAAATTAAGTATGCCTAGTGATGTATCAAGGGTAACAGTGATATCTTGGGCTAAAACCACAAAGTGCTGGAAATACTCAGCAGGTCTGGCAACATCTGTGGAGAGAGAAGCAGAGTTAATGTTTCAGGTCTGTGACTTTTCATCAGAACTTATTTTGGTGATATCCTGGGTCTGTCTTGATTACCTTGTGGAATTGGGGAGGAATTTCCTGGTTATCACCAGAAATTGGTCAAGTTTTTGCTTGCCTCCGGCTTTTGGAGAGTTTAGTGCATGAGATTGTACCATCCAATTGATAGGGTGAGCATGGGGAGATGGTCTTTCTCATCTCTCGACATAGATGAGCAGCCTAAGATAATCTTTAAGGTGTTGAAGTCCCACAGTAATGTTTGAAACTTTAGTTTGTAAACTTGTCCAATGCGAATGACCAGTTTATGTACTGAGGCTGCACCCACAGGTGCTCCAGCAATTTCATTTTTCTTTTTCTTGCCCTCCTTCCCCATCCACTGATTTTCTGTCCCTCTTCTTCCCCAACTTTCTGATTTTCTTAATTTTTCTGTTCTTTGACTTGGGCATTGAGGTACATTGTACTTGAGATCCCTAACTTCGCAGAATCGCAAGTGTTACAGCACAGAAGGAGGCCATTCAGCCCTTCGTGTCTGCCCTGGCTCTCCGAAGGAGCAATTTACCTAATGCCACTTCCCCACAACCTCCCCATAGCCCTGCTCATTCTTCCTTTTCAGATAAGTGTCCAGATCCCTCTTGAATGCCTCAATTGAACCTGCCACCACAATGCTCTCAGGCAGTGCATTCCAGATCATGACTGCTCGTTGCTTGAAAGTTTTTCCTCACGTCACCATTGCTTCTTTTGCCAATTACTTTAAATCTGTGCCATTTTGTTCTTGATCCTTACACCAATGGGAGCAGTTTTTCCTATCTACTCCGTGCAGACCCTCATGATTATGAATACCTCTATCAAATCTTCTCTCAACCTTCTCTTCACCAAGGAAAACATTCCCAACTTCTCCAATCTATCTACGTAACTGAAGTTCCTCATTCCTGGAACCATTTTTGTGAATCTTTTTGCACTCTCTCTAATGCCTTTACATCTTTGCTAAAGTGTAGCGCCCAGAACTGAACATAATACACTGGTTCATCTTCAACTAGAGTTCTCTAGAAGTTTGACGTAGCTTCCTTGCTTTTGTACTCTGTGCCCCTATTAATGAAGCCTAGGATGCTGTATGCTGTAACTGCTCTCAACCTGTCCTGCCACCTTCCATGATTGATGCACATATATACCCAGGTCCCTCTGTTCCTGCACCCCCCTTTAGAATTGTACCCTTTATTTTATATTGTCTGTCTGCGTTCTTCCTGCCAAACTGAAGAAATTTAATGCAGAGAAATGTAAAGTGCATCAGTGACTTGCCTGCCTATTTCACCAACCTGTCTGTGGCCTTTTGAAGTTCTACACTATACTCCTCATTTCACAGTGCTTCCAAGTCTCGTATTGTCTGCAGTGTTTGAAATTGTGCCCTGTACAACAAGGTCTTGGTCATTTAACATATATCTGGAAGAGCAAGGGTCCTAACACTGATCCCTGGGGAACTCCACGACAAACCTTCCTCCAGTCTGAAAACATCCATTAATCACTGCTCTTTCCTGTCACTCAGCTAACTTCATATCCATGTCGCTACTGTCCCTTTTTATTCCATGAGCTATAACTTGGCTCACATGTTTGTTCTGTGGCACTGTATCAATGCCTTTTGGAAGTCCATGTACACCACATCAACCTTTTTTGTTACTGCTGTAGTTGCTGGGCTTATCTTTACACCCTTTTTTGAACAAGGATATAATATTGCAATTCTCCAGTCCTCTGGCACCATTCCTGATTCTACGGAAGACTGGAGAATATGGCCAGTGCAGCCACAATTTCCACTTTCACTTCGCTCCGTATCCTTGGATGCATCTCATTTGGTCCAGGTGCTTTATCAGCTTTAAGTACAAGCAGCCGATCCAATAGTTCCTCATCAAATTTAAACCCTTCTAGTGTCTTTCACCATGAATTGTGCAGCATCTTCCTTGGTAAAGACAGATGCAATGTATTCATTTAATACCTCAGCCATGCCCTCTGTCTCCATTCGTAAATCCATTTTTTGGGCCCGAAGCGACCCTGCTTCTCCTTTCACCACCCTTTTACTATTTATATGCCTGTAGAAGTCTTTTGGATTCCCTTTTTTGTTAGCTTTTTATACTCTCTCTCTTTCTCTTATTTGCTTTTTTACTTCCCCCTCTGAGCCTTCTGTATTCAGGCTGGTTCTCCATTGTATTATCTACCTGACGTCTGTCATAAGCATGCCTTTTCTTCTTGATCTCTATCTCTTTGATCATCCAGGGAGCTCTGAATTTGTTTGCCCTACCTTTCCCCTTAATGGGAATATACTTTGACTATGCCTGAACTATCTCCTTAAAGGCAGCCCATTGTTCAGTTACCATTTTGCCTGTCAACCTTTTGATTCTAATTTATCTGGCCCAGATCTATTCTTACCCTATTGAAGTTGGCTTTTCCCCAGTTAATTCTTTTGGATTGTTCCTTGTCCTTTTCCATAGCCAACCTGAACCTTGTGATACAATGATCACTGTTCCCTAAATGTTTCCCTACTGACACTTGATCCACTTGACCATCCCATTCCCAAGGGCCAGGTCCAGCAGTGCCTCCATTCTTGTTGGGCTGGAAACACTGAACACACTCTAGGAAGTCTTTCCCTTCTTTGCCTTTCAGACTATTATTACTCCAGTCTAAATTCAGATCAAGTCCCCCATTATAATCACTCTATAATTCCTGCGCTTCTTTGTAATTTCCTTGCAAATTTGTCTCTCCATCTTTCCCACTAGTTGTTGGCCTATAGACCACACCGAGCAATGTAATTGCACCTATTTTGTTTCATAGCTCTGCCAAACAGATTCTGCCCTTAACCCCTCCAGGACTCATCTCTCCTTAATCAACACTGTCACTCCTCCCCCTATCCTAAACACCTTGTATCTAGGAATACTTAAATCCTAGTCCTGCCCTTTTTTGAGCCAGGTCTCTGTAATAGCAATAATGTCATATTTCCACATGACTGTAAGTCACTAATCTTCTTTACTACATTCACCGCATTCACACATCTATGTAACCCTGATTCATAGAGTCATAGAGAGATATAGCACTGAAACAGGCCCTTCAGCCCACCGAGTCTATGCCGACCATCAACCACCCATTTATACCATTCCTACTTTAATCCCATATTCCCTACCACATCCCCACCTTCCCTCAATTCTCCTACCACCTACCGACACTAGGGGCAATTTACAATGGCCAATTTACCTGTCAACCTGCAAGTCTTTGGCTGTGGGAGAAAACCGGAGCACCCGGTGGAAACCCACGCGGTCACAGGGAGAACTTGCAAACTCCGCAGGGGTAGTACCCAGAACTGAACCCGGGTCGCTGGAGCTGTGAGGCTGCAGTGCTAACCACTGTACCCCATGGGCTTTTATTTTTCAAACCAGTCTGCCACGTGGGACCTTGTCAAATGCCTTACTAAAATCCATGTAGGCCATATCCACTGCACTCCCCTCATCAATCCTCCTTGTTACTTCCTCAAAATTCTATTAAGTTAATAAGACACGACCTACCCATAACAAATGCATGCTGACTATCCCTGATTAATCCGTGCCTTTCGAAGTGGCGATTTACCCTATCTCTCAGAATTGATTCAAATAATTTACCCACCACTGAGTTCAGACTGACCAGCCTTTAATTATTTGGCCTATCCCTCGCACCCTTTTTAATCAATAATACAACGTTCACAGACCTCCAGTCTTCTGATACCTCGCCTGTATCGAGTGAGGATTTGAAGATGATCCTCAGAGCGTCTGCCATTTCCTCCCTGGCTTCCTTTAACAACGTGATACAATCCATCTGGCCCTGGCGATTTATCCACTTTCAAGGATGTCAGACCCTCTTGTACTTCCGTGCTCATTATGCTTATCGTATCTAATATTTCACACTCCTCCTCTTACTGCAATGTCTGCATCATCCCTCTCGTTTATGAAGACAGAGACAGAGTACTCATTTAAAAACCCTGCCCATATCTTCTGCATCCACGCATAAGTTCCCTTGTACATCTCTGATAGTTACTCTCTTGTTCTTAATGTACAGATAAAACATCCTTGGATTTTCCTTGATTTTACCTGCCAATAATTTTTCATGATCTCTCTCTTTGCTTTCCTAATTTCCTTTTTTTACTTTCTAGGCTTTCTAAAGTATTAATTTTTTTGTGACCGTCATAAGCTTTCTTTTTCTGCTTTAACTGACCCTGTAAGCTTCTAGATAACCAGGGGCTCTAGATTTGGCCAAACCACCCTTTATCTTTGTGGGGACCTGTCTACACCTGTGCATGTAGAATCTCGCTTTTGAATGCCTTCCACTGGTTTGCCACTGATTTTCCTTCAAGTAGCTGCATCCAGTCCACTTTCGCCAGATCACATGTGAGCTTCGTAAAATTAGCCTTCCCTCAATTTAGAACTTTTACTCCTGTTTTATCTTTGTCCTTTTCCATGATTATGCTGAAACTGACTATTATGGTCACTGTCTCCAAAATGGTCGCTCACAGCTACTTCATCCACATGCCCAGCTTCATTTCTGAAGACTAAATCTAGAAGGGCAGTGGTTAGCACCGCAACCTCACAGCTCCAGCGACCCAGGTTCGATTCTGGGTACTGCCTGTGCGGAGTTTGCAAGTGACCGCGTGGGTTTTCGCCGGGTGCCAAAGACGTGCAGGTTAATGGGTAAATTGGCCATTATAAATTGCCCTTAGTATAGGTAGGTGATAGGGGAATTGAGGGAAGGTGGGGATGTGGTAGGAATATGGGATTAGTGTCAAGGGGTGGTTGATGGTCAGCACAGACTCGGTGTGCCGAAGGGCCTGTTTCAGTGCTGTATCTCTAAATAAATAAAAAAATAAATTACACCCCGTCTCAGTGGGCTTGTTGCATGCTGGCTGAAAAAGTTCTCTTGAATGCAGTTCAGCAATTTTATGCCCTCTGTGCCCTTCACACTGTTTGTATCCCAATTGATATTAGAGTCATAGAGAGATACAGGGCTGAAACAGGCCCTTCGGCCCACCGAGTCTGTGTCGACCTATAACCACACATTTATACTAATCCTACATTGATCCCATATTCCCTATCACATCCCCATCATTCTCCTACCAACACGAGGGGCAATTTACAATGGCCAATTTACCTATCAACGTGCAAGTCTTTGGCTGTAGGCGGAAACCCACGTGGTCACAGGGAGAACTTGCAAACTCCGCACAGGCAGTACCCAGAACTGAACCCGGGTCACTGGAGCTGTGAGGCTGGGGTGCTAACCACTGCGCCACTGTGCCACCGGGGTGGTTGAAATCCCCAACTATTATTGCCCTCTTGTTTTTACCCTCATAAATTTGCCTACATATTCTTCCATCTCCCTCTCACTATTTGGGGGTCTATTGTACACTCCCAGTCGTGTGGCTGCCCCTTTTATATTTCTGAGCTCAACCCATATGGCCACATTTGATGATTCATTTCGCGTTTAGTTTAGTTTAGAGATACAGCACTGAAACAGGCCCTTCGGCCCACCGAGTCTGTGCCGACCATCAACCACCCATTTTATACTAATCCTACACTAATTCCATATTCCTACCACATCCCCACCTGTCCCTATATTTCCCTACCACCTACCAACACTAGGGGCAATTGCTAATGGCCAATTTACCTATCAACCTGCAAGTCTTTGGCATGTGGGAGGAAACCGGAGCACCCGGAGGAAACCCACGCAAACACAGGGAGAACTTGCAAACTCCACACAGGCAGTACCCAGAATTGAACCCGGGTCGCTGGAGCTGTGAGGCTGCGGTGCTAACCACTGCGCCACTGTGCCTCCTCACAGCTGTTATTGATTCCTTAACCAATAATGCTACACCCCCTCCTTTTTTTATCCCCTCTCTATCCCACCTGAAAATTCTGTATCCAAGGATGTTGAGCTGCTTTTTTTGCCCCTATAGTGCCAGCAGTCTGGGAGGAAGACAACTTGTTGCTCCTGGTCGAGGAATGATAGAAGAACTCCATTGTGTAGAGGAAAGAGTTGTATTTCAAACAAAAGAGCTTTTGTTTTACCCTGTAGCCCAGATAACTTCTGTCCTACCACACTAAAGTAATTCCCACTTCTTGTTTCCCTAGGCTGGCCGAGGGAGAACAGATCTTAGCCGGTGGAATACTGAACAAACAGAGAAGTCATGATGACATTGTTACAGAGTTTGGAGACTCAGCTTGTTTTACTTTGTCTTTATTAGGGCATATATACTGGTAAGACAACCTAAAACTGAAAGAAAAAGCATATAGAAATGCAAAAAAAAAAGCATGGATCCTGGTGAATGGGAAAAATACTAAGAGCAGCAAAGAGTGGCAAAGCAGATAGAGCTCCAAGAAGTATGGAAAGAAACTTGCATGGGATATTAAAATTAATACAAAAATACTTGTGCAAATGCATTGGAAAAAGAGGGTAGTCGGAAGTCATTTGGGCCCCTTGAAATTTCAACAGTGATGTCAATGGAAATAAGGAAATGGCAGAAATGCTGAATAATTACTTTGCATCAATATTTACAGTAGAGGAAGTGATCAGCATGCCAAGGAACTTATTATCAGGGACAAGAACTCGCCTAAAATTAATGGAGATATTAATAGAACTAAAGAGTAACAAATCCCCAGGACCAGATGGTTTCAATCCCAGAGTTTGAAAAGAAGGAGGTGAGAACATTACAGATGCCCTAACTCTTAATTTTGCAAAAATGAAAGCAAATACTGCAGATGCTGGAAATCTGAAATAAAAACAAGAAATGCTGGAAATACTCAGGTCTGGCAACATCTAAGGAGAGAGAAGCAGAGTTAACATTTCAGGTCAGCAACCTTTCATTAGATGAAGGGTCACTGACCTGAAACGTTAACTCTGCTTCTGTCTCCACAGATGCTGCCGGACCTGCTGAGTATTTCCAGCATTTCTTCTTTTATTTCTAATTTTGCAAAGTTGGCTCGATTTGGGAACCATTCCTTTGGATTAGCTCGCTCAGCTATTGGAAAAAAGGTGACACAGGAAATCAGAAATTATAAACCAGTTAGCCTAACATCTGTTGTTGGGAAATTGAGAGTCTATTGTTAAGATTAGAGTGACTGAATGCACTGAAAATTTTCACTTGATCAGAGAGAGCCAGCATGCATTTATACAGGTTAGGTTACACCTGACGAATCTGATCGGATGTTTTGGAGATGACTAAAACAGTGGACAGGGGAATGTCGATGGATGCTATTTATATGGACTTCCAAAAGGCATTTGATCAAGACTCTCGAGACTATTAGCTAAAGTTGAAGTACATGGAATTGAAGGCTGGTTAGGAAATTGGCTGAGTAGCAGGAGTCAGAGGAGGGATAATGGGCAGGTACTCATTGGTTGTGACTAGTGATGTCTGCAAGGATCTGTGTTGGTGCCTCAACTATTCACCGTATTTATTAACAATGCAGATGATGGGATGGAAAGCTGCATGTCCAGATTTGTCTGATACAAAGATAGGCAGCAGTGTAGATGGAAGCATAAAATTACAAAGAGATACTGATGTATTAAATGAATGGGTTAGAACTGTGGCAAATGGATGTCAATTTAGGCAAATGTGAGGTCATCCACTTTGGTCCTAAAAGGAAAGAACAAGGCAGTTTCTAAATGGTGAAAAGCTAGAAACAGTGGAGGTCCAAAGAGACTTTGGAGTGGGGGGGTGGAAAACAGATACATAGATCATGAATATATCATGAACTGGTACAGAAAATAATCAAAAAGGCTAATGGAATGCTGGCCTTTATATCCCGAGGACGAGAGTACAAGGGGGTAGAAGTCGTGCTTCAGCAAATCAAAGCCCTGGTTGGACCACATCTGAAAACTGAGCATTTCTGGGCACCACACCTTAAGCAGGATATGTTGGCATTGGAGCAATTGCAGCTTAGGTTTACCATAATGATATCTTCACTTATTACAAAGAGAGATTACACAAACCAGGGTTGTATTCCCTGGAATGTAGAAGATTAACGGGTGATTTGTTGGAGGTTTTCAAGATATTAAGAGGAACAGATACGGTAGACTGGGAGAAACTATTGTTGCTGGTTGAGGAGTCAAGGACTTGGGGCTGTAGTCTCAAAATTAGAGCCAGACCTTTCAGCAGTAAAATTAGTTAACACTTTTGCACACACAAAGGGTGGTAGATGTTTAGAACTCTTCAGCAAAGGACACTGCTAGATCCATTGTTACTTTTAAATCTGAGATTGATATTTTTGTTAGCTAAGGTTGTCTGAGGATGTGGGGCAGAGGCGAGTATAGGAAGTTTGGTCGGAGGTCAAACAGGCTCAAGGGACGAAAGGCCTATTCTTGTAGGGTTTTGGGGATCAAGTGGGAAAGTGGAATTCAAATCAATGATCAGTGGCAGTTGTAGTGAAAGGAGAAGCAGGCCCAGGGGCTGAATGACCTACTTCTGCTATTTCTTGTGTTCTTTTGTGAGACCATGCATTAACTTGTTAACAGAATGGGTTTGACTCTTAAATTCAGCATCTTTAATCATTGTATTCTAAATGTATTCTCAAGATCCTGGACACCACATGGAAGAGAACTAGTTTGACTTAACTTAGTGCAGTTGCTCTATTTATGAGAATGATATCCAATACCAGTATCAAAATAAAACAGACTGTAAAATGAAATCTTAATCCATGTTTACATCTGATTTAGTTTTTAACTTTATAGGCATTTACTAATTTTTGGATATCAGAAATTCTCCCTTTAACAGAGGACTTTAAAGTGACTCTTGTATTGGCGTCAGCTGTGGTTCAGTAGGTAATGTGCTCACCGATGAGTCAATAGTTGTGGGTTGAAGTTCCAGTCCAGGACTTGAACACAAATATCATGACTGGTACTCCAGTGCAGTGTTGAGAGGGTGTTACATTGTTGCATGTGCCACCTTTCAGATGAGACGTTAAACCGAGGGCCCATCTGCTCTCCAGTGGACGTACGAGATCCCATGGTGCTATTTTGAAGAAGAGCAGGAGAGTTCTCTAGTATCCTGGCCAATATTTATCCCTCAATTAACAGCACTAAAACAGATTATCTGATCATTATCACATTGCTGTTTGTGGGAGTTTGCTGTGCACAAACTAGCTGCTGTGTTTACGACTATGACTGCAGTTCAAAAGCACTTCGTTGTCTGTGAAGTGCTTTGAAAAGTGCTGTGAAAGACACTATATAAATGCAAGCCTTTTTTTTTCTTTTAACCTCATTAGCAATCAAAGACATTGCTCAGCAAACGGGCCAGTTCAAAATAGAATCAACATTTCATTTCTCAAGATACTAGGCTCGTGCTCCTCTCCTAGATTAATATGGATGTTGTCTTAAGTTGGACAAGTGGTTTCAGATCAGTTACTCCGTCGGTTTGGCTCTGTGGTCACAGACTGAGACGTGAGTGAAAATGATCTGGGTTCCATCTCTCTCTGCTGATCTTGAGCACATGGTGTAGACTGACGCCTCAGCTCAGTGCTGAGGGAGAGATGCATTTTAGAAAGTGCTGTCTTTGGCATGAAATGTTTAACTGCCTGCTTAGGAAGATGTAAAACATTGTGACGCTACATGGAAATGACCGGGATTTTTTCCTGTTAATCTGGACAACATTGTTCCATCAGCCACAAAAATAGATTAACCAACTAGTCAAATACACAGTCTAGACAGGAGTGTGAAGATGGCCTTTTAAGCTGTTTAGAGAGGGATGGGTGCATAGAAATTGGCGAGGTTTTGAATGAACAGAAAGAGCACCCAAAATTTGAGATGCACTCAGAGAAGTGACTATTTACTTCGAAACAAAAGTTTAACTCCAAAATTGGCTCTGTTGAGGCCCCAGCGTACCCTATAATTGAACTAAACTCCTGGGAGGAATTGGATCATTTCATGGGTCCATATCATTTATTGCAACTAAATCCATTTCAAGTCCATGTACAGAATTATTTGGACCACAAATTTCCTGTTAATTTCTTGGACAGAATTCCTGGTAGTATTAAATGTTCTTGTCTGTTTATGATCCCCATGTTAATGTAGTCAACTTTCTGCCCTCTTTACAGATAGTTTGTCTTATTTGTTGTCCTTGTATCAAGTATTTTCTTTTGAATAACCTTTGAAAGATTTTAAGTTGGAATGTTCTTTCTGTATTTTACAAAAAATATGATCAGTGACCCAAGTAAATTTGGGCAAATGTAGTTATTGGAATTCAAGTGTCGAACCAAGAAAGGAGCAAAAACTAACAAGTATTGCTGCCAGAGGGAAGAGAAAATTCTGACAATACAGAAGGTTAATTCCTTTATGCAGCAGAGGTATGAATGGAATCCAGACATGTGCAAGCCAGAACACGAATTCGAGAACTGATTTGTCTGAAATCCCTGGTTTACCTATTCTAGGCTAGGTGATCACAGGAGTGACATTTCAGCTCTTGGTGAGTAGTAAGAGCTGATGTGAATTGAATGAAGTGGTGCAGGGCGAGAGTCCCCTGTGGCGTCTCACTTAGGTTCGGAGCCATACTCTAGATATAACAGGAATGAGTGACTCAACACCAAATAATGTTAAAACAGTAATTTTATTGAGGAATAAACAAATATTGATAATTAGGAAAGAAAGATAACTTCCTTAAAAAGAAAGGAAGGAAGGGCATACAGAAAGACAACAAAAACTAATAGCACACTGCTATAACCCCAAATTAATCTGTTCGCAACAGCTCCCTAAAATGGTACTGTTCCCTCTTGGTACGTACATCACCATGTCTCCGGAGAACCTTACACGGGGTTGAGCTGTTCGGTCAGTCACTCTGTCGACGTCCCTTCCTCCGTAGTCTTCAGTGGTTGACTAGTCCACTCCGGCTGCAGCCCCGAATGTTGGATGTTGTGCCCCTTTAAATCCAATTTCTGGTTGCATTCCAGCTTTCCAAGTCCTCTGTCAGACTTTCTCAAAACAAGAGTCTGACAAGCAAGAGTCCATATCAAATTCTTCTCACAGGCACTACGAGGCTGCCAAGCAGTTTACACATCCTTTGATGGTGTCTGTCAGCTGCCATCAATTAGGTTATACTGTCCATCAATTAAACTCCATCTTCTGACTTCACACCATAGTGGACCACCCCATGTGCAGGGTTATCCGTTGTCCTGGCTTACTCCTGGTGATCGAATACCGTAAAAACTGACTTCTGTTTAAACAATAGGAAACAAACGTTATTTTACGAAGAGAAAAACAGTAGTTTACAAAAAACAACAGCTGCAAACATAGCTTGCTTTGACCAGTACGAACACAAATGGATCAAGTTCTTGGGAAAATAGAAATTCACAATTAATAATATACCATTGATTACTAAATTGGTTAATTACTTGACTCTGAGCACAATCACATTTAGTTTTAAATCAATGCATACAAAGTAACCTTTAAAGATTCACTGCAGTTTAATGCAGATTTTTTTTTTAAAAAAGCAAAGTAAAATACAAGAACATTAAAAGGTACTAAAAGTAATGGCTGCAGGCCTCAAACCTACAATGGGTAAGTGTAAATAGTAGTTGGAGGTGAGGCCCAGTGCAACATCCAAGAGTTGGTATCAAATGGGTTATGACCACTGTGCCCTTTCACAGGTCTTCTTTTGACTGAAAATTCAAACAGTTGTCAATGGACTTGTGGCATGGTGTCGAGGTCGGTCCCTGATTGTAATAAGCTTGTTGATTCCTCTGCTGCGGTTGCTCCCGGGTGCAACAGCTAGCCTCAGTACCTGTGAGTTAGAGTGCGGCATATTTGTTTGGACTCCTGCTCCTAACCACTATCCAGTGACTCTGGTTGCGTGTGTCCTTAATGGATGCTGTGCTGGTCAAGTCATAGAGCCATAGAGTCGTACAGCATAGAAACAGGCCCTTCGGCCCACCGTGTCCATGCCGACCATAATGCCTATCTGTACTAATCCCAGCTGCCTGCATTAATTCCATATCCCTCTATACCTTGCTCATTCAAGTACCTGTCCAGATGCCTCTTAAATGTCGCTATTGTTCCTGCCTCCACCACCACCTCTGGCAGCTCATTCCAGATACGCACTATTCTTTGTGTGAAAAATTTACCCCTTTGATCCTCATTAAACCTGCTCCCTCTCACCATGAAATGGTTAATGTGGTCAGCAGAATGAGAACATTTAGTACCTAACCAACAATGACTGTTGCCCAAATGACCACTATTGGGAGCCAAGCAAATTTGATAAAAATGTGGGCTTAGCTGTAATTTCTAGTGGTGTTTGCAATTGTAACTCGGGCTCAATTCTTGGGATGTGGCCATTCCATGATTAAATCCAACAGAAACTCAAAACTTCAGATTAGATTTCTGCTTTGGACCATTTTAATTGCATCCTGTGCCCACAGACAAGGTGCTCTGTTTTAATTACCATGATGTAATTTAATAACTATATATTTTTTTTTACAGTAAAACAGATCGAATGGCCAAAGGATCTGAGTGTTACCAAAAGAGCCTTAGTCTAAACCCCTTTCTTTGGTCCCCTTTTGAATCCTTATGCGAAATAGGTATGCAGTTGACATGTTTTGACTCTTTTAAAAACATTTCAAAACTTCTGAGGTAACAGCTGAATGATTTCTCCATCTCTCTTTTTCAGGTGAAAAGCCAGATCCTGATCAGACATTTAAATTAACATCTCTCCAGAATTTCAGTAGTTATCAACCAAGTTTATGTATGCCATTGGTTTTGAATCACAGCGTGCAACATAGACAACCGGACACTGTATTAATGGAAACACCACAAGAC
The DNA here is from genome assembly GCF_036365525.1 of Heterodontus francisci. Lineage (NCBI taxonomy): Eukaryota > Metazoa > Chordata > Chondrichthyes > Heterodontiformes > Heterodontidae > Heterodontus > Heterodontus francisci. The sequence continues at coordinate 12,187,311 of NC_090403.1, read as the reverse complement.
ACTATAGTGAGTCTGGTTTAATCCTTGTTTACTCCATGCAGCTACATCTTGTACTTCACTGAAGCTTTATATTCCAGGTTTTATGGTTTCAAACACTTGATATTCCTCTGTGCCTTAACAAAAGAGAAAAAGGCACATATTAATATTCAATAATGTGCTTTTAACCCAAGTTTGGTTCTAAAATGCATTGTAACTTGATAGCAGGTTTATTAATTGGCTCAACAGGTAAAGTTGGTTGCAATGTTCTGACAGTTTATGCAGAATTATTGATGATTTTGTTGCTAACCTGTTTAGAAAAGGATCCAGTGAGCTAACTAATGGCTATTCGTAAAAGCAGCATGTAGCTGTGATGCATAGAAGATCCCAGATTTGATCCTCTGCCTGAATGGAAAATGAAGGCTAATCCGAAATCCATTTCATAGAATCATAGAAATTTATGCATGGAAGGAGGCCATTCGGTCCATCCTGTCCATGCTGGCTGATGAGTGGCCATCCAGCCTAATCCCACTTTCCAGCTCTTGATCCGTAGCCCAATAAATTACGGCACTTCACGTGCATATCCAGGTACTTTTTAAATGTTGAGTGTTTCTGCATGTAACACCCTTTCAAGTAGTGAGTTCTAGATTCTCACCCCCCTCTTGGTGGAAAAAAATTTCCCTTTGAATCTCCTCTAAACCTCCTACCCTAAATCTATGCCTCCTGGTTATAGACTCCTCAACCAAGGGGAATAAGGTTTTCCTATCCACTCTATCTAGACCCCTCATAGTTTTATACATTTCAATTGGGTCTCCCCTCAATCTCCTGTGTTCCAAAGAAAACAACCCCAGGCGATCCAGTCTTTCCTCGTTAGTAAAATTCTCCAGCCCAGGCAACATCTTCGTAAACCTCCTCTGTACCGCAATCACATCTTTCCTCTGGTGCAGTGACAAGAACTGCACGCCGTTCCCCAACTGTAGCCTAACCACTGTTTTATACAGTTCCAGCACAACCTCCCAGCTTATATTTATGCCTTGGCTAATGCAAGTATGCTGTCTGCCGCCTTGCCCACCTTATCTACGTGCTAAGCTACCTTCAGGGATCACTGGGCATGCACTCAAAGGTCCCTCTTTTCCTACACACTTTGCAGTATCCTACCTTTTATTGTGTACTCCTTTTCCTTGTTAGCCTTCCCCAAATGCTTTACCTCACACTTCTCCACATTGAACTCCCATTTGCTACTGTCCCACTCACCTGATAAGTTCATTGATATCTTCTTGCAGTTTCCAGCTTTCTTCATTATCAACCAAACGACCAATTTTTGTATCATCTACAAACTTCATAATGTTACCCCTTATGTTCAAGTCCAATTCATTTGATATATACCACACAAAGCAAGGGACCTAGTACTGAACCCAGTGGTACCCCAACTGGAAAAAGCCTTCCAGTCACCAAAACACCCATTAACCATTACCCTTTCGAATTAGAACATTACAGCGCAGTACAGGCCCTTCGGCCCTCGATGTTGTGCCGACCTGTGAAACCATCTGACCTACACTATTCCATTTTCATCCATATGTCTATCCAATGACCAGTTAAATGCCCTTAAAGTTGGCGAGTCTACTACTGCTGCAGGCAGGGCGTTCCACGCCCCTACTACTCTCTGAGTAAAGACTCTCACTATCCACCCTATCTAACCCTCTGATTATCTTATATGTCTCTATTAAGTCACCTCTCCTCCTCCTCCTCCTCCAACGAAAACAACCTCAAGTCCCTCAGCCTTTCCTCGTAAGACCTTCCCTCCATACCAGGCAACATCCTAGTAAATCTCCTCTGCACCCTTTCCAAAGCTTCCACATCCTTCCTATAATGCGGTGACCAGAACTGCACGCAATACTCCAGGTGCGGTCTCACCAGAGTTTTGTACAGCTGCAGCATGACCTCGTGGCTCCGAAACTCGATCCCCCTACTAATGAAAGCTAACACACCATATGCCTTCTTAACAGCCCTATTAACCTGGGTAGCAACCTTCAGGGATTTATGTACCTGGACACCAAGATCTCTCTGTTCATCGACACTACCAAGAATCTTCCCATTAGCCCAGTATTCTGCATTCCTGTTACTTCTTCCAAAGTGAATCACCTCGCACTTTTCCGCATTAAACTCCATTTGCCATCTCTCAGCCCAGCTCTGCAGCCGATCTATGTCCCTCTGTACCCTACAACATCCTTTGGCACTATCCACAACTCCACCGACCTTAGTGTCATCCGCAAATTTACTAACCCACCCTTCTATACCCTCTTCCAGGTCATTTATAAAAATGACAAACAGCAGTGGCCCCAAAACAGATCCTTGCGGTACACCACTAGTAACTAAACTCCAGGATGAACATTTGCCGTCAACCACCACCCTCTGTCTTTCAGCTAGCCAATTTCTGATCTAAAGCTCTAAATCACCTTCAACCCCATACTTCCGTATTTTCTGCAATAGCCTACCGTGGGGAACCTTATCAAATGCCTTACTGAAATCCATATACACCACATCCACTGCTTTACCCTCATCCACCTGTTTGGTCACCTTCTCGAAAAACTCAATAAGGTTTGTGAGGCACGACCTACCCGTCACAAAACCGTGCTGACTATCGCTAATGAACTTATTCTTTTCAAGATGATTATAAATCCTGTCTCTTATAACCTTTTCCAACATTTTACCCACAACCGAAGTAAGGCTCACAGGTCTATAATTACCAGGGCTGTCTCTACTCCCCTTCTTGAACAAGGGGACAACATTTGCTATCCTCCAGTCTTCCGGCACTATTCCTGTCGACAATGACGACATAAAGATCAAGGACAAAGGCTCTGCAATCTCCTCCCTAGCTTCCCAGAGAATCCTAGGATAAATCCCATCTGGCCCAGGGGACTTATCTATTTTCACACTTTCCAAAATTGCTAACACCTCCTCCTTGTGAACCTCAATCCCATCTAGCCTAGTAGTCTGTATCTCAGTATTCTCCTCGACAACATTTTCTTTCTCCACTGTAAATACTGACGAAAAATATTCATTTAACACTTCCCCTATCTCCTCTGATTCCACACACAACCTCCCACTACTATCCTTGATTGGCCCTAACCTCTCTCTAGTCATTCTTTTATTCCTGATATACCTATAGAAAGCCTTAGGGTTTTCCCTGATCCTATCCGCCAATGACTTCTCGTGTCCTCTCCTTGCTCTTCTTAGCTCTCCCTTTATATCTTTCCTGGCTAGCTTGTAACTCTCAAGCGCCCTAACTGAGCCTTCACGTCTCATCCTAACATAAGCCTCCTTCTTCCTCTTGACAAGCGCTTCAACTTCTTTAGTAAACCACGGCTCCCTCGCTCGACAACTTCCTCCCTGTCTCACAGGTACATACTTATCAAGGACACGCAGTAGCTGCTCCTTGAATAAGCTCCACATTTCGATTGTTCCCATCCCCTGCAGTTTCCTTCCCCATCCTACGCATCCTAAATCTTGCCTAATCGCATCATAATTTCCTTTCCCCCAGCTATAATTTTTGCCCTGCGGTATATACCTGTCCCTACCCATCGCTAAGGTAAACCTAACCGAATTGTGATCACTATCACCAAAGTGCTCACCTACATCTAAATCTAACACCTGGCCGGGTTCATTACCCAGTACCAAATCCAATGTGGCATCGCCCCTGGTTGGCCTGTCTACATACTGTGTCAGAAAACCCTCCTGCACACACTGGACAAAAACTGACCCATCTAAAGTACTCGAACTATAGTATTTCCAGTCCATATTTGGAAAGTTAAAGTCCCCCATAACAACTACCCTGTTACTCTCGCCCCTGTCGAGAATCATCTTCGCTATCCTTTCCGCTACATCTCTGGAACTATTTGGAGGTCTATAAAAGACTCCCAACAGAGTGACCTCACCTCTCCTGTTTCTAACCTCGGCCCATACTACCTCAGTAGACGAGTCCTCAAACGTCCTTTCTGTCGCTGTAATACTCTCCTTGATTAACAATGCCACACCCCCCCCTCTTTTACCATCTTCTCTGTTCTTACTGAAACATCTAAATCCCAGAACCTGCAACATCCATTCCTGCCCCTGCTCTACCCATGTCTCCGAAATGGCCACTACATCGAGATCCCAGGTACCAACCCATGCTGCAAGCTCACCCACCTTATTCCGGATGCTCCTGGCATTGAAGTCGACACACTTTAAACCTGCCTCTGAGACAATTTTGGATCCAGCTTGTCACTTTGCCTTGGATCCCCTGGGCTTTTACTTTCGTGACCAGTCTGTCATGTGGAACGTTATCAAAGCCTTGCTAAAATCCATATGGGCTACATGAAATGCAGGAACCTCATCGACGCTCCTTGTTACCTCCTCAAAAAAATTGTCATGTTAGCCAGACACAACCTTCCCTTAAATCCATGTTGACTGTCTTTGATTCATCTGTGTCTGCCTAAAAGAAGATTTATCTTTTTCTTCAGAATGTTTCCAGCATTCTATTAGGCTGACTGGCCGGTGATTACTCGGTGATTACTCGGTGATTACTCGGTGAGATGGTGGGGTAGTGGTAATGTCATTGAACTAGTAATCCGGAGGCCCCATCTAATGCTCTGGGGACACTGGTTCAAATCCTGCCATGGCAGCTGGTGGAATTTAAATTCAATTAATTAACTAAAAAAAAAAAAATCTGGAATTGAAAGCAAGTCTCTGCTTCATGGCACCATTACTATCATCGATTTTGTTTAAAAAAAAAAGCACCATCTGGTTCTCTAATGTCCTTCAGGCAAGGCTGCATTTGCTGACAACACAACCAGCAGGTGGCACAGTAGATTAGATTTTTTGATTAGAGATACAGCACTGAAACAGGCCCTTCGGCCCACCGAGTCTGTGCCGAACATCAACCACCCATTTATACTAATCCTACACTAATCCCATATTCCTACCAAACATCCCCACCTGTCCCTATATTTCCCTACCACCTACCTATTCTTTTCTTTTCTTTCTTTTCTTTGTGACAATTTATAATGGCCAATTTACCTATCAACCTGCAAGTCTTTTGGCTTGTGGGAGGAAACCGGAGCACCCGGAGAAAACCCACGCAGACACAGGGAGAACTTGCAAACTCCACACAGGCAGTACCCGGAATTGAACCCGGGTCCCTGGAGCTGTGAGGCTGCGGTGCTAACCACTGTGCCACCCTTGCATATGTGCAAGTACAGGCTGTTCAACTGGAATACCAGTGTCTGCGATGTTTAGGCAGCTGCCAGAATTAAAGATGGCGCTGCTCAATTTATCACAGGAAATGCTTATGGCTCGATCGTTCTAGCAAACTAACCTTGCATTAAGTTGGATGGCAGCCCAGTAACATGTAGTTATAGGATACTAACTGTAATCCTCAGATCCATTTAATACTCCAGTAACCCTATTAAATAAAGGAATTTTATGATTGAATTTCCATTGGAACATAGTGAATTGGCACCCTGATTGATGGAAAAGAAAATCAGGCAGAGTATAAAATGTGCTACCAATTCGTTATTGTGATTCAAGTGTATTATTGACCGGGACTAATTTCAGCCAAATGCATCTACTAGCTCCCGCCCCACTGGCCACTTCCCCCCCCCCCCCACTCCCCTAACCGATTGTTCCCCACTTCGCACCATCCCCTCTCGGGTCACTCTTTATGGAAAAAATCTTTGGGATTTCTTTGATTTTACTTGCCAATATTTTTTCCAGCCCTCTCTTTGCTTTCCTAATTTCCTTTTTAATTTCAGCCCTATGTCTTTTGTACCACACTAGGTTTTTTGCAGTACTGAGGGGTATCTGTCATAAGCTTTCCTTTTTTTTTAATTTAGCCTCTGCTTAAGCCCCTTGACGTTTGGAAACTCTGGATTTGTTTATCTCTCCTTTTTTATCTTCTCTCTCTCTCTCTTATCTTGGGTCTGTTGGCATGGCCATGTAGTACAGTTGAGTAGGTGGACTTCATAACTAGTTACTAAAAAGCTTGGCTGCAGTCCTGATGATCTAATGTGCTACTTCAAATTACCAAACACTGAGCTTTTTACACTGCTTTACTGTACTGCAGGGCTTGATAGTTAATCAGCAAGGGAGATCACAGGTTCCAGAGAAAGTTTATGTTATTGGGTCTTAACTGTGGCAGTGTGGTAATGCTGTCGACCTGAGTCAGAAGGTTGTGGTTTTAAGTTTAAGTCCAGAAACTTAAGCATGTAATCTTGGCAGATAGTTCAGTGCAGTACTGAGGGAGTGCTGCACTGGAAGAGCTGCCATCCTTCAGATGGAACGTTAAACTGAGGACCTATCTGCGCTGTCAGGTGGCTCTTATGATGCTGTTTGAAGAGCAGGGAGTTATCCCAGTGTCCTGGTCAACATTTGTGTCTTGACCAACATCAATTAAAGGATTTATCACATTGCTTTTTGTGGAAACTTGCTGTATGTAACTTGACTGCTGTGTTTTCTGCAAAACAGCAGTGACTACACCCCAGTCGGACTTCATTGGCAGTAAAGTGCTTTAGAAAATTCCTGATGACATGAAATGTACTCTGAATACAACTTTCTCTGGCATGCGTGCTTTTACAGTCCTGCTCCTGTGCACTCGTGCTGTCATGTCAACAAGTTGCATTTGTGTAGCACTTGTAATGTAGAAAATTCCCAAGATGCTTCAGCAGTAAAACCAGATAATCATATAATCAATGTTTAGGGCGGCACAGTGGCGCAGTGGTTAGCACCGCAGCCTCACAGCTTCAGGGACCTGGGTTCGATTCTGGGTACTGCCTGTGCGGAGTTTGCAAGTTCTCCCTGTGACCACGGGGGTTTTCGCCGGGTGCTCCGGTTTCCTCCCACAGCCAAAGACTTGCAGGTGATAGGTAAATTGGCCATTGCAAATTGCCTCTAGTGTAGGTCGGTGGTAGGGAATATGGGATTACTGTAGGATTAGTATAAATGAGTGATTGTTGGTCGGCACAGACTCGGTGGGCCGAAGGGCCTGTTTCAGTGCTGTATCTCTAAATAAATAAAAATAAATAAATAAATCAACACAGAAACTAAGGAGATATTGGAGTTGGGTGACCAAGCTTAGTCAAAGATGGTATTTTAAGGAAGGTGTTGGAGAGAGAGGAAGGCGGAGAAGCTTAGGGAGGGAAACTTGAGCTTGGAGCCTAGATGGCTGAAAGCATGACTGACTATATCCCCTTCTGTCCATGTTTAGTCGATAAGCAGCTGTCCTTGCAGTTTCCAATACCAGACTCTGTTTTCTATAGTCACCTGAGATGAAATTGTTCAACCAGTGATCTCCCTCCAATCCCTGTCCCTTTTCTATTTACCCCACCCAGCCAGACCTTTGCTCTGGATCATGTAAGACTGCAGCTTCCCCTGGTGAGTACTGTATTATCCAACCCTCTAGCTGACAATGACAACATATGTTTTCCTGCCAGATTAGGGTGTCCACCTTCAGAGGCAGCAGTCTCGAGAAGAATGAATAAGGTACTTGGTGATAGGGAAAGACTGTGCAGATAAGATGGTCTTCAGCTAAACTGGAGAAGTACCTTTGTTCTTATGGAATAGGTACGTAGGGCAGTGGGGAAAGATTTAAACTAATTGGGAATGGGGAAAATACATACAGCAAGTTTAAAAAGTGTGAGAAGACCAATTGGACACATGAGCAGTTTAAGGACTTTTAGTCAAATAAGACATCTGTACCCAAATGCGTTTAACATAAACAAAATAAGTGAGAAATGTAACTTCAGCTTAAAGGGCATGATATAGTCGCCATTGGAAAGGCTTGGCTACAATCTGAGTGCAATTAGGAACTAAATATTTCAGGCTATATCATGTTTCAGAAAGCAGGGAGAAATTGGGAAAGTAGCAGGACTTGCAATATTGATGGGATGCAATTAACTGCTACGCACACAAAACTAGTAATGGTGATGGGCAGTGGAAGCACCTTCAGTAGAGTTTATCGAGAATGACAGATGGAAGGCTCTGGTGGGAATTATCGATAGGCCTGAGTGTGAGATTTCGTGGGGGTGGGTGGGATGTCTATAAATTTGCAGACCAGAGAAGCATGTGGCACAAATAATTGTGCTTATAATATGGGATTTTAGTTATCACTTTGACTGGAAGAAACAGAATAATCCATTTAGTAAACACAGTGAATGTAGAAAATGTATTCACCACAATTTTCTCAAACAATGTTTTGAGCTGCCAAGGGAACAAAACATAGATTTAATAACAAGGTAAAAGACAGTATCAAGCTGAAAGAAAACAATACAAAGGGACCGTAGTGCTCATCATATGGCTTTCCCTCAAGTAGGAAAACTACTGGAGGTGATCATATAAATTTTTAAGATTTGTTGAAGCCAGGAAATAGAGATCTCTTGCTTCTTTAGACAGCTGTAAGCTCCTGTATTTCTGCTGAAGGACAGAAGGCACGTCAGCTGTAACAACTGTTACTTGCATTTATGTAGCACCTTTAACATGCTAAAAAGTCCGAAGGCGCTTCACAGAAGAATTTTCAAATAAGTTTGACACTGGCCCACATGAATTTAGGGCAGATGACAAAAAAGCTTGGTTAAAGAGATAGGTTTTAAGGGCTATCTTAAAGGAGGGAGAGTTGGAGAGGTTTAGCTGGGGAATCTTATTGAGCACTTAAAGCCTGCACAGCCAGCAATGGTGGAGTGATTTTAAAACTGATATGTGTAAGAGGCCAGAATTGGAGAACAGCAGAGATATCAATTGTGGGGCTGGAGGAGGTTGAGACAGGGAGGGGGCTGAGGCCGTGGAAAGATTTGAGAACTAGGACAAGAATTTTTAATTTGAGGTGAGGGGATGTTGGAGCCATTGTAGGCCAATGAGCACAAGGGTGATGGATGAATGGGACTAAGTGTGAGTTAGGGTACGGGGGTAGAATTTTGAATGAACCACAAGTTTATGGAGATGGAAGATGACAGATTGGCCAGGAGAGTGCTGGAATAGTGAAGTCGAGAGGTAACAAAGGCAGGGTGGAGGGAGGGGTGGAATAATAGGCCAATAATAGTGGGGGATTTCAGCTATCCTGATATGAACTGGGATGAAAGGCACAGAGGGAGCAGAATTCTAAAAGTGCTTTCAGAAGTTCTTTATTAGTCAGTATGTGGAAAGCCCAACTAGAGAGGGAGTGATAAAAGCAGTACCCGTGGAGAGGGAAACCGTTTACGTTTCAGGTCGATGACCTCTCATTAGAACCCCGTACCACCACCTTTAACAAAAAAAATGGGCTGCATTTAGTTTTGCTTGTGAATCTTTCATTTCAGTTTCCACGGGGCTAGTTCATTCTTAACCCACCGAAATTGGTCCTCCTCCAATTCATTATTTTTACTGTGGATTGCTCCTTGTCGTTTTTCCACAGCTAATCTAAGCCTTATGATACTGTGATCATTCTACCCTAAATGTTCCACTTGACCCACATCAATCACCAGAACCAGATCCAGCAACACCACCTTTCTTGTTGTGCTAGAAATGTTCTGGTGAAGAAAATTCTCCTGACCACGCCAGAATTTCTTCTCCTCATCTGTCATTTACACTATTTCCCCACTCTATAAGAATAATTAAAGTTCTTCCATTATTATTACTCTGTAGTTCTTGCACCCCTCTCATTTGCCTTCAAATTTGCATCTGTTTTCCCCATTAGTGGGTGACGTGTAGAAAACTCCAGTTATGTAACAGCACCTCTGTTGTTGCTTAGCTCTAACCAAATAGATTCTGTCCTTGACCCCTGTAGAATATCCCCTCTGTCCAGCTTTGTAATCTTCTCCATTAGTGTTACCACCTATCCTCCTTTCTTTCCTTCCTTCCCTATCTTTCCTGCGTAGCTTGTATCCAGGAATATTTAGTATCCAGGCCCTTTCTTTTTTGAGCCGTTCTCAGTTTCCGTCACGTCATATGCCCATGTATCTATTTGTGCCTGCAGCTCACCAACCTTATTTGTCGCACTTCGTGTTTACATATTTTCACTCTAAACCTGAATTAGATCTTGCTGTACTCCCTCCTAGTCTGACCCCATGCTTGTTATTGACCTGTCTCTCCTAATCCTCTGTGCACCTTGTTTCTCCTTTCTAATGCTACATCCTGGTTCCTCCTGTCAAGTTAGTTTAAACCCTCCCCAACAGCACCAGCAGACCACCTCGTGAGGGCATTGGTCCCAACCCTGTTGAGGTGCAACCTGTGCTGTCTTCCTTCCCCAGAACTCATTGTCCCAGGAATCTACCAGCTCTCCAACCACACGTTCATCTGGACTGTTCTCCCATTTCTATACGCGCTAGTGTATGTCAGCGGGAGTAATCCAGAGATTACTACTTTTTTGAGATCCTGCTTCATAGTCTATCCTCTCTCTCTAAAATCTGCCTGCAGGGCCTTATCCCTTGTTCAGGTGACAGGGAGGTGGAAGTACGTGGTCTTGGTGATGGAGTGAATGTGTGGTCAGAAGCGACACCAAGGTTGCAAGTGGTTTGATTCAGCCTTATAGCTGCCAAGGGGGAGGGGCGAAGTTAGTAGCTGGGGAGCAGAATTTGTCGCGGAGACTGAAACCAATTACTTTGGTCTTCCTTACTTTTAATTGGAAGAAATTGAGCATCCAGTTCCATTAGAGGTGGTGGTGAGAGAATTGGCTGTTGTCAGTGTACACATGGAACCTAATGTGTTAGTGGTTGATGCTGCTGAGGGGCAGCAGAGAAAAGGGTATCAAGGGTAGATCTATGGGGGATTGCAGAGGTAACACAGCGGGGCGAGAAGTGAATCTCTGGCTACAATTAGACAGTGGTACCAACTGAGTCCAGTTGCACCCAACTGGAGAACAAAGGGGAGGTATTGGAAGATGGTGTTGTCAACTGAAACAAAGGCTGCAGATAGTTCGAGAAAGGCAAGGAGGGATAATTCACCATGGCCACTGTCACATGGGAAGTCATTTGTGATTTTGTTAGTGGTTGCAGTAGTGTCGTAGGGCTGAAAAACTGGAAAAATTCAAACTTAGATTTACAGGAAAGCTGGACACTGATAAAGGTGGCGACAGAATGTTCAAGTACTTCAGCAAGCACAGGGTGGTTAGCGATGGGGCAGTAGTTTGCAAGGACAAAGGAGTCAAGGGTGGGTTTTTTGAGGCGAGGGGTGATTACTGCAGATTTGAAAGGGATGGGGACAGTACTCAAGGAGTAAAAAAAAAAGTCAGGTAACATGAAGGCCAGGAAGGGAAGTTGGATGCTCATCAGTTTAGTGGGAATAGGGTTGAGGAAGCAGGAGGTGGGTCTCGGGGACACGATGAGTTCAGAGAGGGCATGGAGGGAAATAGAGTAAGTCGAGAAAAATATGAGATCAGAGCTAGAGTGGGGTGGGTGGGAAGCATTTGCGGTGGTTTGGCCTGGTTGGCTCGTGGTGAATGGTCTCTACTAGAAGGTAACTCATACAAAATATCCCACAGGTGATCTGAAAGATACCACACAGAAGAAGGCTGACCCTTTACTGTTGTTAAAAGCAATTTTCCTCTCATCCTGACAATTAACAAGGGCAGTTCCACTACATTAAAACGTAAAACACTTCTGTTGGGCAAGGATCATAAATATTCCATCTGAGCCGAGAAACCATTGATGCTAACTGTTGGAGCCTGATCCCTTTCCTTTGCTTGATAACCATGATAAAAAACCATTTTGCCTAGTAATGATGCTTACAACACAAAGTGGACAAAGTCTCTGCACATGTACTATATAAAACTGGTTAACCCTTGCTCATGAGACTCTACATGTCCTGGAGTACCTTCATTTATTCACTCAATTTAAAGCCCAGTTGTATTCAGCCTCATCTAACTTTTGTACTGGTTCATGCCCTGTTTTTGTGCTCGGTTGATTGAGGGATCATTCATATTTTCTTGGTTGTATTGAATAGATATTTACTTGTTTCCAGTTGGGACTTAAATTTGATTTCTTTTAACTTATTGTATCCATCATTCATAACTTTTGAGTTTGTTCCAAAGGAAAACTACACTGTTAGTTTCAGTTTCAGTGTGCAGAGTTCATGAACTACAAGTGCTCTCATTGATTAATTGTATTTGAATTAGCATGCTGTCCAGAGAGTACTTAATTAACTGGAGTAGCCAGAAGCAGCTTCCCAGTTTAGACTAGAAATTAAATTTATCTGTTGCACATGTTTTTCATTATGCTACTGCTCGCATTATTGTTTGTCTTGTACAAAGCAAGTTCAGAACTCTGTTGCAAGAAATGGATAAACGAGTTCAGTCTGTTAGGCAGGGACGAAGACCAGGGCAGGTAAAGCTAATTCACCCATTGCATGCCGGTTTCCTGCACATCTTTGAAGAAGTTCCATTTCAATAATTACTGGTGCCTTATGGAGTAATCCTCATGATTATGAAGCTTACTGTCTCTATATTTGTGCACAATAATGGCTTTAATATGTAACAATACCTAGAAGTCACAGCATGGAAAACGGCCCTTTGACCCAACCAGTCTGTGTCAGCATTTACCCTCCATGTGAACAAATAGTCCTGATCACTTTTACTCATCCTGTTTCCATCTATTTATCAATCCAATGTAATCTTGAATGTTGGTAGAGTTTATGTTTGAACGACTAAGTGAATTCCAACTCTAATAATTCAATAGCTCGGCAAAGACGTTTCTTCTGCCCCTGTTCCAAATTTCTTGCATTTTAGTCTTGTATATCTGGCCTCTTATTCTTGAACTGTATTTACTAAAAGTTGTCTGCTTCTATCTGTCCTGTCTCATTTAACAATTTTAAACATTGCTTTAATATCATGCCGTCATCCATCTTCTATAGAAAAAGACCCAACTTTTCAAATCTATATTCTTATTTCTATAAGGCAGTATCCTAGTAAATCTGCATTGTGTCCTCTCTCAAGCCTCAATATCCTCCTTAGAATGTGGAACTCATTACTGCACAAACTCTAATTGAGGTCGTCTTAACTTTTATATGGGCTCCCGTTTGGCAGTTCTGTTAGAGTTATGCTCCCTCTGAAGCATTCTCATAACTGTTCTTTTTCCTGTACCCAACCCCCTCTAAATGGCACTACTTTAGATGCTGAATGAAAATGTTATGCGTGATCAACTGGCTGAAAGCCCACTCAGTCTTTGTTAGCTACTTGAAGAGATTTGGCAGGTAGCTTTAGGCCAAAACTCACTGGTACACTGCCTTTATAATAAGGGGGCAGGAGGGCACAAGACAATAGCAAAGTACAGGCCTGAGTGCCTTGTGTCCTGCAGTATGTAATTTCCCCACAACTGAAGTCTATAGCGTGAATTACTTGAGGCTTAGCTATCGGTGTGTGAAGAATGCATACGAGTCAAAGAATGAAGACTGCCTCACAAAGCCTGTAATCATTCAAGTTGTGTTCATTTTTTTTTATAGGAATTAAACAGATTAAACCTCGAATCCTCTGCCAACTCAAAATATTCCTCAATGATGACTGATTCGTCAGTATCTTTAATTGATCCATCTGTGATTTCTCCTGATTCTGTGCCTCTTGGTTCTGCGTCCTCAGTATTGTCCAAACAACTAGTAAATAAACCAAAGTCTGGCAGAAGTTTGCTTGGTGGTCCTGCTGCTCTTAGTCCCCTAACACCAAGGTAAAGTTTTTGTTTCTTGTTATCTCACAATGATCTTGATTTATTGTTTGTGTTGCTCTACCCTAGATGTACTGGTTCTCATTGTTATTGGCTTATAGGGATAGTGTGCAAGTCTTGTGGTAGCCATGTACTTCTTTGGCCAGAGATGCACCACCATCTTATTCCTGTGCTGATAATGCATTTGATGAATCTCCTGATTTCTCAATTTTTGTTTTAATAGTGGGGCTTGTATTACAGCAGCCGTTGTAGTCCAGAATGTTTCGGCAATAAGGGTGGATTCGCCAGAAATATTACGCCATTGAGCTTTGTTTTAATGAAGCAGTGAGGGAGATATGCTGGCGTTATATCTCAGCATGAACTGAATATCTTTGGGAGCTTTAAATATGCTAAGCTCATAAGACATGCCCCTGCTGCTGGCTCCGTGCCCTATTGTTCCAATGAGCCCATTCCTTTTCTTTTCATAAATCACCCGTCTACCCTTTTCCTTCCTCACCATATCCCTAGATCTCCTCAAAATATGTCCTGTTGCCCCTTGAGCTCATTTATATTATCTGCTTCAGTAGCCTTTCCTGGAAACTTGTTGCATAAATCTAACATGCGTACAAAATGGAGAGCAAAAGACCAATTGGCTTATCCAACCGGTCTCATCCAGACATGGTGTCTATGGGGTCAAAGAAGAATTTTCCAGTCACATGAGCTCCAGGAGACTGCAGTGTCTGTCACTAGCTCGAGCTACCTTTTTGTAGCTCTCTTTCACACAAACCGCTTTTTAGCAAATGTTGCACCACTTTTTATAAAAACAAACAGTAAGAGCTTCTGCGGGTATATTAAAAGGAAGAGAGTAGCTAAAGTAAGTGTGGGACCTTAGAGGATGAGACTGGGGAATTAATAACAGGTAACAGGGAAATGGCAGATAATTTAAACCAATATTTTGCATCGGTCTTCACGGCGGAGGGCACTATAAACATCCCAAAAATAAGAGCTGAACAGGGTGTCAATGGGAGGGAGGAACTTGTAACAATCTCTATCACGAGGGAAAAGGTGCTTGACAAACTGATGGGACTAAGACTGAAAAGTCGCCAGGACCTGATGGCCTGCATCCAAGGGTTTTAAAAGAAATGGCTGCAGAGATGGTGGAGGCATTGGTCATAATTTACCAAAACTCACTGGATTCCGGTCGGGTACCAGCGGATTGGAAAACAGCTAATGTGACACCCCTATTCAAGAAAGGAGGGAGGCAGAAAGCAGGAAACTACAGATGAGTCATCTTCACATCAGTCATTGGGAAAATGCTAGAGTCCATTATTAAGCAAGAAGTAGCAGGATGTTTAGAAAACATAATGCAATCCAACAGAGTCAACATGGTTTTATGAAAGGGAAATCCTGCTTGACACATTTGTTAGAGTTCTTTGAGGATATAACAAACAGAGTGGATAAAGGGGGACAGGTAGATGTAGTGTATTTGGATTTTCAGAAGGCGTTTGATAAGGTGCCAAATAAAAGGTTGTTGCACAAAATACGAGCTCAGGGTATTGGGGGTAATGTGTTGGCATGGATTGAGGATTGGCTAACACACAGATGGCAGAGAGTCGGGATCAGTGGGTCTTTTTAAGGTTGGAAAGCCGTAACTAGTGGGGTGCCACAGGATCGGTCCTAGGGCCTCAACTATTTACTATCTATATTAGTGACTTGGAGGAAGGGACAGAGTGTAGTGTATCCAGATTTGCTGACGATACAAAAATAGGTGGGAAGGCATGTTGTGATGAGGACACAAAGAATCTGCAAAGAGATATAGATAGGTTAAGTGAGTAGGCAAAAATTTGGCAGATGGTGTTCAATGTGGGAAAGTGTGAGGTAATCCACTTTGATAGGAAGAATAAAAAGACAGATTATTATTTAGATGGAGAAAGACTACACAATACTGCAGTACAGAAGGATCTGGGTGGTGTTGTGCATGAAACACAAAAGGTTAGCATGCAGGTGCAGCAAGTAATTAGGAAGGCAAATGGAATTTGGGTCTTTATTGCTAGGGGGTTAGAGTTTAAAAAAGGGACATCTTATTGCAACTGTACAGGGTGTTGGTGAGGCCACACTTGGAGTACTGCGTACAGTTTTGGCCCCTGTATTTAAAGAAGGATATACTAGCATTGGAGGCAGTGCAGAAAAGGTTCACTAGGCTGATTCCTCGGATGAAGGGGTTGTCTTATCAAGAACGGCTTAACAGGTTAGGCCTTTATTCATTGGAGTTTAGAAGAATGAGAAGTGATATTGAAACATACAAGATTTTAAGGGGGCTTGACAGGGTAGATGTTGAGAATATGCTTCCATTAGTGGGGGAATCTCAAACTAGGGGGCATAGTTACAGAATAAGGGGGCACACATTTAAAACTGGGATGCGAAGGAATTTCTTCTCTCAGAAGGTGGTGAATCTCTGGAATTCTCTCCCTCAGAGAGTTGTGGAGGCTCGGTCACTAAATGTATTTGAGGAGTTAGATAGATTTTTGAAATCTCGGAGTCGAGGGGTAGACGGAGCAGGCCCAAAAGAGGAGTTGAGGCCTGGGACAGATCAGCCATGATCTTATTGAATGGTGGGGCAGGCTTGAGGGACTGAATGATCTACTCCTGCTCCTATTTCCTATGTTCTTTTTCAAAAAAAGAGGGAGAGAGAAAACAGGGAACTACAGGACAGTTAGCAGTTATTGGGAAAATTACTTCACTCAAAGGATTGTGAATCTTTGGAATTCTCTACCCCAGAGGGTTGTGGTTTCTCCATCGTTGAATACATTTAAGTCTAGGATAGACATATTTTTGCTGCCTCAGGGAATCTAGGGATATGGCGAGCAAGCGGGAAAGTGGAGTTGAATCCTATGATCAACCATGATCGTATTGATGGTGGAGCAGGCTCGAGGGGCTGAGTAGCTGACTCCTGCTCCTAATTCATATGATCTCGACCTGCTCCTATTTCTTGTGTTCATCCAGCTCCCTTTTGAACGTCCAGTGAATTCCTGCTCCCTGCACATCCTAGCAATCTATTTCAGGGGTTAATGACTCTCTGTGGAGTCCAATCTAACTATTTGTTGTGCAGCTGCTAGCTAGTTCTACACTCCTATCCAACTCAAATAGCCTTTCTGTCCGAACAGAGCTATTTCCTTTATCATTTTCAAGATCTTCATCATAACATCATCAGAGTTTACTGGTGGAAAGACTGTACATCAGTGATTTGGATCAAAGTGTTCAAAGATCAGCAATCTAACAAAGCCTTTCACCACAGATTTGCCTTGATCAACTGTCAGTTCCCTTCGTAATATTGGAAGCTTCATTGAGTCAATTTCGATATCTTTCCCAAAGGAAATAGAAGCTGAATTATCATTCAGCTGATTAATCTTTCCTTATAATTTAAATTCTTTCTGTGCAGAGTCCTCTTCACTGCTAGATGTGTACCCTCTCAAGGGCAATAATATGATTTTGATGATTAGGTGGTGAGGACAGAATATCTGACTTGCACAGGAACAGTAAAATTTGTATTTGCCAGTCCTCCACTCCAAACAAATGCATTTTGATATTTTGGAAGTAAACCCACCAAAAGACTGGCAAAGTTCTATGCTAATAAACAGCAGTGCTGTGTATAGTACAGTGGAAGGTTAAACTTTTAACTGTGTGGTGTGTTGGCTGTTGCAGGCGAGGAGGATTTTTAGCAGTTGTCAAGCCTGTGTACAAGTAAATGAAGTGACACTACCTAATTCCCTTTCAGCTTTGGAGTCTTGCCTCTGGAGACTCCAAGCCCAGGTGATTGTTCCTTTTTGCCAAACTATACAAATTCTTCATCTGTAATTGATTCATCCTCTACAGGAGGCCCCACAAAGAAGGTAAGGTGATAAAAACTGTATGTTTGGGTATGATGGGGAGAGAGAATTTCAACAGCTGATAAATTAGGCTTTGTACATTCAGTGCAGTATATGTTACAATGGATACTGGCATTGACAAATATTATTGATAATGAATTCCTATCTTTTTCCTGTTTGTCTCCCCTTTCCTACTCCAGTCTATCGCACGAATTACTCAAGGCGGAACCAAGTCGGTCTTTACGCAGAGTGGAAATAGCCGAGATCTAACTCCAACTCCACTGGCTCAGACCCAGACTTCAGGCCCACAGACCAGGTAGGAATCTAGCAACATTGACTTGCAACTGCTGTGTCCAGTTCTCGGTCATAGGTATGTACTCTGGGTATGGATCGAAAGTGGGGAATGGAGTTGAGGTACAAATCACCCATGATCTAATGGAGTGGTGGAAGAGGCTCAACAGCCTGAACAGCCTACTCCTGCACCAAATAAGACCATTCATTGTAGATTTACAAAGTGCTACAGTTGCAACAGTGCAAAAATTGTACTGTCCAAATTTATGTTCTGACTTCAAGCTATTCTAACACTTGAACAAGTGTTGGTATTTATGTACCAAAATCATTTGGAGTCGGACATGTTGAATTCAGATCATAGCCAGGCCATTTTGAGGAAAATGGGCACCAGACAAGACAGAAGTTTTAGGTAAGATGAGCAAATCATGGACATCACCTTGTAGCTTCTAATGGAGTGGCGTTGTTGGAGAGAGATTTTTGTGGTTAACTACTGCGTAGTTAATCCATCAATATTGGCGACCAGGCTCTGGAAGTGGTTCAAGAGTTCACCTACCTAGGCTCAACTATCACCAGTAACCTGTCTCTAGATGCAGAAATCAACAAGCGCATGGGTAAGCCTTCCACTGCTATGTCCAGACTGGCCAAGAGAGTGTGGGAAAATGGCGCACTGACACGGAACACCAAAGTCCGAGTGTATCAGGCCTGTGTCCTCAGTACCTTGCTCTATGGCAGCGAGGCCTGGACAACGTATGCCAGCCAAGAGCGACGTCTCAATTCATTCCATCTTCGCTGCCTCCGGAGAATACTTGGCATCAGGTGGCAGACCGTATCTCCAACACAGAAGTCCTCGAGGCAGCCAACATCCCCAGCTTGTACACACTACTGAGTCAGCGGCGCTTGAGATGGCTTGGCCATGTGAGCCGCATGGAAGATGGCAGGATCCCCAAAGACACATTGTACAGCGAGCTCGCCACTGGTATCAGACCCACCGGCCGTCCACGTCTCCGCTTTAAAGACGTCTGCAAACGCGACATGAAATCCTGTGACATTGATCACAAGTCGTGGGAGTCAGTTGCCAGCGTTCGCCAGAGCTGGCGGGCAGCCATAAAGACAGGGCTAAAATGTGGCGAGTCAAAGAGACTTAGTAGTTGGCAGGAAAAAAGACAGAGGCGCAAGGGGAGAGCCAACTGTGCAACAGCCCCG
Organism: Heterodontus francisci; assembly: GCF_036365525.1. Taxonomy (NCBI): domain Eukaryota; kingdom Metazoa; phylum Chordata; class Chondrichthyes; order Heterodontiformes; family Heterodontidae; genus Heterodontus; species Heterodontus francisci. The sequence goes on along the minus strand of NC_090403.1, from coordinate 12,168,344 downwards.
ACAAACAAATTTCTCTGCAGCACCTGTGGAAGAGCCTGTCACTCTAGAATTGGCCTTTATAGCTACTCCAGGCGCTGCTTCACAAACCACTGACCACCTCTAGGCGCGTATCCATTGTCTCTCGAGATAAGGAGGCCCAAAAGAAAGAACTGCGTAGGACACATTCAGTCCTTTTTTTAGTAACAGGGTTCACTTAGACATGTTAAAACCAATGCTCCCTCTTAAGTGCGACTGTGTGACCGTGGAGCAATCTGGAATGTACCATGCATTCAAATTAACAGGCTGCTGACAAGAGCAAGCTCAAATGGGGGCTGGGCTGAGTATCAAACCCCAACTGCAAAGCACGAGGGGCTGGGAGAGTGGGGGGAATGTGCAGCTGTGATGGGAGGGGCAGCGAGCATGGGAGAAAGGGAATCTGTGATTGGAGGAGCCGCGAGCCTGAACGGGTTGGGGAGATGTCCCGATGTGAGCAGCATGTGACCAAGGGAGGGAGGGTAGGAGCAGACGAAGCCACAGATACCAGGGCGAGTGAGAGCTTCAGAAGGTTAGAATGCTCTGGATTCTTCAACGCATGGAGTGTCACATTCCGAGCCCTGCAACCTTGGAGTGCTTCCTATTCAGCAGCTCTGGTCCTGGAGTTAATTTAGAGCTGAACGGTCCAGAAAGACCAGCAGCAACTAAAGGTCACAAACCCAATGGGCACAGCCAGATAAACACACTGCCCGGAGTGGTTGATCAATGGATTTCGCCTCAATGAGCACCTAATACTTTCTAACGGGCAGGTTTATGATGCTGGTTGGGTTATTCATCTTAGTTATGGAGCGTGGCCAATGAACACGTGCCTTTAGCATCGATTTGAACCACATGTACCAGCCTGGAAACAGCAGACTAATCGAAGTTGCCTAGGTTGATGAATCATGGATGAGACGACAGATGATGTGGTTTTCATTTCACTGTTTGGCAAGATGAATGGACTTTTTTTTTAAATGATCTAAGCCCAGACATTCAAGCTGTGTGCATCCTCTCTGATCCGTTCACATTTCATCTACCCTTCTGGAAAGTGTGAGCTCTTGTGTCAAGAAAGAGGAACTAAAAGTCCAAGTGAGGGATTGTGAGGAAGAGTAGAATGGGACAGAATTGATAGGAGAGGAGAGAGGGAGAAAGCAACCAATGTGCAGAAAGTTAGAATGGAATACATGAAAGTGGACATAGAATTGGACATGGGACTTTCTAACTGGTATTCAGTTCTGAGTACTGATGCGAGAGGGTTCCTCTGAAGAGTGCAGCAAGAGTCATGACCAGAGCACCATGGGTGGCTCAGCTGTGCAGGGAGGGAGGAGAGAATAGGAGAGCAATAGTTTTTTTAAAAATTCATTCATGGGATGTGGGCGTCGCTGGCCAGGCCAGCATTTATTTATCCCTAATTGCCCTTGTGAATGTGGTGAGCTGCTTTCATGAAAAGCTGCAGTCCATGTGGGGTAGGTACACCCACAATGCTGTTAGGAAGGGAGTTCCAGGATTTTGACCCAGTGACAGTGAAGGAACAGCAGGATGGTGTGTGACTTGGAGGGGAACTTGCAGGTGGTGATGTTCCTATGCATTTGCTGCCCTTGTCCTTCTAGTTGGTAGAGGTCGCGGGTTTGGAAGGTGCTGTCTAAGGAACCTTGGTGCATTGCTGCAGTGCTTGGTACACACTGCTGCCACTGTGCGTCGGTGGTGGAGGGAGTGAGTGTTTGTAGATGGGGTGCCAATTAAGTGGGCTGCTTTGTCCTGGATTGTCATAGTGGTACTGCATAGAAACAGTCCCTTCGGCCCACCGCGTCCATGCCGACCATAATGCCTATCCTAATCCCACCTGCCTGCATGAATTCCGTATCCCTCTATGCCTTGCTCATTCAAGTACCTGTTCAGATGCCTCTTAAGTGTCGCTACTGTTCCTGCCTCCACCACCACCTCAGGCAGCTCATTCCAGATACCCACTATTCTTTGTGAAAAATTTACCCCTTTGATCCCCTTTAAACCTCCTCCCTCTCACCTTAAATCTATGCCCTCTGGTTTTAGTTACCCCTACCATGGGAAACAGACTCTGGCTATCTACCTTATCTATGCCTCTCATAAATTTATATACTTCTATCATGTCCCCTCTCAGCCTCCTTCGCTCCAGGGAAAGCAGAGCCAGCCTATCCAATCTCCCTTTATAACTCAAGCCCTCCAAACCGGGTAACATCCTTGTGAATCTTTTCTGCACCCTCTCTAGCTTAATCACATCTTTCCTGTAATGCGGCGACCGGAACTGCACACAGTACTCCAAATGCAGCCAAATCAACGTTATGTACAACTGTAACATGACGTCCTAACTCTTGTACTCAATGCCTCGGCCGATGAAGGCAAGCATGCCATACGCCGCCTTCACCACCCTGTCTACCTGTGTTGCCACTTTCAGGGAACTATGTACTTGCACCCCAAGGTCTCTCTACTCAACAACACTCCCCAGGGCCCTGCCATTCACTGTATATGTCCTGCCCTGGTTTAACTTCCCAAAATGCATCACTTCACACTTGTCTGCGTTAAATTCCATTTGCCACTCCCTTGCCCACTTTCCCAGTTGATCTATATCCTGTTGTAACCTTAGACAACCTTCTTCACTGTCCACTATACCACCAATTTTGGTGTCATCTGCTAACTTACTAATCATGTCCTTTACATTCACATCCAAGTCATTGTTATATATGACAAACAACAGAGGGCCCAGCACCGATCCCTGTGGCACACCACTGGTCACCGGCCTCCAATCTGAGAAACAACCCTCCACTACCACCCTCTGCCTCCTATCACCAAGCCAATTTTGTAAGCAATTTGCTAGCTCACCCTGGATCCCATGTGTTCGAACCTTCTGGACTAGCCTACCATGTGGGACCTTGTCTACATGGACTTTAGCAAGGCCTTTGACAACGTCCATCGCCCTGTCCTCGTCAATCCTCTTGGTCACCTCCTCGAAAAATTCGAATGTAATTCGTGAGACATGATTTCCCACGCACAAAGCCATGCTGATTACCCCTAATCAGACCATGCCTTTCCAGATGCATATAAATCCTGTGTCTCAGAATCATTTCCAATAACTTTCCCACCACTGATGTAAGGCTCACAGGCCTGTAGTTCCCTGGCTTATTCCTGCTGCCCTTCTTAAATAAAGGCACAACATTAGCCACCCTCCAGTACCTCACCCGTGGCTAATGATACAAAAATCTCTGCCAGGGCCCCAGCAATCTGCTCCCTTGCTTCCCATAGCATCCTAGGATACACCTGGTCAGTCCCTGGGGATTTATCCACCTTAATGTGCTTCAAAACCTCCAGCACCTCCTCCTTTGGAATGTTGATATGCTCCAGGATATTGGTGTTCCTTCCCTTGAACTCACTAGCTTCCATGACCTTTTCCACGGTAAATATGGACGAGAAGTATTCATTTAAGACCTTGCCCATTTCCGTGGCTCCACACGTAGATTACCACACTGATCCTTAAAGGGACCTACTCTCTCCCTAGCTATGCTTTTACTCTTAATATACTTATAGAATCTTTTAGGATTCTCCTTTATCTTATCTGCCAGGGAAATCTTCATGGCCCCTTTTCGCCCTCCTAATTTCCTCCTTATGTGTAGTCCTGCATCCCCTATACTCCTCGAGGGACTCGCTCGATCCCAGCTGCCTATACCTGACATATGCCTCCTTCTTTGTCCTGACCAGATGCTCAATATCCCTGGTCAACCAAGGTTTCCTGAACTTGCCAGCCTTGCCCTTCCATCTAACAGGAACATGCCAGCCCTGAACTCTTCCTATCTTAGAAATTAGAAAAGCAAAGCAAGGACATGAAAAAATATTGGCAGGTAAAATCAACGAAGACCCAAGGATGTTTTATCAGTACATTAAGAGCAAGAGGATAACTAAGGAAAGAGTCGGGTCTATCCGATGTACAAAGGAGCTTACACGTGGATGCAGATGATGTGGGCAGGGTTCTTGATGAGTTTTTTGCCTCTGTCTTCACAAAGGAGAGGGACGATGCAGACATTGTAGTAGAAGAGGAGGAGTGTGAAATATTAGTTACGATTAGCATAATGAGAGAGGAAGTACTAGAGGGGTCTGACATCCTTGAAAGTGGACAAATCACTAGGGCCGGATGGATTGCATCCCAGGTTGTTGAAGTAAACCATGGAGAAAATTGCGGATGCGTTGAGGATCATCTTCAAATCCTCACTGGATATGGGCAAGGTGCCAGAGGATTGGAGGTCTGCGAACGTTGTATTTTTATTTATTTTATTTAGAGATACAGCACCGAAACAGGCCCTTCGGCCCACCGGGTCTGTGCTGACCAACAACCACCCATTTATACTAACCCTACAGTAATCCCATATGCCCTACCACCTACCTACACTCGGGGCAATTTATAACAGCCAATTTACCTATCACCTGCAAGTCTTTTGGCAGTGGGAGGAAACCGGAGCACCCGGAGGAAACCCACGCAGACACAGGGAGAACTTGCAAACTCCACACAGGCAGTACCCAGAATTGAACCCGGGTCCCTGGAGCTGTGAGGCTGCGGTGCTAACCACTGCGCCACTGTGCCGCCCTTATACTATTGTTTAAAAAGGGTGAGAGGGACCTCTGGTGGATAAATTATTAGAATCAATTCAGAGGGACAGAATAAACTGCCACTTAGAAAGGCACCAACTGATCAGGGATAGTTAGCATGGATTTGTTAAGGCAAGGTCATGTCTTGCTAACTTAATTGAATTTTTTGAGGAAGTAACTAGGAGAATTGGTGAGGGTAGTGTAGTGGATATGGTCTGTATAGATTTTAGTAAGGCATCTGCCAAGGTCCCGCATGGAAGACTGGTGAGTAAAATAAAAGGCCATGGGGTGCAAGGGCATGGGGCAGGTTTGGATCCAAAATTGGCTCAGTGACAGGAAACAAAGGGTAGTAGTGGACGGATGTTTTTGCGAATGGAAAGCTGTTTCCAGTGGCGTTCGACAGGGCTCAATGTTGGGTCCCTTGCTGTTTGTGGTATATATTAATGATTTGGATTTAAATGTGGGAGGCATGATTGTGAAATTTGCTGATGACACAAAAATTGTTTGTGTAGTTGATAGTGAAGAGGATAGCTGTAGACTCTAGAATGATATCAATGGTTTGGTTGAGTGGGCGGAAAAGTGGCAAATAGAATTCAATCCGGAGAAGTGTGAGGTAATGCACTTGGGGAGGGCAAATAAAGCGAGGGACTGCACAATAAATGGGAGGAAATTGAGAGGGTCAGAAGAGAGACCTTGGAGTGAATGTCCACAGGTCCCTCAAGGTGGCAGGACAGGTAGATAGAGTGGTGAAGGTGGCATATGGAATGCTTTCCTTTATTGGCCAATGTATAGAATACAAAAGCAGGAATGTAATGCTGGAACTGTATAAAACGCTGGTTCGGCCGCAGTTGGAGTATTGCGTACAGTTCTGTTCGCCACATTATCGGAAGGGCATAGTTGCTCTGGAGAGAGTGCAGAGGAGATTACAAGAATGTTGCCAGGGCTTGAAAGTTGTAGCTTGAGGAAAGATTGGATAGGCTAGGGTTGTTTTCCTTGTAACAGAGGAGGCTGAGGGGTGACTTAATTGAGGTGTAGAAAATTGAGTGCCCTAGATAGACAGGAAGGATCTTGTTCCCCTAGCAGAGAGGTCAATTACCAGGGGGCACAGATTTAAGGTGATTGTTAGAGGGATTAGAGGGGACATGAGGAAAAGGTTTTTCACCCAGAGGGTGGTGGATGTCTGGAATTCACTGCCAGGAATGATGGAGGCAGAAACCCTCAATTCTTTCAAAAAGTACCTGGGCATGCACTTCAAGTGCTGTAACCTGCAAGGCCTATGGACCGGGTGCTGGAAGATGGAATTAGATTGGGCGGCTAGTTTTCACCATTTTATGTCTTGCCACCTTTAGGGACTGTAATTTTTCTATGGTTCTGTGGTGTGAGGAGGAGTGGGGGTGACACGGTGACCTGCGAACGGAGAGGGCTGGGAACTTGGGCAGGGTGGCGTGGGTGCCTGTGAGGGAAAAGCACTGTTTCCTCGAAGGTGTGCAGCAGTCTGGAATGTACCGCGCATTGAAATAAGTCGGCTGCTCGCACCTTTGTGACAGTTCTATGGCTTTTAAAATGTAAGCTACCCATGGACAAGCAAGTATTGCTGATGAGTTTGTAGCCCACCCAGTAAAAAGAAAAAGAGGGAACTTTGGTTGCAATACCCAAACAGTTCCTGTCTGCTGCCTAAGACAGAGAATGTGTCAAGCTCGAAGGAAATCTGGGGCAAGTCTGAGTTTGCAAGGATGTGACCAAATTAGCATTAGAGTTTGACCTTGTCTGAAATACTGAGAAACTGTCACGACTGCTCGACTTAACTGTGCTCTGTCTCCTGATCTTGTTTGTTCAGTGCAGCACAGGTACTGTTTCCAACCAGCACAGTCCCCACAAATGCACCTGGCAATGCACCACCCCGGAGAAGTTCCAGACTCTTTACGAGCGCCAGTTCGACTACAAAGGTAACCAGCTCTAATACCAAGTGTTTAGTTCATCTAGTGCTAAGTACTAAATACTTATCAAGTAAAAAGCAAAATACTGCAGATGGTGAAAATCTGAAATAAGAACAGAAGTCACTACAAACACTGTGCAGGTCAGGCAGCATCTGGAGAGAGATAGTGAAGGGCTATTGTTTCATGTTTTGTGGCCCTTTTTCACAGGCACCACTTGTGGTAATGCATTCCATGTTTTCATAACCCTCTTGTGTAAATAAAGAAATACATTCCTCAATCTTTTCCAGCTTCATTTTATGATCCTAACTCTTTATCACTTGTTACTAATTCACCAACCAGTGGTAACAATTTTCCATTTCATTCTCTATGATCTCTTTAACATAGTTTCAATGAAAAAGCTTTTTTTATGCCTTTCTTCACTGTAATGTCTAAATATAACCCCTCATTACCCATGTTCTGGCAGATCTTTTCAGTACCCTTTCCTTGCCTTTAATATTCTACCTATAATGATGTTATAAACTGAATGCAGTACTCTGGCTGTGTCTTGGCCTATGTCTTGTCCAAGTTCAATATCAATATTCAGAGCTTCTTTGCATAGAACCCAGAACCTTATGTGTCTTTTTATGATCTTTTTCTAACTGCATTAATAAAGATCTGTGTGCCTGTACCTGTAGATTTCTCTGTTCCTGCACTGTTACTGTTAGTATTATACAGATAATCCTCACCTTTTATTGCTACTGAGTGGTGTGATTATTTTGCACAGTATTAAAGTGAGACAACTGAAACTGTGGTTACCTGTGTATGCTTGCTTACATTTTAAAAATAGGCATCATGCTGGCTTATCACTTCTCTACTGAAGTTCCAAGAGCCCAGAGTCTCCATCATAATTACTTTGCAAATCTTCCCTAGTGTCTCCTGGAACTCTGGGGTAAATGCTGTCTGATTTTATATTTTATATTTTTAGATTTAGAGATACAGCACTGAAACAGGCCCTTCGTCCCACCGAGTCTGTGCCGACCATTAACCACCCATTTATACTAATCCTACACTAATCCCATATTCCTACCACATCCTCACCTGTTCCTATATTCCCCTACCACCTACCTGTACTAGGGGCAATTTATAATGGCCAATTGACCTATCAACCTGCAAGTCTTTTGGCTGTGGGAGGAAACCGGAGCACCCGGAGGAAACCCACGCAGACACAGGGAGAAGTTGCAAACTCCACACAGGCAGTACCCGGAATTGAACCCGGGTCGCTGGAGCTGTGAGGCTGCAGTGCTAACCACTGCGCCACTGTGCTGCTGATCTTTTGTTGTGAGCCATTTCGGCTTGTCTGAGACTTCCATCTCATTTGCATCAAAGTCATGAGGTTATCACCACCTATCTGTGTATGCTTGGAGATGGTAATCATTTAGAACATGAGCTATCTGATACTCATCCTTTCTAGTCAGAACTCATCTGACTGTTCTCTTTCTCTTGAAGGTACTGATAAAATTTTGTTTAATGTTTTGTATTTGTAGCGATCCTTTTTCATGTCTTTTACTTGCAACTGCCTTTTTTAAGATGTTGCTGTGTATGTTCCTGTATTTAGGAACCCTTCACCCATGTCTCTGTGGGGTTTGTAAAATTCATTTCTCCACTTATTTCATATCTAGTTTTTGTTACTCATTTGGTGTATTAATCTGCACTTTCTGATTCTAGGTATGCATATATTCTGCAAACTAAGCATAATGCCTTTAAAAATGGGCCACTTGTCCTGTACTGAAGTGTTGAACAATGTCCTGCCACCCTCAGATCAATTGACTTATGAAGCTTCCTCATTTTCTTGAGGTTAGCCCATTTAAAATGGTGTGGCTCCAGATCCTCAGCCTTTCTGAATCCCAGATACTGTTGAATTTAATTATGCTGTAATCACTGTCTCCAAAGGATTGTGACTTCTGGTTTTTGGATTGTTAACTATCACCAGGTCTACTAATCTAGAAACATGGACTAATCCAAAGAAAGTGAGCTCAAATCCTACCATGGCAGCTTGAGAATTCTAATTCATTTCTAAATAAATCTGAAAGTAAGTTAGTAACGATAATACCTGAAATTATCCAATTATCGTAAAAACTAATAACCTTTTGAGAAGCAATTCTCTTGTCCTTACTTGACCAATATGTAATCAGTGTAGTTGACACTTAATTGTCCTCTTACGGGGCAGAGCAAGCCACTCAGTTTATCAACATGTCAGGGCAATAAATGCCTGTAACATGCATATCCTGAGAGAATTTTAAAAAATCATGTCCTTTTTCCTTCCTGCTATTTTGCCTATAGTATAATCAAATACTCTTTTATTTGCTTTTTTTCATAAATAATCGCTTGCTCTTTGATTAATCCTTTATTCATCCCTACCTTCATTGTAAGTGCTGGAAACTGTGTACTTACTGGATTGGTTTTCCTTTCTTGCTTCAGATCATTGCCCACTTTTTCTCCACTTCATTAATCCTCAAACTCTGAAGTATTCACCTTTTTAGAGATGTCCTCCATTAACCTTTGTGCTTGCACCCCCGCCTCTTCCACGTGTACTGCACAATGCAGACAGCTGGTCTTGAAGCTCATCATTTCTCTACACAAGGAATGCAATTCCCTGACTGCTCGTGCTTGTGTACTTGGCACTTAGCAGATCTATACAAACTAACTTAACTCCTGATCCTGCTATAACTGACTATTATGCTGTTCATTTTATTAACTAGAACTAACTTTACTGGTCTGATCTTCAGATCCACTATGTTAAGGCCAAACTCGCTTCCTTCAGCATCCCATGTGGGTTGTACCTCTCTAGCAAAGTTAACCTTTGTCCCCTTGACCTGTGGCTTTGAACCAAGAGCTCAACTCTTGTCTCTCTGTTGTCTTCTGCCCCGAAGGCAGGTGCTAAACTCTAGTCACATAGATGAGATTCCTGAGCTACGTTTGAGGGATGAGTAGCTAATGTAGTTTCCCATTGCATTCCTCAAGGGTTTCATCTTCAAAATATCTTCAGTTTGGGTTGCAACCAAGGCTAAAGAGCCTTTCTTGTCCTTCATGATGGGGGAAAGGGGGAGCAACATCCATCAGCCACATGTATCCCCGCTGAATGTCAAGTCAGTTCAGAGCCAGATCTCTGGTCTCCTTTGCCAGGACTGGCTGCATTGGGACTCAGACGAGCCTTTTTGTGTGTCTCAGGTGGGAATACTATTCTGAGCCAGTGATCTCAACACTTGTATTGTCTGATAAATCTAAAGCTCTTTCAAGGGTATCTTTTTTTGCAAGTAAACCTCCTGTGATGCCAACTTCATCCACGAGTGTAGGTGGTATTTGTTTGAATATAGATTGACTGAATATTGATGGATATATTTTTCATTACTGATACCTTGAGTGTTTACATTTGGATGCTGTCGAGATGCTTGTCTCAAGAATCTGGTGGTGTCCTTGTATGTCTCAATCAGCTTTGTATTTCTTTTCAAACAGGAGAATAGTAAAAAACTGAAGATGAAGTTTCCACCGAAAATTCCAAACAGGAAGCCAAAAAACAAAACTAGCAAAGGAGGCATAACACAGCCAAACCTCAATGACAGCCTCGAGATTAGTAAACTGGACTCTTCAGTCATTTCTGAAGGCAAAGTCGTCTCAGTCACACCTCAAGTACAGGCCTTTCATATACAGAAAGCAGCTGCAGGTGAGTACCCTGGCCCTGGGATAACCTTTTAATGGGTGGGCTCAGTCTCTGTTCACAGACTTAAAGCAGTTGAAATCAATGTCCTGATTCTGTAACCCAGTATCTTTTATATATGCCGTGGAAAGTTTTTAATCTTTTAGCTTTGGTTCATATGCATCCCAACCTTAGACAAGGTAGATGCAGATGACTGAGGCCATTTGGTCCATCTGGGGCAAGGCCTTACTCTTTCCCTTTTTTCCCAATCAGCATGCCATTTAACTTAAATGAGTCCAACATGTTAACTTTTCTACCCTGCTATTTCTTTTCTTTTATTTCTTTTGTTTTTTTTCTGATTCTGATTGCTGAAAAAAATAGAGCACTTGGGATTGGGGTAATATACTACGATGGATTGAGAATTGGTTAACAGACAGAAAACAGAGTGTAGGAATAAACGGGTCATTCTTAATGGCAGGCTGTGACCAGTGAGGTACCGCAAGGATCAGTGCTGGGGCCACAGCTGTTCACAATCTATATAAAAGATTTGGATGTGGGGACCAAATGAAGTGCTTCCAACTTTGCTGATGACATAAAACTCAGTGGGAATGAAAATTGTGAGGGGGTGCAAGGAGAGGCTTCAAGGGGACTTGGACAGGCTAAGTGAATGGGCAAGAATACAGCAGATGGAATAGAATGTGAATAAGTGCGAAGTTATCCACTTGGGTAGAAAAAAACAGAACAACAGAGTATTTCTTGAGCGGTGAGAGGTTGGAAAGTGTTGATGTCCAGAGGGACCTTGGTATCCTTGTTCGTGAGTCACTATAAGCTAGTATGCTGGTGCAGCAAGCAATTAGGAAGGCAAATGGTATGTTGACTTGCTTCGCAAGGAGTTTTGAGAAAAAGAGTCAAGAAGTCTTGCTGCAATTGTATGGAGCCTTTGTGAGACCCCACTTGGAGTATTGTGTACAGTTTTGGTCTCATCTAAGGAAGGATGTACTTTCCATAGAGGGAGTGCAATGGAGGTTCACCAGATTAATCCCTGGGATGGCAGGATTGTCCTATGAGGAGTGATTGAGGAAACTTGCCCTGTATTCTCTAGAGTTTTAAAGAATGAGAGGTGATCTCATTGAAACTTACAAAATTCTTATCGGGCATGGCACGGTGAATATCGATGGGATGTTCCCCCTGGCTGGTGAGTCTAGAACCAGGGGACTTATTCTCAGAATATAGGTTAGGCCATTTAAGACTGAGATGAGGAGGAATTTCTTCACTGAGGGTAGTTAATCTTTGGAATTCTCTATCTCAGGGCTGTGGAAGCTCAATCTTTGAGCACATTCAAGACAGGAATTGATAGTTTTCTGCATACAAATGACATCAAGGGATATGGGGTAGCGTGGGAAAGTGGCGTTGCGATAGATGGTCAGCCACGATCTAATTGGCAGAGCCGGTTCGACGGGCTGAATTCAAGAATACAAGAAATAGTAGCAGAAGTAGACCATGTGGCCCATCAAGCCTGCTCCGCCATTCAATACGATCATGGCTGATTTTGGGCTTCATTTGGGGCGGCGCAGTGGTTAGCACCGCAGCCTAACAGCTCCAGGGATCCGGGTTCGATTCTGGGTAATGCCTGTGTGGAGTTTGCAAGTTCTCCCTGTGACCACATGGGTTTTCGCCGGGTGTTCCGGTTTCCTCCCACAGCCAAAGACTTGTAGGTTGATAGGTAAATTGGCCATTGTGAATTGCCCCCAGTGTAGGTAGGTGATAGGAGAATGGTGGGGATGTGGTAGGGAATATGGGATTAATGTAGGATTAGTGTAAATGGCTGGTTGTTGGTCAGCACAGACTTGGTGGGCCGAAGGGCCTGTTTCAGTGCTATATCTCCAAATATAAATATAATTCCACTTTCCTGCCTGCTCCCTATATCCCTTGATTCCCTGCGAGACCAAAAATCTATCTATTCCACCCTTAAATGTATTCAACTCACTGCAGTAGAGAATTCCAAGATTCGCAACCCTTTGAGTATAGTAATTTGTCCTCATCTCAGTCCTGAATGACTAGCCACTTATCCTGAGACTGTGTCCTCATGTTCTAGATGCCCCAACCAATGGGAACCATCTTTTACCCTATCGAGCCCTTTCAGAATCTTGTATGTCTCAATTAGATCGCCTCTCGTTCTTCTAAACTCCAGAGAATATAGGCTCAATTTACTCAGCCTTTCATCATAGGACAACCCCCTCATCCCTGGGACCAATTTAGTAAATCTTCGCTGCGCTGCCTCCAGTGCAACTAAATCCTTTGATAAATGTGGAGACCAAAACTGTCTACAGTATTCCAGGTGCAGTCTCACCAAAGCCCTGTACAATTTTAGCAAGACTTCTTTATTCCTGTACTCCAATCCTCTTGCAATGAAGGCCAACATGCCATTTGCCTTCCTAATAGCCTGCTGCACTTGCATGTTAATTTTGTGTGTTCCCTATACGAGTGCCCCCAAGTTTCTCTGGACATCAACACAACAGTTTCACACCTTGTAAAAAGTGTTCTGTTTTTCTATTTTTAACGACCAAAGTGAACAACTTCACACTTCTCTACATTATACTCCATTTGCCATCTTGTTGCTCACTCACTTAACTGTCTATATCTCTTTGCAGCTTTTCTACATCCTCCCTGCAGCTTACCTTTCCACCGAGCTTTGTCACCAGCAAACTTAAATTCATTACTCTATATTAATGACTTGGATGAAGAGACAGAGTGTAAATAGCTGAGGCCCCAGCACTGATCCTTGCAACACCCCACAATTCACTGCCTGCCAACTTGAAAGTGCCCCATTTATGCCCACTCTCTGCTTCCTGTCTGTTAACAAATCCTCTGTCCACACTAATATATTGCCCCCAACACCATGAGCCCTTATCTTGCCTATTAATCTTTTATGTTGCACCTTATCGAACACCTTTTGAAAATCCAGGTATATTACATCTACTCGTTCCCCTTTATCTACCCTACTAGTTACATCCTCAAAAACCTCTAATACATTTGTCAAACAGGATCTCCTTTAGGAAAACAATGCTGACTTGTTCTAATCATACTATGCTTTTCCAAGTGCAATGTTAAGATTTTATGAATAGTTTACAGCATCTTCCCGATGACTGATGTTAGGCTAACTGGCCTGTAGTTCCCTGTTCTCTCTCCCTCCTTTCTTGAAAAGCGGTGTAACATTTGCCAACTTCCAATCTGACGGGACCATTCCTGAATCTAAGGAATTCTGGAAAATCATAGCCAGTGCATCCACTATCTCTGCAGCTATCTCTTTTAGAACCCTTGGATGTTGGCCATCTGGCCTGGGGACTCGTCAGATTTTAGTCCCTCAAGTTTCTCCAATACTTTTTCTCAGTTGATGTCATTATTTTTACTCATTCAATTTCCTCACTCTTTTAGCCACTATGTTACTGCCTATTTCTGGTATGGAACTAATGTCTTCTACTGTGAAGACAGACACAAAATATTTGTTCAGTGCCTCTGTCATTTCCTAATTCCCCATGATGATTTCTGCTGTCTCTGCCTCTAAGGGATCAATGCCTACTTTAGCTCCTTTTTATGTACTTCTAACAGCTCTTATAATCTGTTTTTATATTGCTGGCTAGTTTACTCTCATTCTATTTTTTTTCCCTTTTTATCAACTTTTTGGTGGCCCTTTGCTAGTTTCTAAAACATTCCCAATCCTCAGACTTGCTGTTATTTTTTGCAACATTGTAAGCCGCCTCTTTTAGTCTCATACTCTCCTTAACTTTCTGAGTGAGCCACAGATTGGTTTGTCTTGACGAGTTTTTGTTTTTGAACGGAATGAACTTTTGTTCAACCCTTTGAATTGTTTCTTTAAATGTTTCCCACTGTTCATTTACTGCCATACCTTACAGTCTGTTTACCCAATTAACCTTAGCCAGATCTCCCCTCATACCTTTGTAATTGGTTTTGTTTAAGTTTAAGGTTCTTGTTTGTGATTGAAATGTTTCACTTTCAAACTTAATGTGAAATTCAATGCTATTATGATCACTATTTCCTAGTGGATTTTTTACTATGACATTGCTTATTAACCCTGCTTCATTACACAGTATGAAATCTAAGACAGCTTTATCCCTAGTCGGTTCTACAACGTATTGCTTCAAGCAACTGTCACCAAAGCATTCTACGAATTCGTCTTCTAGACCACTGTTGCAAATTTGATTGTCCCAGTTTATATGCAGATAAATGTCCCCCACAATTAATGTATTACCTTTTTTACATGCTCAAATAATTTCCTGTTCAATGTTCTGTCCAATAATATAACTGTTAGGGGGGGCCTGTAAACTACTTCCACCAGTGTTTCTGACTCCGACTATTCCTAATTTCCTCCCAAACTGATTCTACTTCATGATCTCTGAGGCCAGAACTCCTCCTCTTAATGTCCTTATGCCATCCATGTGTCTCTGAAATATTGTGTACACTGGAATATTCATTTTCCAACGTTGATCTCCTTGTAGCTATTTCTTGGTAATGGCTATTCGATCTAGATCTTTTATCTCTATTTGTGCCACTAGTTCATCGATCTTATTACAGATGCTTCGTGCATTCAGTTAAGGGAACTTTAATTTCATTTCTTTTACCTCTATTCCCTGCAATGACTTTATATGCCAATGTACAATTTTTGTTGAAAACTCTGTCCCTTCCTCTCCCATTCTGTTGTGAATTACCCACATCACTATCCTGCTCCAATGCCCTGACACCTTTCTTTGGCCTTCTCCTATGTTCTGATGTTGCCCACCGAGAAAAACCGTGCATTCTTAGATCATGTCATTGGACTGCATCTTGAATAGTGCTAAGGTTTTTGCTTTGCGACCCTACTGAGAAATGTTGCAAGTGTTGATTTGCTTTTTGTATAAGGTTATTCCTGCCATTGGTCCTTAACTTTCATGTTCTCAATTTTATCCTCTCTCCTTATTCAAGTATCTTGCTACATGAAGTGGTCTCTATGAAAAGCTATCAATGCCACTTAATTCGGTGTTTATATAATTCTGTAAAGCCTCTCCTCAGTTGCCTTCCTTTTGAAGGCAGAAGACCAGTAGATCCATCCAGTGTTTCCTCAGAACTCAATCCTGTGGCACTTGGTTCTTCTCTGCACTGCCTTCATAGCTTGAATGTTTCCCTGCAGTATTGGTGACACAAACTATACCCAGTTCATGAGGTGCTGTTTTAGGTGAGAGGGCAAAGATCTGGCAAATGGAGTGTAACGTGGGAAAATGTGAAATTTCCATTTTGGCAAGAAGAATAAACAAAAAGCATATTATCTAAATGGTGATAGATTGCAGATCTCTGAGATACAGAGGGATCTGGTTGTCCTAGTGCATGAATCGCAAAAGGGTCGTATGCACGTACAGCAAGTAATTAGGAAAGCCTATAGAATCTTATTGTTTATTGCAAGGGGAATTGAATACAAAAGTAGGGAGGTTATGCTTCAATTATACAGGGCATTGGTGAGACCACATTTGGAGTACTGTGTACAGTATTGGTCTCCTTATTTAAGGAAGAATGTAAATGTGTTGCGAGTAGGTTTAGAGTCAGGGTCGTACAGCATGGAAACAGGCCCTTCGGCCCACCACGTCCATGCCGACCATAATGCCTATCGATATTAATCCCACCTGCCTGCATTAATTCCATATCCCTCTATGCCTTTCTCATTCAAGTACCTGTCCAGATGCCTCTTAAATGTTGCTACTGTTCCTGCCTCCACCACCTCCTCTGGCAGCTCATTCCAGATACCCACTATTCTTTGTGTGAAAAATTTACCCCTTTGATCCCCTTTAAACCTCCTCACTCTCACCTTAAATCTATGCCCTCTAGTTCTAGTCACCCCTACCATGGGAAACAGACTCTGGCTATCTACCCTATCTATGCCTCTCATAATTTTATGTACCTCTATCATGTCCCCTCTCAGCCTCCTTCGCTCCAGGGAAAACCGACCCCGCCTATCCAGTCTCTCTTTATAACTCAAGCGCTCCAAACCAGGCAACGTCCTTGTGAATCTTTTCTGCACCCTCTCTAGCTTAATCACATTGTTCCTGTACTACCTGGAATGGGTGGGTTGTCTTATGAGGAAAGGTTGCACAGGCTAGGCTTGTATCCACTGGAGTTTCGAAGGGTAAGAGGCAACTTGATTGAAACATTTAACATTCTGAGGGGTCTTGACAGGGTGATTGTGGAAAGGATGTTTCCTCTTGTGGGAGAATCTAGAACTCGGGGTCACTGTTTAAAAGTAAGGGGTCACCCATTTACGACAGACATGAGAAATTTTTTCTCTGAGGGTCATGAGTCTTTGGAATTCTCTTCCTCAAAAGGTGGCGGAAGCAGAATCTTTGAATATTTTTAAGGCAGAGGTAGATAGATTCTTGATGAGCAAGGGGGTGGAAGGTTATCGGGTAGGAGGAATGTGGAGCTGAGGTTACAATCAGATCAGCCATGATCTTGTTGAATGGCAAGGCAGGCTTGAGGAGCTGAGTGGCCTACTCCTGCTCTTAATTTGTATTTTCGTAAGTAGGCCATTGTTTTTGCCTCCACACAGTGATTTGACATGTTGAGTGCCAGAAATATCATTCCCAAGATCTGTTGTACATCATTTTTGTCCTTTGCACTGAGTTTACTCAGGACCTCGTTTTATTTCTTGCCAATTTATAATCTCCAGTCTAGATTGAATTTGGTCTGCAGCTCCAATTGTGTATTTTGTCTACTTTTCCAAAGTATTTTGGTAGTTTGTGGGATTTGGGAGAGAAACAAAAAATGGAGGAGCAGGCAAGCAAAGACTTCGATGGGTACAGAAATTTGAATCTTTAAAGGTATGAATTGTGTTTTAACAAGGCAGATGGAATTCTGTTTTCCAGTGACATGGCTGGTATTTATCTCTCAACCGACATCATACACAGATTATCTGCAGTTTCTGAAAGCTTGCTGTGCACAAATTGTCTGCTGTATCTCCAGTATTGCAACAATAACCACATTTCCAAGTACATAATTGGCTGTAAAGCACTTTGGGATGTCCTGAAGTTGTGAAAGGTGCTACATAAATACAGGTAGCAAATATAAAGAAGTGATGAATTGATGTTGGTCAGGCTCCATTTGGAGTTTTGTGTGTAGCTTGCGCCCCATTATAGGAAAATCATGGAAAGGGAGCAGTGAAGGTTTATTAGAGAAAACCAATAATAAAGGGTTCTAGTTACGAAAGGGTCAGAATTGGTGCTTTTTTCCTCGCTAGAGCAGAAAGTTAAGGAGGAGTCAAAGGTTTGAAAAATTATTTTAGGCTTTGAGTGAAAGAAGAAAGGATTTGCATTTATACAGTGTATTTCGCAACCTTCGCATGTCTCAATGAGCGAGTCAAAAAAGAATTCAGAAATCTAGTCACTGCTGTAAGTTCGGAAGCAACCAGCCAATTTGCACACAGCAAGGTCCCACAAATAATACGGTAATGATCAAGTCATTTTAATGCTTGAGAAGTAAATATTGACCAGAACACTGGGGAGATTTCCCTACTCTTGTGAAATCATGCCGTGGGATCACGTGAGGGACAGACGTAATTCAACTGAAGAGTTCCTGATTTTGAAAACTCAAGCACTTCATCCCTTTTTAGGATTGTTGCCGTATCTTGGATCAATACTGCCATCCACCAATTTTTCCATCTCTATTCCTCATGAATACATTGTAGCTTGGAATGTTAAGTCTCCATTTCTGTCCTCCTTTGAGCCATGTCTCTGCTATATCGTAATTCCACATGGCACTTTGTGCCTGTGGCTTATTTGTCATGCTCTGAACATTTACACACACAGACTCCAAGCCTGCTGTGCATTTTCCGCTTGTCTGAACCTTCAACTTTCTGGACTAGATGTTGTTCTAATGCTGTTTGTCTCCCATTCTTCAATTCATAATTTTTTCTCGTCTGTTGCCTATCTGTGTGCCATTTTAAGCACTTCCCCACAGCACTAGTTAATCTTTTCATTCATTCACTGCATTTAGGTGTTGTTGGCAAGACCTGCACTTATTTTCCATTCCTAATTGCCATCAAGAAAGGGGTGGTGACGACGGAGTGGCTTTTTAAGCCATCTAAGGGCAGTTGAGGATCAACTACATTGCTTTGGGTGTGGAGATACATGTAGGTCAGACCAAGTAAGGATAATTTCCTAAAGGACCAGTTGAGGTTTTCCTGACCATCCAGTAGCTTCATGGTCACTATTATTCATACTAGCTTTTTATTCCAGATTTATTTAATTAACTGGATTTTAACTCTCTCACTTCTATGGTGGGATTTGAACACAAGTCTTTAGATTACTAACCCAGTAACAAAACCCGTAAGTTACTGTACCTGTGACCTCTAATTATTGGGAAGGACGACATTACCCCTGAAATCATCAAGAGTGCCAAGCCTGCTATACTTTCAGCTCTGCACGAACTGCTTTGCCTGTGCTGGGACGAGGGAGCAGTACCACAGGACATGCGCAATGCCAATATCATCACCCTCTATAAGAACAAGGGTGACCGCGGTGACTGCAACAACTACTGTGGAATCTCCCTGCTCAGCATAGTGGGGAACGTCTTCGCTCGTGTCGCTTTAAACAGGCTCCAGAAGCTGGCTGAGCGGGTCTATCCTGAGGCACAGTGTGGCTTTTGAGCAGAGACAGCCACCATTGACATGCTGTTCTCCCTTCGCCAGCTGCAGGAGAAATTCCGTGAACAACAGATGCCCCTCTATGTTGCTTTCATTGATCTCACCAAAGCCTTTGACCTAGTCAGCAGCAGTGGTCTCTTCAGACTACGAGAAAAGATTGGATGCCCACCAAAGCTACTAAGTATCATCACCTCATTCCATGACAATATGAAAGGCGCAATTCAGCATAGTAGCGCCTCATCAGACCCCTTTCCAATCCTGAGTGGCGTGAAACAGGGCTGTGTTCTTGCACCTACACTATTTTTATTTATTTAGAGATGCCGCACTGAAACAGGCCCTTCGGCCCACCGAGTCTGTGCCGACCATCAACTACCCATTTATACTAATCCTACACTAATTCCATATTCCTACCACATCCCTATATTTCCCTACCACATACCAATACTAGGGGCAATTTACAATGGCCAATCTACCCAACAACCTGCATGTCTTTTGGCATGTGGGAGGAAACCGGAGCACCCAGAGGAAACCCACGCAGACACAGGGAGAACTTGCAAACTCCACACAGGCAGTACCCAGAATTGAAACCGGGTCGCTGGAGCTGTGAGGCTGCGGTGCTAACCACTGTGCCACCACTGTTTGGGATCTTCTCCTTGCTGCTCTCATATGCATTTAAGTCCTCAGAAGAAGGAATTTTCCTCCACACAAGATCAGGTGGCAGGTTGTTCAACCTTGCCCGTCTAAAAGCGAAGACCAAAGTACGGAAAGTCCTCATCAGGGAACTCCTCTTTGCTGACGATGCTGCAATAGCATCTCACACTGAAGAGTGTCAGCAGAGACTCATTGACAGCTTTGCGGCTGTCTGCGATGAATTTGGCCTAACCATCAGCCTCAAGAAAACTAACATCATGGGACAGGATGTCAGAAATGCCCCATCTATCAATATCGGCGACCACACTCTCAAAGTGGTTCAAGAGTTCACCTACCTAGGCGCAACTATCACCAGTAACCTGTCTCTCGATGCAGAATTAAACAAGATCATGGGAAAGGCTTCCTCTGCTATGTCCAGACTGGCCAAGAGAGTGTGGGAAAATGGCGCACTGACACAGAACACAAAAGTCCAAGTGTATCAAGCCTGTGTCCTCAGTACCTTGCTCTACGGCAGCGAGGCCTGGACAACATACGTCAGCCAAGAGCGACGTCTCAATTCATTCCATCTTCACTGCCTCCGGAGAATCCTTTCGCATCAGGTGGCAGGACCGTATCTCCAACACAGAAGTCTTCGAGGCGGCCAACATCTCCAGCAAAAACGCCCTACTAAGCCAGCGGCGCCTGAGATGGCTTGGCCATGTGAGCCGCATGGAAGATGGCAGGATCCCCAAGGACACATTGTACTGCGCGCTCGTCACTGGTATCGGACCCACCGGCCGTCCATGGCTCCACTTTAAAGACGTCTGCAAACGCGACATGAAGTCCTGTGACAGTGATCTCAAGTCGTGGGAGTCAGTTGCCAGCGATCGCCAGAGCTGGCGGGCAACCATAAAGGCGGGGCTAAAGTGTGCCGAGTCGAAGAGACTTAGCAGTTGGCAAGAAAAAAGACAGAAGCGCAAGGAGAGAACCAACTGTGTAAAAGCCCCGACAACCAATTTTATCTGCAGCACCTGTGGAAGAGCCTGTCACTCTAGAATTGGCCTTTATAGCCACTCCAGGCGCTGCTGCACAAACCACTGACCACCTCCAGGTGCTAACCCATTGTCTCTCGAGATAAGGAGGCCGAAGAAGAAGAAGACCTCGAATTATTATTCTTGTACATGTACTTTTGAATTTGCCATTGATTTGGTTCCATTATTTGACAATTTTAATACTGGGCTGTAACATATCGTGTCTCTACTTCAGTGCCTCCAAACTGTTTTAGTAAGTCTTCTAACTTTGTAACCTTCACGTAATTTAGAATCATAGAGAGTTGTAGAGTTATACAGCACAGTAACAGGCCCTTCGGCCCATCATGTCCGTGCTGACCATCAAGCACCTAACTATTCTAATCCCATTTAAATTTGATAATTCTTTACCTAAATTGAAAGGTTGTGATGAATATTTTTCCAATTTTCTTTTTCATTGCAAGCTGTTTCCTTCTATCCCTACTTCTTTCGGTGCTTGCAGCATTTTCTATGTAAGGCAACATGTTCGTGCACTTCTGCCAACAATGCTCTGCGCCAGCTTTAATTAATTGAGAATATAATGCCTCAGCTTGAGCTACACAAGCTGACTTATGTCTGAGGGAGGGATAGCAAATAAAGTAGTGCCTTGCCTTGGGTCCTCATCCAAATGACCTGGCTGAGATCAAGCTCCCTGTGGGGCTCATGCAATGCTGCTCCACTCCAAGTTAGAAAAACAAGGTGCTGTTAAGGTGCAGCTGGCTAGTAAACTTCTCTTCAGAGAACACTGCAGGTTGCATTGTTCATCTACTGAAATGTTGTAGCTGATAAATTGTTCAGGATTTGACATCAAAAACAATTTAAATTATGTAAAAAGGATGTCCGATGAATCTGTTTTAAAGCTGGTTAATGGTTATGATTTGTGTAAGGTTTTATTCTGTTTCAGTAACTGCAGGCGCCATTTGAGCTGTGAAAATCAAGTGCTTTCTGTAATGACAAGTGTGGTGGTGTGTAAATACCATCGCGCAACAATGTGAGACTCAATATAAAATTGGGAAATCTTAGCTTTGTGGCTGACCAAATGCTGGAAGTTAACACAGAACTGAGTTGAATAAAAGCAAATCGTGGAACTTTGTTAAATAAGAATAACCTAAGCAGAACCTTGCTGCACGATCCATCTAGCAGCAGAAATGTTCAGGTTTTTATTGAAGTAACCCTGAGGTACTAATTTTCTTAAGTGCTTGACGGAGCAATGGTGTGTGGGATTTTTGTCCTATTTTTCATGGGGGTTGTTCTATATTATCTAACACTGAGACTTCCATTGTTACTGTGTTTTGACAATGCCAGATGGACTGATGAACCTGCTGCGTGAGATGGGTAAAGGTTATTTGG
This sequence comes from Heterodontus francisci, assembly GCF_036365525.1. NCBI lineage: Eukaryota > Metazoa > Chordata > Chondrichthyes > Heterodontiformes > Heterodontidae > Heterodontus > Heterodontus francisci. The sequence continues at coordinate 12,146,381 of NC_090403.1, read as the reverse complement.
CACTTTCCTCTTACAACTGTAAAGAAGCAATCGGTATCCTGAGCCAGCTGCCTTCACATCACTACAACACTGGTTGGGTGCTGTGTCAGATAGGAAGAGCACATTTTGAGCTGGCTGAATACATGCAGGTAAGTGGATGGCTGAATTAACAAAAGAATGTTTGAAAATTGTTCTTGGGAAGTTTGAATGACCTTACAAAGTATGCAAAGTAGTATATACCTGGAAAGCCGAATGAGTTACACAGGGTTGCAAGGTCTGCACCTGCCCAGCCCAGAAGGGAGCCCTTCAGAAATTGCAGGAATGCCAGACTTTGAAGCATTGAAGTAACAATGATTTAAAGGGGCAATCTGTGAAAAACGCTCTGAGCAGCAGTCGACTAAATCTAATGAGCGTGAAACTGATGTTTGACTAAAGGGTTACCACCTGCCCCTGTGTCCCCTGCCGCCTCTGACCAGTTTTTTACTCTGTGCTGGAGATAAGACATTCTGCACTTAATTAAATAGGAAATAGGTAGCTCACATCGAACTGCCTCAGGAGGGAGATTTACAAGAGCTACGGTCTGTGTTGCCAGTTTCTTCTCTTTCTTTCCCTCTGTCACCCCCACAGATCCACATTTGATGCCTTCCTCTCCTGCAGTCACTGGGCACTGACTTGCTAGTATAAGGTTCCATGGATGGCATGGTAATTTCGACTGATGCAGAGTACAGTACGAAAGGAGTAGTTAAATCAATCACCCATCTGACTTTGCAGGTGGACAGAAAGATTTCCATGGCACTTTTTTGGAAGAGGAGGCACTCCATCCAGGGTTCTGGCCAACACCACCCCAAAAACAGACCATTTGGTCACATCGCATTTGGTGTTTGTGAAATCTTGCTGTGCACTAATCGGCTGCTGTGTTTGCCTGAAGAATGTGATTGCAAACTTCAAAAGTAATTTGTTGATGCTGAAACACTTTGGGATGTTTTGAAGACATGTAAAGCCTCTCTCCCCCTCAAATGGAATGGTGTACCATAGCATGAGCAATAATTCTTTCACCACACTGAGCAGTATGGATTGCCTACCACACATTCCTGTTCACTCCAAAAAGTGGAAAACGCCACACTGTCAGACTAGAATTTAAGCCAAATATATTGCTGTAGTTGAACTTATTGATTACTCTTATGATTACACTGAAGCAAAAGAATAAAGGCAGTACAGTATTTGGCATACACAGCGCTTAAACAGCTTGAAAAGTCCGTCTAGAGTCTTTGAAGAGCCTCTCCCTGGATCTACAAGGAACTACACCCATTGCCACAACATGGAAAGAGGCTGGTGAGCAAGGTATTTGTGAATTGAGAAAGCCAGCATTATGTACAGCATTTCAAACTGACTAACATACTAGATCAAAGAAATCCTTTCTTTCCAGGCAGGCAGTTAGGGTATAAATTTATTCTGTTATTCCAATTAGTAAGGTGTGATCAGGATCTGGCTGTCTAATTGGTTTATTCTGTTTTTGACTCCTGACTTGTATTCCAGTAACTTGCCTATTCTTTAGTAGATAACTCCTCTGAACAGATCCAAAGGCTTTGTTTTTAAACCCCAACCTGCCACTGACTGACAAAAATATGTCATGGGGCCACAGTTTAAAATAGCTGGATTAAGTAACCCAGCCCCATTCACCCCACGCCTCTACCCACCCCCCACTCGTCCAACCTTCCAGCTTAACTTTTTACAAACACAAATCAGGCAATTGACGAGGCTTCTGCAAAGAACAGGCGGGGGCCGAAGTAACATCATTGGATTTGCAACTTAAACTTAACAGTACGTCAGCTGAAACAAATGAACTTATTAGCGAGAGGCAGCATGGTTTTGTGAAGGGGAGGTCATGTCTCACTAATTTGATTGAGTTTTTTGAGGAAGTGACAAAGATGATTGATGAAGGAAGGGCAGTGGATGTTGTCTACATGGACTTCAGTAAAGCCTTTGACAAGGTCCCTCATGGCAGACTGGTACAAAAGGTGAAGTCACACGGGATCAGAGGTGAGCTGGCAAGATGGATACAGAACTGGCACTGTCATAGAAGACAGAGGGTAGCAGTGGAAGGGTGCTTTTCTGAATGGAGGGCTGTGACTAGTGGTCCTCTGCAGGGATCAGTGCTGGGACCATTGCTGTTTGTATTATATGTAAATGATTTGGAGGACAATGTAGCTGGTCTGATTAGTAAGTTTGCGGATGACACAAAGGTTGGTGGAGTTGCGGATCGTGATGAGGATTGTCAAGGATACAGCAGGATATAGATCGGTTGGAGACTTAGGCGGAGAAATGGCAGATGGAGTTTAATCCGGACAAATGTGAGGTAATGCATTGTGGGAGGTCTAATAGGGGTGGGAAGTATACAGTAAATGGCAGAACCCTTAGGAGTATTGACAGGCAGAGGGATCTGGGCGTACAGGTCCACAGATCACTGAAAGTGGCAACGCAGCTGGATAAGGTAGTCAAGAAAGGATACGGCATGCTTGCCTTCATCGGTCGGGGCATAGAGTATAAAAATTGGCAAGTCATGCTGCAGCTGTACAGAACCTTAGTTAGGCCACACTTAGAATATTGTGTGCAATTCTGGTCGCCGCTCTACCAGAAGGGCGTGGAGGCTTTGGAGAGGGTACAGAGGAGGTTTACCAGGATGTTGCCTGGTCTGGAGGGCATTAGCTATGAGGAGAGGTTGCATAAACTCGGATTGTTTTCACTGGAGCGACGGAGGTGGAGGGGCGACATGATAGAGGTTTACAAGGTTATGAGCGGCATGGACAGAGTGGATAGGCAGAAGCTTTTTCCCAGGGTGGAAGAGTCAGTTACTAGGGACATAGGTTTAAGGTGCAAGGGGTAAAGTTTAGAGGGGATGTGCGAGGCAAGTTCTTTACACAGAGGGTGGTGAGTGCCTGGAACTTGCTGCCGGAGGAGGTGGTGGAAGCAGGTACGATAGTGACGTTTAAGAGGCATCTTGACAAATACATGAATAGGATGGGAATAGAGGGATACGGTCCCCGGAAGTGCAGAAGGTTTTAGTTTAGGCAGGCATCAAGATCGGCGCAGTCTTGGAGGGCCGAATGGCCTGTTCCTGTGTTATACTGTTTTTTGTTATTCTTGCCCAGCAGCAGATCTGAAGTAGAAGGTGCTAATTGACCAAGGTAAGTGCTGAAGATCATCTCCTCTTGGCACTCCTTGTGGACCAGAAAGGACAAGTGTACTTCCCCTAGGCCTTAAAAAGGAGCCTTCAGTCTCCCTGAGCCTTAACAGTGGCCCACATCCTTCAGCCTCTGCTGACAGCTGACTCCCTCCTCTTTGTGCTGGCTCACGCACTGTATCCCTGCTGACTCCATTCTGCATCTGAAATATTTTTCTCTATTCTAGGCAGAAAGGATATTTTCAGAGGTGAGGCGTATCGAGAGCTACCGAGTTGAGGGTATGGAGATCTACTCCACTACATTGTGGCATCTACAGAAGGATGTGACACTCTCTCTCCTCTCCAAGGACCTGACTGAGATGGATAAAAATATACCAGAGGTGAGTTATAATTTGATCTGTTTTTGGGTTGTATTCGGGATTAACCAGATAGCAAAGTTGATTGAGGGAATGAGGGAAATCCAGTAGGGAAGTTTGGAAACTGAGGAAAACAGTGTCCCAGCACCGTGCAAGATACTTGATGCCGATCACGTTTCCCCTTGCAACCTATTTTGCCACTGTTTGCAGAAGAGAAGTTCTTCCTGGATAGCGTGCTCTATGCCCACACTCTTGTTGCTGGAAACTGGTTTGCAGGTTCAGATTTTTAAAAATTCATTCATGGGATTCAGGTGTCGCTGGCAAGGCCATCCTTTATTGCCCATCCTTTATTGCCCATCCTTTATTGCCCTCGAGAAGGTGGTGCTGAGACGCCTTCTTGAACTGCCGCAGTCCGTGTGGTGTAGGTACACCCACAGTGCTGTAAGGAAGGAAGTTCCAGGATTTTGACCCAGCAACAGTGAAGGAACGGCGATATTGTTCCAAGTCAGGATGGTGTGTGGCTTGGAGGGAAACTTGCAGGTGGTGGTTCCGTGCGTCTTCTGCCCTTGTCCTTCTGGGTTGTAGAGGTTGCGGGTTTGGAAGGTGCAGTCAAAGGTGCCTCGGTGTGTTGCTGCAATGCATCTTGTATATGGTGCACACTGCTGCCACTGTGCGTCAGTGGTGGAGGGAGTGAATATGAAAGGTGGTAAATGGGGTGTCAATTAAGCCGGCTGCTTTGACCTGGGTTGAGTGTTGGAGTTGCAACTTTCCAGGCAAGTGGAGAGTATTCCATCACTTACACCATTGACACCACTTGCACTTTTGGCCATGGAAGATTTTGCTCTGGGAGGGAACAAGCAGAAATAGTGAAGGATTTTGATAAATACACCAAGTAAGAAGGGAGGAAGGGCAAAGCGATTATAGAATCAGAGACATTATGGCACAGAAGAAGACCATTCACCCCACCAAATCCATGTCAGCCCTCTGTCGAGCAATCCAGCCTGTCCCATTCCCCCACTCTATCCCCGTAGCCCTGTGAGTTTATTTCCCTCGTGCCTATCCAATTTCCTTTTGAAATGATTATTGTCTCTGCTTACACCACCCTTGTCGGCAGCATTTCCAGGTCCTTACCACTCACTGCGATTTTTAAAAAAAAGAAATGTTCTTCCTCACACCTAAAACATTAAATTTGTGGCCCTAGTCCTTGTGCCATCAGTTAATGGGAAAAGTTTTTCCTTGTCTAACATATCTAACTAAGCTTGTTATAATCTTGTACATCTCTATCAAATCTCCCCTCAATCTCCTTTGCTCCAAGGAGAACAATACCACCTTCCCCAACGTAACCTTGTAGCTAAAAATCCCCCAATCCTGGAACCATTCTGGAAAATCTCCTCTGCACCCTCTCAAGGACCCTCGCATCCTTCATTAGTGTGGTGACCGGAACTGGATGCAGTGTTCCAGTTGGGGCCTAACAAGAGCTTTATTAAGTTTTGGCATAACTTTACTGCTATTGTACTCAATATCTCTACTTATGAAGCTGATGTTCCCATACATGGGGCGGCGCAGTGGTTAGCACCGCAGCCTCTCAGCTGCAGCGACCCGGGTTTGATTCTGGGTAATGCTTGTGCAGAGTTTGCAAGTTCTCCCTGTGGCCGCGTGCGTTTTCGCAGGGTGCTCCGGTTTCCTCCCACAGCCAAAGACTTGTAGGTTGATAGGTAAATTGGCCATTATAAATTGCCCCGAGTATAGGTAGGTGGTCGGGGAATTGAGAAAAGGTGGGGACGTGAGAGGGTAATGGGATTAATGTAGGTTTAGTTTAAATGGGTGGTTGATGGTCGGCACAGACTCAGTGGGCCGAAGGGCCTGTATCTGTAAATAAAATAAAAATAAATAAATACACTTCGCTAACGACACTCTCAATATGTCCTGCCACCTTCAAAACTCGATGCACATGAATCCCCAGGTCCCTCTGTCCCTGCACACTCCTTAGAACCGGTGCCATTAAATCTGTATTGCCTCTCCCTATCCCTTCTGCCAAAATGCATCACTTCACACTTCTCCGTGTTAAATTCCAAATGCCACTTATCTGCCCATTCTGCTAGCCTATCTATGTTCTGTTGCAGTCATTTTGTATCATCCTCAGTGTTTGCCACATCTCCAAGTTTGGTATTATTGGCAAATTTTGAAATTTTAAGCTGTATTCCAATATCCAAGTCATTAATAAATTTCTAAAAAAGTGGTCCTAGCACTGACCCTTGGGGAACACCACAATCTACCATCCTGCAGTCTGCAAGCAACCATTTGCCGTGACTGTTTTCTGTACTTAAGGCAATTTTTTATCCAAGCTGACACTGACCCTCCTGTTCCATGAGTCTCAATTTTTGTTAACCAGCCTTTTATGTGGTATTTTCTTAAAATCCAGATAGACAACATATGCTGCGTTCCCTCCATCAACTTTCTGTTATTGCACCAAAAAATTCAATTACATTAGTCAAGCATAATCTGCCTTTTACAAATAAAAGCAAAATACTGCAGATGCTGGAAATCTGAAATAAAAACAACAAGTGCTGGAAATACTCAGCAGATCCGGGAGCAGCTGCGAAGTGAGAACCAGAGTTAATGTTTCAGGTCGATGATTTTTCATTAAGTATTCTAGCCATGCCTGAGCCTCTAAGTGTATGTCACCCTCTTTTTCCCGATTAGGACCCACCTGCCTCTTAGTACCCACTTACTATTTACATGCCGGTATAAGGTTTTTGGATTCCCTTTTATGTTAACTGCCATTCTATTCTCATTCTCTCTTTGCCAGACTTATTTTCCTGTTAACTTCGCCTCAAGTTATTGTATATGACTTGGTTCTCACTTGAAGAGTTCACCTGACATGCATCAAACACCCTCTTTTTTTTTTTTGTTTCATCATATTCTTTATCTGAAAGATGAACAAGGAAATCTTCTGGAGCGTGGACCATAGTGGTAATGATAACTGAGCACATAGCCTCAGCTATCACAATGGAAATGAAAAAATACAAGAGGAGCAATGAGACAGGAGAAATGGAGCTAAGATGTTTTGTGCTGAAAACGTTGGTGGATCTCTAAGTGGGAAAGGCCCTGGATTTAGATGCTGTATCCTAGAATGCTGAGAAGCCCAAGAGGCAATTCTAATAATCTTTGAATCATATGGAATTATGCTAGAGGGCTACCAGTTTAAGATCTCAGTTCAAAAAGTGATAGATCAGGTAACTGTAGACCAGTGAACCAGACATGAGCAGTGGCTAATTTTCTAGGAGCCTTAATACAGGATCAAGTTAATATTCCTCCAGGAAGATATGGATTGATGAAGAATTGAACACAGGCAATGTAAAGGGCAAGTCGGGTCTGACAAATTTAAATGAGCTTTTTGAAGGTAAGAGTGAATTGTATTTTGGTAAAGGAAATGTGTTGCAGGTTCTCTATAACCAGAAGGCCCACAAGATACTGCACAGTAGGCTTGCTGCTAAAGTTACGGCATATGGTATTAAAGGTAATGTGGCGTCAACTGGAAACTGTTGAAGAGCAGAAAATTGTAATGCTAATGGATCTTGTCAGCTGAAGTAATGTTATTCAAGAAAGAGATATAGTTCTTGGGGCGAATGGGATCAAGGGATACGGGGAGCAAGTGGGGACAGGTTACTGAGTTTGGGTGATCAGCCATGATCGTTTTTAATGGCAGAGCAGGCTCGAAGGGCTGAATGGCCTACTCCTGCTCCTATTTTTCTCTGTTTCTATGTAACGGGTGTGTGTGAGATCCCTCCACAGATCAGATTAGATGTCTAGATTTGGATGTCAAGGTGCAATATCAGTTTGTGGAGAATAAAATAAATAGAGGCTTGGCAGCGCACCTCCGTCCCATTAAATGCACATCCTGTTGCATGTGAGAACTCCAGGAAACTAGTTTTGTTCTGGTCAATCATATAGGAAGTGTTGTCAGTGCGAGAAGCTTGAGCTCTGCGTTTCGGAGCTTGAGCAGCAGCTGGCGTCACTGCAGTGCATCCATGAGGCTGAAAGCTCCGTGGACAGCACATTTCAGGATGTGGTCACTCTGCAGTTTAAGGGTGTGCATGCAGAGAGAGAATGGGTGACCACCAGGAAGTCGAGGAGGACCAGGCAGGTAGTGCAGGAGTCTCCTAAGTGCATCTTGCTTTCCAACCGGTTTTCAGTTCTGAATACCGGTGGTTCCTTTGGGAAGGGCAGCCAGATCCAAGTCCACGGCACCACAGCTGACTCAGCTGTATCGGGGGCAGGAAGGAGATTGGGCAAGCAAAAATGATGTAGGATTCTGTAGTTAAGGAAATAGACGTGATTCTGCAGCAGAATTAGAATTAGAACATTACAGCGCAGTACAGGCCCTTCGGCCCTCGATGTTGCGCCGACCTGTGAAACCATCTGACCTACACTATTCCATTTTCATCCATATGTCTATCCAATGACCACTTAAATGCCCTTAAAGTTGGCGAGTCTACTACTGCTGCAGGCAGGGTGTTTCACGCCCCTACTACTCTCTGAGTAAAGAAACTACCTCTGACATCTGTCCTATATCTATCACCCCTCAACTTAAAGCTATGTCCCCTCGTGTTTGCCATCACCATCCGAGGAAAAAGACTCTCACTATCCACCCTATCTAACCCTTTGATTATCTTATATGTCTCTATTAAGTCACCTCTCCTCCTCCTCCTCTCCAACGAAAACAACCTCAAGTCCCTCAGCCTTTCCTCGTAAGACCTTCCCTCCAGACCAGGCAACATCCGAGTAAGTCTCCTCTGCACCCTTTCCAAAGCTTCCACATCCTTCCTATAATGCGGTGACCAGAACTGCACGCAATACTCCAGGTGTGGTCTCACCAGAGTTTTGTACAGCTGCAGCATGACCTCGTGGCTCCGAAACTCGATCCCCCTACCAGTAAAAGCTAACACACCATATGCCTTCTTAACAGCCCTATTAACGTGGGTAGCAACCTTCTGGGATTTATGTACCTGGACACCAAGATCTCTCTGTTCATCTACACTACCAAGAATCTTCCCATTAGCCCAGTACTCTGCATTCCTGTTACTCCTTCCAAAGTGAATCACCTCGCACTTTTCCGCATTAAACTCCATTTGCCATCTCTCAGCCCAGCTCTGCAGCCTATCTATGTCCCTCTGTGCCCTACAACATCCTTTGGCACTATCCACAACTCCACCGACCTTAGTGTCATCCGCAAATTTACTAACCCACCCTTCTACACCCTCTTCCAGGTCATTTATAAAAATGACAAACAGCAATGGCCCCAAAACAGATCCTTGCGGTACACCACAAGTAACTAAACTCCAGGATGAACATTTGCCATCAACCACCACCCTCTGTCTTCTTTCAGCTAGCCAATTTCTGATCCAAAGCTCTCAATCACCTTCAACTCCATACTTCCGTATTTTCTGCAATAGCCTACCGTGGGGAACCTTATCAAACGCCTTACTGAAATCCATATACACCACATCCACGGCTTTACCCTCATCCACCTGTTTGGTCACCTTCTCGAAAAACTCAATAAGGTTTGTGAGGCATGACCTACCCTTCACAAAACCGTGCTGACTATCTCTAATGAACTTATTCTTTTCTAGATGATTATAAATCCTGTCTCTTATAACCTTTTCCAACATTTTACCCACAACCGAAGTAAGGCTCACAGGTCTATAATTACCAGGGCTGTCTCTACTCCCCTTCTTGAACAAGGGGACAACATTTTCTATCCTCCAGTCTTCCGGCACTATTCCTGTCGACAATGACGACATAAAGATCAAGGACAAAGGCTCTGCAATCTCCTCCCTGGCTTCCCAGAGAATCCTAGGATAAATCCCATCTGGCCCAGGGGATTAATCTATTTTCACAATTTCCAAAATTGCTAACACCTCCTCCTTGTGAACCTCAATCCCATCTAGCCTAGTAGTCTGAATCTCAGTATTCTCCTCGACAACATTTTCTTTCTCTACTGTAAATACTGACGCAAAATATTCATTTAACGCTTCCCCTATCTCCTCTGATTCCACACACAACTTCCCACTACTATCCTTGATTAACCCTAATCTAACTCTAGTCATTCTTTTATTCCTGATATACCTATAGAAAGCCTTAGGGTTTTCCCTGATCCTATCCGCCAATGACTTCTCGTGTCCTCTCCTTGCTCTTCTTAGCTCTCCCTTTATATCTTTCCTGGCTAGCTTGTAACTCTCAAGCGCCCTAACTGAGCCTTCACGTCTTATCCTAACATAAGCCTCCTTCTTCCTCTTGACAAGCGCTTCAACTTCTTTTGTAAACCATGACTCCCTCGCTCGACAACTTCCTCCCTGCCTGACAGGTACATACTTATCAAGGACACGCAGTAGCTGCTCCTTGAATAAGCTCCACATTTCGATTGTTCCCATCCGCTGCAGTTTCCTTCCCCATCCTACGCATCCTAAATCTTGCCTAATCGCATCATTATTTCCTTTCCCCCAGCTATAATTCTTGCCCTGCGGTATATACCTGTCCCTACCCATCGCTAAGGTAAACCTAACCGAATTGTGATTACTATTACCAAAGTGCTCACCTACATCTAAATCTAACACCTGGCCGGGTTCATTACCCAGTACCAAATCCAATGTGGCATCGCCCCTGGTTGGCCTGTCTACATACTGTGTCAGAAAACCCTCCTGCACACACTGGACAAAAACTGACCCATCTGAAGTACTCGAACTATAGTATTTCCAGTCGATATTTGGAAAGTTAAAGTCCCCCATAACAACTACCCTGTTACTCTCGCCCCTGTTGAGAATCATCTTCGCTATCCTATGTGTGAATCCAGGTGGTATGTTGGCTCCATGGTGGCAGGGTCAAGGATGTCCCTGCAGGATGTTGAAAGGGGAGGGTCATCAGCCAGCAGTCGAATTCCATATCCGGGCCAATGACTTGGTTAGTGAAATGGATGAGGTCTGCAGGCAGATTTTAGGGAGCTCGGAAAGAAACTAGCAAGCTGGACCTCCAAGCTGGGTGGCGCAGTGGTTAGCACCGCAGCTTCACAGCTCCAGCGACCTGGGTTCGATTCTGGGTACTGCCTGTGCGGAGTTTGCAAGTTCTCCCTGTGACCGCATGGGTTTTCACCGGGTGCTCCGATTTCCTCCCACTGCCAAAGACTTGCAGGTAAATTGGCCATTATAAATTGCCCCTAGTATAGGTAGGTGGTAGGGGAATTGAGGGAAGGTGGGGATGTGGTAGGAATATGGGATTAATGTAGGATTAGTATAAATGGGTGGTTGATTGTCAGCACAGACTCAGTGGGCCGAAGCGCATGTTTCAGAGCTGTATCTCTAAATAAATAAATAAAATTAGTAATCTCCAGATTACTCCTGGTGCCATGGAGAGTAGAAATGGGTGGATAGAACAGATGAATGCATGGCTGGAGAGATGATGCAGGAGGGAGGGTTTTGGATTCCTGGGATATTAGAACCTGCTCTGGGGAAGGTGATACCTGTCCAGGCTGTGGGCGGGTTTCACCTCAACGGAGACGGGACCAATGTCCTTGAGCTGCATTTTCCTAGTGCTGTTAGGGAGGGTTTAAACTAAGTTGGTGGGGGATGGGAGGCAGCATGTACCATTTGAGTAAAAAGGTGCACTAAGAATTGGGAGAGATAAATAGCACTAAAGTTAGAAATAGTAAGTGAGGTCACAGTAAGAGGGAGTGTAGTATGGTCCAAATTCAGTTTGCAGTACATGTATATGAAAGTACGACGTGTGGTAATTAAGGTAGTTGAGTTGCACGTGCTAATAACCCAGGGGGATAACTGAGACCTGGCTCAAAAAAGATCAGGACTGAGTGCTAAATATTTCTGGGTACAAGATGTATCAGGAAAGATAGGGAAGGAAAGAAAGCAGGAGGGATGACCAGTATTAATTAAGGAGAACATTAGAGTACTGGAGAGAGAGGATGTCCTAGAAGGGTCAAGGACAGAATCCATTTGGTTAGAGTTCGGGTACACTACTGGCTGTATCTTAGGCCACGAACTAGTGGGGAAAAAATTAGTAAACAAATTTTCAAGCAGGTTAGAGAAGTACAAAAACTATTGTAGCTATAATGGGGCTTCAATAATCCTAATATAGACTGGGATAGTAATAGTGTAAAGAGCAGAGAGGGGCAAGAGTTTCTAAAGTGTGTTCAGGAGAATTTTCCAGATCCATATGTTTCTGGCCCAATGGGGAAGGAGGTATTGCTGCATTAGGTTCTGGGGAATAAAGTTGATTAAGTGTCAGTTGGGGAACATTTAGGAGACAGTGATCGACATATCATAAGGTTTAGGTTAACTATGGAAAAAAACAAGGGGCAATCTAGAGTAAAAATAATTAATTGGCGGAGGGCCAATTTCAGCGTGGTGTGAACAGATCTGGCCCAGGTAAATTGGAATCAAAGACTGGCAATGGAACAATGGGCTGCATTTAAGGAGGAGATGGTTCAGGTACAGTCATGATGCATTGCCACAAGGGCTAAAAGTGGGCCAAACAAAGCCAGAGTTCCCTGGATGATGAAAGAGATAGAGTAAAAGGAAGCAGAAAAACAGTGCATATGACAGGTGTCAGGTTGGCAATACAAGTGAGAATCGGGCTAAATGTAGAAAGTTCAGAGGGGAAATGAAGGAAGAAATGAGAAGCAGAGAGGGAGGCTGAGAAGAGACTGACAGCTAACATAAAAGGGAATCAAAATCTTCTATAGGAGCATGAATACTAAAAAGGTGGTAAAAGGAGGTTTGGGGCCGATTAGGGACCAAAAAGGGGATCTGCGCAAGGAGGCAGAGGGCATGGCTGTACTAAATGAATACTTTGCATCTGTCTACCAAGGAATAAGATGCTGGCAGTCACAGTGAAAGTGGAGGTAGTTGAGACACTGGATGGGCTAAATAAATTGACCAGAGGAGGCGTTAGAAAGGCTGGCAGTGTTTAAAGTTGATAAATTGGATCAGTTGCATTTGAGGATACTGAGGGAAGTGAGGGTGGAGTTTGAGGAGGCACTGGCCATAATGTTCCAGTCCTCTAGATGCAGGGGTGGTGCCAGAGGAAATGCAGAATTGCTAATGTTTACACCCTTGTTCAGAAAAGGGTGTAAAAATAAGCTGAGCAACTGAAGTCCAGCCTCGCTGGTGGGAAAGCTTTTAGAAACAATAATTTGGGACAAAATTAACAAGTCACTTGGATAAATATAGATTAATTAAGGAGAGCCAGCATGGATGTGCTTAAGACAATTTGTTTAATTTGATGGCATTTTTGATGAGTTAACTGGGAGGCTTGATGAGGGTATTGCAGTTGATGTAGTGAGCATGGACTTCTAAAATGCATTTGACAAAGTGCCACATAACCGGCTTTTGGCAGAGTTGAAGCCTGTGAAATACCACCTGAACCGTGGTAGCGTGGATATGAAGTTGGCTGAATGACAGGAAACAAGAGTAGTTGTGAATGGTTTATCGTACTGTAGGAAGGTGTACAGTGGTGCTCACCAAGGGTCGGTGTTAGGACCACTGCTTTTCTTGATGTATATTAATGACCTTGACCTTGCAGGGCATGATTTCAAAATTTGTGAATGACATAAAAATTTTGCCAACTGTGAGGAGGATAGTGATGGACTTAAAGAGGACATAGACTGGTGGAATGGGCAGACATGCGGCAGATCAAGTTTAATGCAGAGAAGTGTGAAGTGATAGGTTTTAGTAGGAAGAACAAGGAGAGGTAATCTCAAATAAAGGATACAATTCTAAAAGGGTACAGGAACAGAGGAACATGGGGGTGTATGTTCAAAAATTGTTGAAGTTGGCAGGGCAGGTTGAGAAAGTGGTTAATAAGGCATATAGATCCTGGGCTTTATAAACAGAGGCACAGAGAAGCTTTCATGAACCTTTTATTTAAAAAAAAAATGGTTTGGCCTTGAACAAAGAACAGTACAGCACAGGAATAGGCCATTCGGCCCTCCAAGCCTGCGCCGATCTTGATGCCTGCCTAAACTAACACCTTCTGCACTTGTGGGGCCCATATCCCTCTATTCCCTTCCTATTCATGTATTTGTCAAGATGTCTCTTAAACGTCGCTATCGTATCTGCTTCCACCACCACCTCTGGCAGCAAGTTCCAGGCACTCGCCACCCTCTGTGTAAAAAAAAAATCTTGCCTCGCACATCCCCTCTAAACTTTGCCCCTCTCACCTTAAACCTATGTCCCCTAATAACTGACTCTTCCACCCTGGGAAAAAGCTTCTGACTATCCATTCTGTCCATGCCGCTCATAACTTTGTAAACCTCTATCATGTCGCCCCTAATAAAATAAAACTCTTGACTGGAGTATTGTGTCCAATTCTGCAGCCAGAGGATCACGTCTTTAAGGTGATTGGCAAAAGAATCAAAGCAATATGAGGAATTACTTTTCTTTTACGCAGCGAGTGGTTAGGATCTGGAATGCACTGCATGACTGTGGTGGAGGCCAATTTCATCATGGCTTACAAAGAGACTACGGGGAAAAGGCAGGGGAGTGGGACTAGCTGAGCTGCTCTTGCAGAGAGCTAGCATGGAAACGACGGGCCAAATCTCCTCCAGATCAGTGTCAGTAATTAGATGGGGATAAATTAAAACGAGACGTTCAGACCAATTTGTGTTATGCAATAAATGTTAGAAAATGGGATACCCCATTAGAAACTCGGGAAAGCAGAATCCATAACTATTTTTAAAGGGAAAAATTTGAAAAAGTGAGAAGGTATGGGGAAACATCAGTAAGCTGCCACAAGTGAAGTGGGTTGCCTGGCCTCCTCCTGTGCTGTAAAATTCTTTGAGTATCTGCTGTTCCATGGTCATTTGAGAGTGACGCTCTTGATCCCCACTATTTCCCTTCATCTGGTTATATGAAATACATTTTATAAAGCTTTTCATATTTTTTCATTTTCCCATAATCTTTGTCTTGGCTCCTGTCTGGTTCTTTTAACCTCAGCTGCTGCCCATCTCTGTTCCCGATCTACCTATAGATTTACAGATGAACACTTGGCATTTCCACAGTTTCCTTCACCCTTCTTCTGTTGTAAGCCTGGCTTTTAGAAAGCTGTGCCATTGTGTTTCCAAGGTGGTCTTGACTTGGAGAAGTGTGATCCTAGGAAAAACCTTTTACTCCAATTTATAGACCTGTCAGTTAAACCCACATGATTGGAGTGTTGTATAACTTGACAATTGATCTTTCACGTGCTCATCTTATTTAGGTTTCAGATTTGTTTCCTCATGCCCACAGTGTTCCAACTTCACCTGCTTAAAATTTCCGTTTGCCACATAAAGTCACACCCCTTCAGTTTATTCTTTCCAACTTTGTAAATTTACTTCAGTCCACATCTGGTGTTTGATCTACGCACATTAACATGTAACTTCAGATCTGATTTTTGCCTCCAGACTGCCCCCACCCCCCCACCCCCCGTCTTTCCATTGTTTCTTTTTATCCTTAGTGCACTCTGTTTATTATTCATCACTGACTTAAGTACACTTGTATAATGCCAGCTCAGGTGAAACCAGTTGTACAGCTCACTGTTACAGTACCACCTCCAATTCTGACACCAGTACATGCATCCCACAGATGCTGCAAATCTAGACTGCTCATTTTGTATCTGAGATATGTTAAAGTAAATACTGCTATGTCAGACAGCTGATTGTGCTCGAAAGGCCTCCTTGGGTGTACAATGTATGTTTAGACTTGGCCCTGAGTTGAGGATGAACCAGACGGCGCCAGATGTGAATCAAGTCAGTGTTTATTGTGTACTGTTGACCGGCATTAAACATAAGAACCAGGTTAGTGTGATCCTTAAAACCATATTTAGGCTGTCTGCCAGTTTTGTGGCCTGCACTTTGGGTTAGTTGGTGTGTGTGAAATGGATGCTGCCTATGCTGTTTTGCTGAATTCTTTCCTTCCTTGAACAGGCTTGGTGTGCAGCAGGAAACTGCTTCAGCTTGCAACGAGAGCATGATATAGCCATCAAGTTCTTCCAGAGAGCCATTCAAGTGGATCCAAATTTTGCTTATGCGTACACTCTCCTTGGTCACGAGTTTGTATTAACAGAAGAGCTGGACAAAGCACTGGCCTGTTTCAGAAATGCAATTCGTGTAAATTCTCAGCACTATAATGCCTGGTAAGCACAGGTTGTTAATATTCTGGAGTGACTGACAGTAATAGGCTTTTAAAGTAACCGTTTAGGCAGCTGGGTGATTCAGCTGGTGTGGGTAATGTTGCCCGCTGAATTAGAGGAAGCAAGCACCCTCCTGTTTTTTGGTGGGACTCTTGAATCTTGGCCTGGAAGATGAAGGTTATGTGTGTTGCATACATAGTCAGATATAAGTGTTTGCCATCTGAGCTTTTTGTTAACCACTGATAAATGCAATGCATCGTGCAGCCAACGCATCACTATGTGCTGGTGTAAAATTTAATACAAAATTTAGTAGAAATAAATTTGTGGCACAAAGGCCATTCAACCCATTGTAAATTGTATAATCAGATCAAATAAAAAATGTTTTTCCCCCACAGATGGTCTTTATCTTCCTTGAGATTGAAACCTCCTTCAATGCCAGTTGGTTTGCCAGTCTAAAATGAATGCTGAACTAGACAATGCATTTGATCAATGTATCATCATTCAACTTTCAGATGAGCTTGTTCATTTAAGCAGAGAAGTTCATGTACTGGAAGTATAATTTGATATTTGACCAGAGTACCTACTGTCATAGTCATAGTTATACACCACAAAAACAGGCCCTTTGGCCCATCGTGTTCGTGCTAGCTATCAAGCTAGTCTATTCTAATTCCATTTTCCAGCATTTGGCCCGTAACCTTGTATGCTATGGCGTTTCAAATGCTCATCTAAATACTTCTTAGTTGTTGTGAGGGTTCCTGCCTCTACCACCCTTTCAGGCAGTGTGTTCCAGATTCCAATCACTCTCTGGGTGAAAACATGTTTCCTCAAATCCCCTCTAAACTTCTTGTCCCTTACCTTAAATCTATGTCCCCTGGTTATTGACACTTCTGCTAAAGGAAAAAGTTTCTTCCTATCTACCCTATCTCTGTCCCTCATAATTTTGTATACCTCAAATATGTCCCCCATCAGCCTTCTCTGCTCTAAGGAAAACAACCCTAGCCTTTTCTGTCTCTCTTCATAGCTGAAATGCTCCAGCCCAGGCAACATCCTGGTGAATCTCCTCTGCACCCTCTCCAGTGCAATCACATCCTTCTATTGTGTGATGACCAGAACTGTACACAGTACTCCAGCTGTGGCCTAATTAGCTTTTTATACAGCTCCGTCATAACCTCCCTGCTCTTATGTTCTATGCCTCGGCTAATAAAGGCAAGTATACCATATGCCTTCCTATCCACCTTATCTACTTGTGCTGCTGCCTTTAGTGATCTATGGACAAGTACACCAAGGTCCCTCTGACCCTCTGTACTTCCGAGGGTCCTACCATCCATTGTATATTCCCTTGCCTTGTTAGTCCTCCCAAAATACATCACCTCTCACTTCTCAGGATTAAATTATATTTGTTCCTGCTCTGCCCATCTTACCAGCCCCTCCTATATCATCCTGTATCCAAGGCTTTCCTCCTCACTATTTACGAGGAGGATTTTCGTGTCATCTGCGAACTTATTGATCATACTTCCTATATTCACATCTAAATCATTAATGTACACCTATTCCGGCTCCTCACTCTATCTAGAAACAGTACTTTCTGACATTTGGCCTAAACAACTGTGAAACTAACAGTTTTACCCGACTTTTGGCATTTCATAAAGTGCTTAGCAGCTCTGATATCCTCTTATAACCTGTTCCAGCAAATTCCTGCACCACTTCCAGGCTTCTCCCTGCATTGTAATATTTGCTTAATTTTATTAAGTTAATTTTGGGAACTGCCAGATTAATTGTTTATTTTTGCTCTTTATATTTCTCCTCCATATACAATGTTTATAGTTTTGTTTTCTTGACGTTTGCTCTTTTTGCACATGTGTGTAGTATAATATGTCATTCTGCTCTGCTGTTGAATGGCAGGTGGTCTGAATCATGTTGCACTTCACGGTCTTTGAAGGCTTTACAACAATATTCTGAGCTAGCTTGCAAGCAAGTTTTCCCGAGTGGGGTCCCAAACATTGAGGCCACTGTTAGTGTTTTCCCGCATGGAGGCGACATCTTGGGAGTTGAGTGTTCAGGTGCTAGCACCAGGTTAACAGCCTAAGGAAGAAACCATCTTCTGGAGGAGAGGGCACAGAGCACCAGATAAGAAACAAAAACAGAAAATGCTGGAAATAATCAGCAGGCCAGGCAACATTGATGCTGTTTTTGTTTCATATTTCCAGCATCTGTAGTATTTTGCTTTTGTATCAGAAAGGAAACAGTATTCTGTGGCACACTGCACAGGAGGGCTGCTTTAGTGAGGAATAAGGCTACCACAAGGAGGAAAAGTTTTTCCAATTGTGCCGCCCTTCAGGATTTGGTGAACTGGAAATCGATTAGGCCTCAGGCCTCTATCTGAGAACCTGGGGAGCTCGTGCTGTTCAGTGCAGTGAGTGCAGCCAAAACCATTATGTCAGAAAGCACACCTGACCCATTTCATTATGTAATAACTTTATCCTACCTGGGTGATGTGTATTAGACCCCTACCTTTAATCCTGTTCTCTGCTTGCTTATTGACCCAAGCCAACATTTCATTTTGTGCTTTTCCCTGTGATTATCTCACTGGTTTCCTTAATTGCCAAATCATCCTGGATATCTCATCCTGCTGTAGTTTGAATTCCGGGTGAACCATGTTTCCACAATTCCTGTACGATAATCTCTGCTGGTGCAGTTGCCTGTGTACAACATGCTGTCTGTCTAGCATTCCAGTGAAAATCATTTCATGGTCATCTTGACTATTCCCTCAGTTTGAGTCTGTTCTCATTCACTTTGCCTGGATTTACTTGTAGTTCTATGGTCACTCCCTCCTTCTGGCCATCCTTGAGGCTCTGCTGATGTGATTAGTCTTCTTCCACTCCCAGTTTCCCTTAATATTTGCTTGAAATGCTTCAACAGCAGCTTATATAGCAGTTTTAACATAAAATTTCCCAAGGTGCTTCACAGGAGCACAAAAATAAATATGACACCGAGCCACATAAGGGGATGTTGCGTTGGGTGACCCAAAGCTTGGTCAGAGTTAGGTTTTAAGGAGTGTCTTAAAGGAGGAAAGCGAGCTAGAGAGGTGTAAGGAGAGAATTCCAAAGCTTAGGACCTTGGCAGCTGAAGGTGTGGCCACCAGTGGTGGAGTGATAAAAATTGGGGATGCTCAAAAGGTCAGAATTAGAGGAGCGCAGATATCTCGAAGGGTTGTGGGGCTGGAGGAGATTAGAGATAGGGAGGGGCGAAGCCCCATGGAGGGATTTGAAAACAAGTGTCACGCTCATGCAGGAAAAAATTGTAAACTGTATAATTAACTTGTTTTTTAAAAAAAAATACCCCAGAGTTGAGGCATGCCTGGAACAATCGAAGTGGAATCCACGTTGGTTTAATTCATTTCGGAATCCCTATTGGTTTCAATTCAGATCAAAATTGAGGATTCCATCTTTTACCAGTGAAGAGGAAGGAGTATCTTAGAGTGCCTTAAGATCTCCATCAAAAACTACAATGTAAGCAGAGACTGGAGTTGGCCTAAGACCATCATCTCCCTACCTGAGATATCAAATCAGATTTTCACAATTGAACTGTAACTGGGAGATAACTACAACAACACTTCTATCCCCCTGAACCTTCTGAGTTTCGCTTTTCTTTTTCTTCAAGCAAGTTTCACAGCAAACTCTTCTAAAACCATTAGACCCGAAAACCTGTCAAAAAACAGTTTTCAGTCAGTTCAGCGGTGAAAAAAGAGAAACAAACGTGGTCATCTCCCACCTGTCAGTAACACAAGGATAAAATTTTTTACATCAAGTTGTTGCTTGAGCGGGAGCCAGTGTTAGAATTTTTTTTTTAGAATTAGAACATTACAGCGCAGTACAGGCCCTTCGGCCCTCGATGTTGCACCGACCATCTGACCTACACTATTCCATTTTCATCCATATGTCTATCCAATGACCACTTAAATGCCCTTAAAGTTGGCGAGTCTACTACTGTTGCAGGCAGGGCGTTCCACGCCCCTACTACTCTCTGCGTAAAGAAACTACCTCTGACATCTGTCCTATATCTATCACCCCTCAACTTAAAGCTATGTCCCCTCGTGTTTGCCATCATCATCCGAGGAAAAAGACTCTCACTATCCACCCTATCTAACCCTCTGATTATCTTGTATGTCTCTATTAAGTCACCTCTCCTCCTCCTTCTCTCTAACGAAAACAACCCCAAGTCCCTCAGCCTTTCCTCGTAAGACCTTCCTTCCATACCAGGCAACATCCTAGTAAATCTCCTCTGCACCCTTTCCAAAGCTTCGACATCCTTCCTATAATGCGGTGACCAGAACTGCACGCAATACTCAAGGTGCGGCCTCACCAGAGTTTTGTACAGCTGCAGCATGACCTCGTGGCTCCGAAACTCGATCCCCCTACTAATAAAAGCTAACACACCATATGCCTTCTTAACAGCCCTATTAACCTGGGTAGCAACTTTCAGGGATTTATGTACCTGGACACCAAGATCTCTCTGCTCATCTACACTACCAAGAATCTTCCCATTAGCCCAGTACTCTGCATTGCTGTTACTCCTTCCAAAGTGAATCACCTCACACTTCTCCGCATTAAACTCCATTTGCCATCTCTCAGCCCAGCTCTGCAGCCTATCTATGTCCCTCTGTACCCTACAACACCCTTCGACACTATCCACAACTCCACCGACCTTCGTGTCATCCGCAAATTTACTAACCCACCCTTCGACACCCTCTTCCAGGTCATTTATAAAAATGACAAACAGCAGTGGCCCCAAAACAGAACCTTGCGGTACACCACTAATAACTAAACTCCAGGATGAACATTTGCCATCAACCACCACCCTCTGTCTTCTTTCAGCTAGCCAATTTCTGATCCAAAGCTCTAAATCACCTTCAACCCCATACTTCCGTATTTTCTGCAATAGCCTACCGTGGGGAACCTTATCAAACGCCTTACTGAAATCCATATACACCACATCCACGGCTTTACCCTCATCCACCTGTTTGGTCACCTTCTCGAAAAACTCAATAAGGTTTGTGAGGCACGACCTACCTTTCACAAAACCGTGCTGACTATCGCAAATGAACTTATATTTTTCAAGATGATTATAAATCCTGTCTCTTATAACCTTTTCCAACATTTTACCCACAACCGAAGTAATGCTCTCAGGTCTATAATTACCAGGGCTGTCTCTACTCCCCTTCTTGAACAAGGGGACAACATTTGCTATCCTCCAGTCCTCCGGCACTACTCCTGTCGACAATGACGACATAAAGATCAACAACAATGGCTCTGCAATCTCCTCCCTGGCTTCCCAGAGAATCCTAGGATAAATCCCATCTGGCCCAGGGGACTTACACGTGTCGTGATATTCTGCTGGCCCACGGAGCTTGGCAATCTTCCTTGCACTTGCCATTTCTGCCACTTTTTAGGATGTTGTCCCATTATTTTGGGAGGTCACCTGCCATAAAATCTATCAAATATTAGACCAGCCGTTGCATATAGTGGGCTAATGTCATTTGCGCAGTTATGCTAGCTGAGTGGTGAGGACCGAATGAAGAAATACAAATATACCTTCGGTGAGAGTTACTGCCCTTGACAATAAGGCAGCATTTAACCGAGTATGGCATCAAGGAGCCCTAGCAAAACTGAAGTCATTGGGGGGAAAACTCTGCTGGTTGGAGTCATACATAGCACAAAGGAAGATGGTTGTGGTTGTTGGAGGTCAATTATCTCAGCTCCAGGACATCACTGCAGGAGTTCCTCAGGGTAGTGTCCTGGGCCCAACCATCTTCAGCTGCGGCACCAATGACCTTCCTTCAGTCATAAGGTTAGAGGTGGGGATGTTTGCTGATTGCACAATATTCAGCACCATTCGCGACTCCTCAGATACTGAAGCAGTCCGTGTAGAACTGCAGCAAGACCTGGACAATGTCCAGGCTTGGGCTGATAAGTGGCAAGTAACATTCGTGCCAGGCAATGACCATCTCCAACAAGAGAGAATCTAACCATCTCCCCTTGACATTCAATGGCATGACCATCGCTGAATCCCCCACTATCAACATCCTAGGGGTTACCATTGACCAGAAACTGGACAGAGTAGTCATATAAGTACCGTGGCTACAAGAGCAGGTCAAAGGCTAGGAATCCTGCGGCGAGTAACTCGCCACCTGACTCCCCAAAGCCTGTCCACCATCGACGAGGCACAAGTCAGAAGTGTGATGGGATACTCTTCACTTGCCTGGATGAGTGCAGCTCCAACAACACTCGAGAAGCTGGACACCATCCAAGACAAAGCAGCCCACTTGATTGGTACCCCAACTACAAACATTCACTCCCTCCACAAGACGCACTGCAGCAACGCACCAAGGCTCACCACCAACACCTTCCAAACCCATGACCTCTACCAACTAGAAGGACAAGGGCAGCAAATGCATCGGAACACCATCACCTGCAAGCGCCCCTCCAAGTCCTGACTTGGAACTATGTCACCGTTTCTTCACTATCGCTGGGTCAGAATCCTGGAACTCCCTTCCAAACAGCACAGTGAGTGTACTTACCTCACGTGGACTACAGCGGTTCAAGACGGCAGCTCACCACCACCTTCTCAAGGGCAGTTAGGGTTGGGCAATAAACGCTGGCCCAGACAGCGATGCTCACATCCCATGAATGAATTTTTAAAAAAAATGAAGACAGACTTGAGGCAATTGGGTCTCCTGTCTTGGATAACACAGTTTACAGGCAATATAATAGCAGTGCTTAAATTATGAAGAGATATGGGGTTGGTAGAAGCAGAATTTCTAGTAATTGAGGGGCTAAGAACAAGGGGCCACAGATATAAAAACAGTAAGAGATACTTCAGCGTTGAGGCTGTGGAATTCACTGAGTTCGTGGTTGGGGCAAATGCTGTCATCATTCAAGATTTAATTAGGCACATGAATGAAGAGATGTAAGACAAGGGTACATAAATGTGAACACAGCTGTTTGCTGGTGTTGGGTAAACGTGAACCGACTCAGCTGATTGGCTGTGTTGTATCTTCCGTGTACATATATTAAAAATTTCGGTACTCCACTGTCTCCATGTTATCTGTTCAAGTCCAGTGCCCAGGCCTCACCTGTCCTCCCTGGTAACCAAATTCCAGCTGCTGATACCTCCTGCACATATATTGCGGACATCTGCCTGAAACTCCCTTCCTGCCCTGGTGTCTGATCCATTGGCCTTTCACATCCATAAATTCCTGCTTTTCATGAGGGCCCGTTATATTTTTTAGAACCATTGATGTTTAGGTTGTGAGGTCCAACATTCATTGCCACAGTGTGGTTTGGTGCCGATTTGGACTTGTACTTTTTCTTTGCAGTACGTAGATCTGCTATTAGAGGGAGGATGTTCAAGTGCAGCTAGTGAAGGAGAGGTTGGCTGCTCTTACATGCCTATTGGTTGCTGATGGGAGCACAGTGTTCACTTTGCAATGTGGGGTGAGTCTTCGCTGGAAGAGTAGGTTGATTCGAAGAAACTTTGAAGATTAATCAGCAAGCTGCAGTACTGGGGGTCTCTGCACGTGGAATTGCAGTGCCTGCAGTGCAGGTCATCTCTTTTCTGTAACTTTGCTTGTTTATTATTGCTGAGTTGTGTTGCTGAGCCTTGTCTGCAGAATGAACATGGGGATTCTACACTAATGGTCATGCAACTCACAGGGCTAGACCAGTTTCCCCCTCCCCCTCGGTGCCGTTTCCTGCTCCTGCCCCGAACTGGAAAACTTTATCAACTTTGCTTCTAATTTCCACCCTTCTCTAACCTTTACATGGTCGATCTCTGACACTTCCCTTCCCTTCCTCGACTTCTCTGTCTCTAGGGATAGGCTGTCTACTAATATCCTTTATAAGCCCAGCAACTCCCACAGCCACCTCGACTACACTTCTTCACACCCTGCCTCCTGTAAGGACTCCATTCCGTCTCCGACGCATCTGCTCTGATGATGCTACCTTCCATGACAGCACTTCTGATGTGTCTTCCTTTTTCCTCAACTGAGGATTCCCCCCAATGTGATTGGCAGGGCCCTTGACCATGTCCTCTACCCTCACCCCCTTCCCCTCCCTCCCAGAACTGCGAAAGGGTTCCCCTTGTCCTCACTTTCCATCCCATCAGTCTCCATATCCAAAGGATCATCCTCCGCCATTTCCACCACATCCAGCGTGATGCCACTAACAAATGTATCTTCCCCTCCCCTGTCAGCATTCCGAAGGGATCATTCCCTCGACGACACCCTGGTCCACTCCTCCATTACCCGCACCACCTCGTCCCCTTCCCACAACACCTTCCCCTGCAATTGCAAGAGGTGTAATACCTGCCCTTTTATCTCCTCTCTCCTCACTATCCCAGGCCCCTAGCACTCTCTTCAGGTGAAGCAGAGATTTACTTCTTTCAATGTAGTATACTGTATTCACTGCTACAGTGTGGTCTCCTCTACGTTGGGGAGACCAAACGCAGATTCGGTGACCGCCTTGCGGAACACCTGTGCTCAGTCCAAAAGCATGAGCCCGAGCTTCCAGTTGCTTGCCATTTCAACACCGCACCCCTGCTGTCATGCTCACATCTCTGCCCTGGGATTGCTACAGTGTTCCAGTGACCATCAACGCAAGCTCAAGGAACAGCACCTCATTTACCCATTAGGCACACTACAGCCTGCCGGACTGAACATTGAGTTCAATAATTTCAGAGCATGACGGGGCCCCATTTTACTTTTATTTTCAGTTATTTTTTTATTTTTTATATTTGTTTTTGTGTTTAATTTATTTTATCTTAATTTGTTCTGTTTGTCTACCCATTCTTTTTTTCATATTTGTATTTGTGGCTGTTCAGTTTTCAGTCCATTAACACCCTATCTGTACTAATGCTTTCTTTCAACACATCATTAACATATTGTTTGCCTTTGCTCCATGACCTTCTGGTCAGTTATTCTGTGACCTTGTCCTATCTACACCTTCTCCTTTGTTATCTCTTGCCCCACCCCTGCTTTACTTGCTTAAAACCTTTCACATTTCTAATATTTGCCAGTTCTGAAGAAGGTTCACAGGTCACTGACCTGAAATGTTAACTCTGTTTCTCTCTCCACAGATGCTGCCAGACCTGCTGAGTATTTCCAGCATTTCTTGTATTTATCCCCCTCCCCAGCTTGGTTATTACAGTCTTCAGGTGTTTGAGGGAGGGGAGAGATACCTAAGTAAAATCAGAGTTTTCACCTACAGTAGTCACCTTGAGCGCTTACTTTTCCATTTGTTTGTTATCGATGACCACGTGCTACTCTAGTCTGGAAAATGCTTGGGTGGTGAGGGCTGGTTTAGTTACTGATTGATTGGATTGCACATCTCCGCTGCGTAAGTAAACCAATCTTTAAAAGGAGAAACTTTTACAGTGGAGGATGAGAACAAACTCATGATTTCCTGTCCAAGTCTGTGAAACAGAGAATGAGGCCTGTGTAATCTCTCTCTGCAGGTATGGTCTGGGGATGATCTACTATAAGCAAGAGAAGTTCAACCTGGCAGAAATTCATTTCCGAAAGGCTCTTAATATCAACCCCCAAAGTTCTGTATTGCTGTGTCACATTGGTGTGGTAAGTAAACAGTAAAATAAAGTTCCTTGTTGTTGATCATTTCCCCTATTCACAGATCTGCCAACCATTATTTCGATGTTTGGAAGCAGGAACTATTTCTTGAAATATTGACCTGTCCCTTGACTATTGTGACAAGTGAGAGAGTATACACACAGGTTGGCTAAGAATAGGACCTCGCTTGTTTGTGGTGCCTACTGCAGTCGAATTGCTTGCTGTTTAGGCTGATGCATCAAGAATGCTTGCTGGAGTGTGATACTCAGGTGGGTTCTAAACCAAGAAGAACTACCGACTCCACCACCATCATTAAGCTTGTGCTTGACAGAACAGATGGGAGAAAATTAGGGGAGGGAACTGCAAGCTATTTTGGATCTGATTTTTAGCTACCAGTTCTGTAATTGACAGGAAGGAGAGGGTTGAACTCCTCCCTGTCCAGTCACACTGTTGGCCATGTCTTCCTACATTATTAGTTGCAGCTGAACCAAGCTCATCACGTGATTTGTTTCACAGCTGATTTTAACAGTATTACACTGTAAGGGAAAATATTGTTCTGGATTATGTACACTGAATTTCTTTGCAAGTCATCAGGACACAGATCGACAATAAAAGCCAGCAGACTGAATAATGTGAGAACATCCGCAGCACTTAAAGCAGCCAGAAGCGCTGCACAAAGAACAGCCAGGTGCTGCGCAAACGACTACTGGCAAAACCTATGCAGTCGTATTCAGCTGGCCTCAGACACCGGAAACATCAGAGGAATGTATGATGGCATTCAGAGAGCTCTTGTGCCAACCATCAAGAAGATCGCCCCCCTCAAATCTAAATCAGGGGACACAATCACTGACCAAAGCAAACAAATGGACCGCTGGGTTGAGCACTACCTAGAACTGTACTCCAGGGAGAATGTTGTCACTGAGTCTGCCCTCAATGCAGCCCAGCCTCTACCAGTCATGGATGAGCTGGACATACAGCCAACCAAATCGGAACTCAGTGATGCCATTGATTCTCTCGCCAGCGGAAAAGCCCCAGGGAAGGACAGCATTACCCCTGAAATAATCAAGAGTGCCAAGCCTGCTATACTCTCAGCACTACATGAACTGCTATGCCTGTGCTGGGACGAGGGAGCTGTACCCCAGGACATGCGCGATGCCAATATCATCACCCTCTATAAAAAAAAACAAAGGTGACCACGGTGACTGCAACAACTACTGTGGAATCTCCCTGCTCAGCATAGTGGGGAAAGTCTTTGCTCGAGTCGCTCTAAACAGGCTCCAGAAACTGGCCGAGCGCGTCTATCCTGAGGCACAGTGTGGCTTTCGTGCAGAGAGATCGACCGTTGACATGCTGTTCTGCCTTCGTCAGATGCAGGAGAAATGCCGTGAACAACAGATGCCCCTCTACATTGCTTTCACTGATCTCACCAAAGCCTTTGACCTCGTCAGCAGACATGGTCTCTTCAGACTACTAGAAAAGATTGGATGCCCACCAAAGCTACTAAGTATCATCACCTCATTCCATGACGATATGAAAGGCACAATTCAACATGGTGGCTCCTCATCAGAGCCCTTTCCTATCCTGAGTGGCGTGAAACAGGGCTGTGTTCCTGCACCCACACTTTTTGGGATTTTCTTCTCCCTGCTGCTTTCACATGCGTTCAAGTTATCTGAAGAAGGAATTTTCCTCCACACAAGATCAGGGGGCAGGTTGTTCAACCTTGCCCGTCTAAGAGCAAAGTCCAAAGTACAGAAAGTGGTCATCAGGGTACTCCTCTTTGCTGACGATGCTGCTTTAACATCTCACACTGAAGAGTGCCTGCAGAGTCTCATCGACCGGTTTGCGGCTGCCTGCAATGAATTTGGCCTAACCATCAGCCTCAAGAAAACGAACATCATGGCGAAGGACGTCAGAAATGCTCCATCCATCAATATTGGCGACCACGCTCTGGAAGTGGTTCAAGAGTTCACCTACCTAGGCTCAACTATCACCAGTAACCTGTCTCTAGATGCAGAAATCAACAAGCGCATGGGAAAGGCTTCCACTGCTATGTCCAGACTGGCCAAGAGAGTGTGGGGAAAATGGCACACTGACAAGGAACACCAAAGTCCGAGTGTCCTCAGTACCTTGCTCTATGGCAGCGAGGCCTGGACAACGTATGTCAGCCAAGAGCGACGTCTCAATTCATTCCATCTTCGCTGCCTCCGGAGAATACTTGGCATCAGGTGGCAGGACCGTATCTCCAACACAGAAGTCGTCGAGGCGGCCAACATCCCCAGCTTATACACACTACTGAGTCAGCGGCGCTTGAGATGGCTTGGCCATGTGAGCCGCATGGAAGATGGCAGGATCCCCAAAGACACATTGTACAGCGAGCTCGCCACTGGTATCAGACCCACCGGCCGTCCATGTCTCCACTTTAAAGAAGTCTGCAAACGCGACATGAAATCCTGTGACATTGATCACAAGTCGTGGGAGTCAGTTGCCAGCGTTCGCCAGAGCTGGCGGGTAGCCATAAAGACGGGGCTAAAGTGTGGCGAGTCGAAGAGACTTAGTAGTTGGCAGGAAAAAAGACAGAAGCGCAAGGGGAGAGCCAACTGTGTAACAGCCCCGACAAACAAATTTCTCTGCAGCACCGTGGAAGAGCCTGTCACTCTAGAATTGGCCTTTATAGCCACTCCAGGCGCTGCTTCACAAACCACTGACCACCTCCAGGCGCTTAAACATTGTCTCTCGAGATAAGGAGGCCAAAGATAGAAGAAAGGAAAGGAATAACCTTTACTGATCCATAATGAGATTAGAGTCCCTCTAATGGGCTTTTAGTACTGCAAAATGAATTCAAACTAGGGCAGTGCAATGTTGGAACACTTAAATGGAGTAAAAAGAATGGAAGTTTGCAAAAAAGCAAATATCCTACAAAATCAAAATAATCTTTGTGCACAGTCTTTGTGCTTAATCGAGCCCAGCCACATTTTCCTTTTGACTTCTTCCTTCACCCTCCCTTCAAGAAAGCACCTAGCCACTTGCAGTGACTATTTAGACAACAGTTCACTGTTTGGAAATGAAAGGCACAATCCTCTGTCCTACCACTTCTAATACAAGTATAATCCCTTTTATACCTCCCTGGTAGAGTAATCTGATAGGTTAAGGCCAAGTCATGAGTGCATTGGCTGGCATGTGCTGAGTTGGCAGCACCCTGGAGTTCTGCAGTTGACCTTGGCCATGGTTCCTGCTTCTACTGCAGTGCTTTCTGCTGGGAAATGTATAAATGCAGGTTGTGCAAGAACTGGATGCTCATGAGTTGCATCGTCTGCTGACTCCTGCTGTTTGCTGCTGTGGAGATTGCTCACATGAGCATGGTCTTGGTGCTTCCCGTACCCACTTGACCAGTCATAGTTTTCAGGTTAATTTACTGAATAGCCCCATCACCCCAGTAGATTGCTTCCACCAATCTTATTTTTAATTGAAATTCCCAGTGGCTTCACTTCATCTGATTTGAAGCAGTTTGAGAGCAATCAGCCTAATTTAGGGAAGAGGGAATTTGCTTGCGCTCCAAACTCTGCTTGTTATACAGCTGGAATGGTGTGTTCAGACATCTGGTAAGGACAGTGCTGGGATCTGCTGTGATGCTGCTTATGAATGAAATGGCACAGCAGGCTTGAGTGCTTGAAGTGGTCATTGGGACTTCGGGTAACCTAACCCCTGCTGGGAGGGGGCGACAAAAATGATATTTTGTAATGCAGTTAGTTCTTTTCTCTGTAAGTGTTAACTCTCTGATCCTAAGAGATGCTGTTCTATTCTGGCAGTGTCAGCCCTGCAGTGTAGCAGCAAGAAAGGTTTCACTGTAAAATCACAAACTTGTATAAAATTGAAGATACGTACCTTTTAAAATTGAAATTTTAGCAAATTGAGCCTTGTGTTCAAAGGAATCGTCTGTCCCAGTCTTGCTCCTCCTGTGGGTCTGAACCTCACCGTTGGTTTTCTGATACTGATCAGTACATTGCCTATATCCTGATATACAGCTGTCCCAATGTATATTCCACATTCATTAGAGGTTAATAGTTACCCAGTACAGTCAAGTTTGAAACCCAGTTTATTCTACAATGTAAGTTTAATGTTGCAGCTCCTGATAAAGAACTTGTATTCATGCAGTGCCTCTATCACAAAACACACCCAATGAATTACTTTTGAGGTGCAGTCCCTCAGTTTAGGGACAGCGCACAGCAAGGCCCCATTAACAGCCGATGAGGTAGATGATTAGTTTTTGTGTGGTTGAAGGAGGAATGCTGATCAGGACACAGGAGTCCTCTCAGTTCTTGAACTTATGCCATGTGTTCTTTATAGAACACTTAAACTGAGGCCTGTCTGCCTGTTAAACATTTGATCGAGTCCTGGTTGTTGTACCCTGTCTTCCAATGTCATTGTGTAGGATTCAGCAGTTACTCTTGTGTTCTTGGCGATTTGATCATAAAACTAACTGCTCATGGGATTTCTTTTTCAGGTCCAGCATGCATTAAAGAAGTCAGAGAGTGCACTTGAAACACTAAATAAAGCCATTAGTATTGACCCAAAAAACCCTCTATGCAAATTCCACAGAGCCTCTATTTTGTTTGCAAATGAGAAATATAAGGTAAGTACAAGGTTTTGTAAGAGGTGCTCTGAGTTGCTTTGCGTGGTCATGGCTTCAGCTCCCTGTGACCCTCTACTTTTCTTACTTTTCATCAGGCAGCTTTACAGGAACTTGAAGAACTGAAACAAATCGTCCCCAAAGAGTCACTTGTTTACTTCCTAATAGGAAAGGTAAGAGATTTGACTTTTGACCCTCTAATGTTGTGTGTTCGCTCTCTCTCTTTCTGCCCTCTCTCAACAGTATTTGAGGTGTAGACATCTGTTGAAGAGTTGGAGACATTGAATGTATTGTGAAACCTTTTGATCTAATGTCTGTTGTTGATGAGTGCTACCAGTAAATAATCCAACTGGCACCATTTAATCATCTCTGGAGAACTTGAAATGTTTTGTCCTTATGACCAGTTATGTAGAGATTGGTGGGTGTAAAAAAATATTAAATGGAGGAACTGTGTAGAAATCCAATCTTTTTTTTTAGATTTGTTTTCTGAAGGTCGAGGCAAAACAGTGGATAACTTTATGTATCCTGCACAGCTGATATTTTGCAGGGAAGCAGTCTCTCACAGGTTAAGGAACATTCCCTGCTTGCTTATTAGCTATTGCCCCCAATCTGGTATCATCTGCAAATTTGGACACATGCCTCCAATTTCTTAGTCCAAATCCGTTTCCACTTCCTATCAGTCCAACAGACTTCCCTGAACTCTCAGGGAATCAAGGGATATGGGGAGTGGGCAGGAAAGTGGAGTTAAGACAGAAGATCAGCCATGCTTGTGTTGAATGATGAAACAGGCTCAAGGGGCCGTATGGTCTGCACCTATTTGTGTTCTTAACTCGTACCCTCCGCTTTGTGTTTTGTTGCCATCTTTCAATCTGTTCTATTTGGCCCCTGACTCCACATGGGTATCAGCCTTGGCTCAGTGCTCACTTGCCTGAGTCAGAAGCTGGTGGTTCAAGTCCCACTGCAGAAACTTATTAAATCCTAAGAGTAGAAAAGCACAGAAGGAAGCCATTTGGCTCATCAAGTTTTTTAAATAGCAGTCCAATTAGTCTCATTCTACTGTCCTTTCCCCATATGCCTACAATTCTTTTTCCAAATATTTATCCAATTCTCTTTGCAAAGCTACAATTTGAATTGGTATCCACCATCTTATTAAACAGTGCATTCCAAATCCTAACCATTCGTTTCAGTAAAAGAGAAGTTTTTCCTTACGTTGTCTCTGGTTCTTTTGGCAATCACCTTAAATCTGATTATTGACCCTTCAGCTGTTCGAAACACTTTATTTACTCTATTGAAATCCTTCATGAATTTAAACATCTCCATCATATATTCCATGATACAATTGGAAAAGCAGAGGAGCTCCTGGTCAATATTTATCTCTCAATCAACATCACTAAAACAGATTATCTGTTCATTTATCTCATTACTGTTTGTGGGACTGTGTTGTGAACAAATTGGCTGCTGGGTTTCCTGTATTACTACAGTGACTACACTTCAAAAATACTTCATCAGCTGTAAAGTGCTTTGGGGCATCTTGAGAATGTGAAAGGTGCTATAGAAATGCAAACTTTTTTTTGTATGGTACATTATCAAAGCCTTTCTGAAATTCCATTTATAGCACATTCACTGCTTTGTCATTGTCTATTCTTTATTCAAAGAATTTAACATGGTTGATTCAACATGACCTTCCTTTTAGAAATTATTTTATTATCTGCCCCTCTGTTTTGTAATGTAACCTTTTAGCAAAGATTCTAGTATCTTTCCTGCCATTGATTGTAAACTCGCCAGTTTTATATTCCCTGTCATAGTTTTGTTTCCCTTTTTGAAGATGAGAATTACCGTGGCTGTTTGACAGTCCTCTTCCACTATTCCTTTTTCTACTAATTTCCAGGGATACCAGTATCTGATTTCTCCTTCCGAGTATCTGCAGGTACAATCCATCTGGATCTGGGGAGTTGTCTTCAAATTTGGCTATTACATCTAGTATCTGCTTTCTGTCTTCACTGTTGTAATATCTGTGCTGTTGTCATTCATTTTTTCTTCTCAGTTTCCACTGAGTATCTGCCATTTTGTTATTGTCTCCTATGAGTTTGTCTTGCTCTTCCCTTAGTGGCCCTGTCCCTATTTTAATTCTCTTTGTTACTTACATACCTTTAGAACATTTAACTATATTCTTTGGTATTTTCATTTACGATTTTCCCTTTTCCATCCTAATTGTCACTTAAAATATTCCTGAACTCATCATGTTCCCTTTTGTCATTGGGATTATGCTGATCAGCTTAGATGACAGAGTGGATGGAGCCTCCTATGGGACATAAACACCAGCATAGATCACTTTGATCAAAAGGCCCATTACTGTGCTGTACATTCTATGTAATTCTCTTCTTTTATTGTTTCAGTACTTTGTCTACCTTTTTCTTCAGTTCCAATTTTATCTCACCACATTATTTAGCAATGGCATCTCATTGCTGGCTAGTTTCTTTTCCAGTGGCATGTATTTCTCTATATCTATTACTGTCCCCTTTAAATATTCAAAGTGACTCCTGACAACGCAGCTCAGCGCCGTCATCAGAGCGCTCCCAACTTCGCACAAGCGCAGAACGGACCCTTGCTTTCAGTACGGTGCCAGGACTAATTCGTGCCTGCGCCAAAAACGTCATTCACGTAATGCAACATCTGCTCGCCGTTCACTCCCCGCCTCACCACTTCTCCCCCAGGCCGCTCACTCTTCGCTTCACCCCAGCCCCACCTACCTTTGGACCACTCGCTCGCGGCCTTGCCACTTTCTCCCCTCTGCCTCTGCTTCCCACTCCTTCCCTCGATTGCCGCCTTTCTTCCCCAAGCGGGAGAGAGAGAGCGAGTCACGATAGGGAGGGGAGGGAGGCTGCAAGCGGGAGGGAGCAGCGAGGCCGGGAGCGAGGGCCCACAGATAGATTGTGGCGGGGGAGGGGGGTGCGGTGAGTGGCTAAGAGGAGAGAAGTGGCAAGGTGGGGAGCAAGCTGTGAGCGAACAGGCATGGGAGGCAGTGGCAAAGAGAATCATGATGGCAGGAAGGAGGGGGTTACTGTTGGGGGTGGAATGGAGGAGGCAATTGCAGCCACTGTGGCCATTTTGATTTCCTTTTTGTTTTCATTTTTGTGATAAATTGAGCAGCGCCATCTTTACTACTGGCAGCTGCCTGAGCTGTCGCAGACAGTGACGTTTCAGTGCATGAGGCTGCATTTACACATGTGCAAATACTGTGCCACCTAATGGTTACGTTGTCAGCAAAGGCAGCCATTGTCGGTTCTCCCTCAGTAGTTTTCTCCTTGTTAACTTGTGTCGCTCCATCCTTATTCCCTCATGGTTAGTTTTTTCCCCAATCTCATTTATTATTTTGTTCTTTGTATTACCCATCTCAATCGTCACCTTAAACCTTATTGTAATGACTGCTCCCTGGATGTTATCCTGCACTTATTTACCTTTGTATGTTCTAGTTCAATTCCCATTTGTAGGTCAGACAGTACGTCTTCCTTTGAGCTTGCAGACTGGGTTGGAAAGTAGTGGGCGGCGCAGTGGTTAGCACCGCAGCCTCACAGCTCCAGCAACCCGGGTTCAATTCTGGGTACTGCCTGTGCGGAGTTTGCAAGTTCTCCCTGTGTCTGCGTGGGTTTCCTCCGGGTGCTCCGGTTTCCTCCCACAGCCAAAGACTTGCAGGTTGATAGGTATAAATTATAAATTGCCCCTAGTATAGGTAGGTGGTAGGGGAATATAAGGAAGGTGGGGATGTGGTAGGAATATGGGATTAATGTAGGATTAGTATAAATGGGTGGTTGATGGTCGGCACAGACTCGGTGGGCCGAAGGGCCTGTTTCATAAAAGTAAAAAAAAATAAAAAGTCATGTACACGCTGTAAAAACTCAATTCCCTTCTCGCTTTTTACTACTCCTTCCTGCCAGTTTATTTAGGGTATATCCTTAATAGTGTGACTGATTTCTTTCCATTCTTTATCTTAATGATATGGATTCTGTTTCTAAAACTGAGTTATATCCTTTCTTCATACTGCCATTGCTATTTTTGGTTAACACCAGTAATTGAAGCAGATAAGTGTGCACAATGTTGGTGCATTTGCCCCTACAGGAGTGTTTGGGTGAATGTCATATACCTGACTTTTTTTTTCTCTGATCAGCTGTTTGCAATTCCCGGGTTTAGAAATTCTCATCCTCTATCACAGCTTTTCCAACATTTAGACTTTCTTGCCCTCAGGTTTACAAGAAATTAGGGCAGACACACCTGGCTTTGATGAACTTCTCCTGGGCCATGGATCTTGACCCAAAGGGAGCCAACAACCAGATCAAAGAGGCTATTGACAAACGCTATTTACCAGATGATGAGCCTGTGACAAATGATGGGCAGCTTAGTGAAGGGTATCAGTATGATGCAGGTTGGTATTGGTGTATTCTCAATATTACGGGACAGGTATTATTCTCTGTAAACCTTCTGTGTGGGTAATGAAAAGTAGAATTGGTGAGTCTGGAGTATTTGATGTCATTCCGATGGTTTTCCTGAAGCTTAAAAGAAAAAAGGCCTTTTTTCTCTCTCGTTCCAAGCCAGCCCAGACATGCTATGAAAATATCCATCACTCCGAGCACACAATTAAACTGAGAACACAAATCAGCTGTGCTCCACCTCTTTGGTCGGTGGACAAATGTACACTGTTATCAGACCAAGGTTTATGGTATAAACCAACATGCTTTTTTTTAAACTTTACTGTTCATTTACCTATTCAATCAGCAGAAAAGCTCTGCTGGCCTTGATTCAGCAGAACAATGAAGGTATTTCTCAGCTACCCCACTGTATGTATTGAACCTTTGAAATGGATGTTCACTTCCAGCATGCTGAACTATTGCAATCGGAGACTAACTGGCACCAACCTTTCAGTTGAAGACTTGCTCTCAACTAACTCATGCCATCCAGTATAATCTTGTAGTTACAATTCTGTGGCCACAAAGCTGTCTGTCAAAATGATTGCAAAGCAGTATTAGTCCTATGCCTACTTGCTGGCCTAACCAATATCTGCAGCCCCAGACACAGTATGACCCCAGGATGTTCTGATATATCTCTTTGTGCCAAATGGCTTGAAAGTACCTGTTCAGGAAGCTATAGACACAGTGCAAAAAGGAGTAACACACTAGGCCATCTCTGATTTGGAACTATATTTATTGGTGTGAAATGTATTAACTGGAAAGCTATTTAAAGCTACTGTAAGACAGGTGCCACCCATTCAGGTTAGTCCTTCCTATAGTGTGGTGCCCAGAACTATACACAGTACACCAGCTGTGGCCTAACTAACGTTTTATACAGCTCCATCATAACCTCCCCGCTCTTATATTCTGTGCCTCGGCTAATAAAGGCAAGTATCCCATATGCCTTCCTAACCACCTTATCTACCTGTGCTGCTGCCTTCAGTGATCTGTGGACAAATACACCAAGGTCCCTCTGTACTTCCTAGGGTCCTACCATCCATTGTATAATCCCTTGCCTTGTTAGTCCTCCCAAAATGCATCACCTCACACTTCTCAGGATTAAATTCCATTTGCCACAGCTCTGCCCATGTTACCAGCCCATCTATATCGTCCTGTAATCTAAGGCTTTCCTCATCACTATTTACGACACCACCAATTTTCGTGTCATCTGCGAACTTACTGATCATACCGCCTATATTCACGTCTAGATCATTAATGTACACTACAAACAGCAAGGGTCCCAGCACCGATCCCTGTGGTACACCACTGGTCACAGGCTTCCACTCGCAAAAACAACCCTTGACCATTACCCTCTGCCTCCTGCCACTAAGCCAGTTTTGGATCCAAATTGCCTGCCAGTGTTTTTTCATGTCCCCTCTTTGCTCTCCTAATTACTTTAAGTACCCCCGCTACACTTTCTATACACCTCTAGGGCCTCTGCTGTCTTCAGTGCTCTGACTCTGCCATAAGCCTCCTTTTTTTTCCCTGATCCAATCCTCTATATCCCTTGACATCCAGGGTTCCCTGGACTTGTTGGTCCTACCCTTCACCTTAATGGGTACATATTGGATCTGAACACTCACTATTTCCTCTTTGAATGACTCCCACTGATCTGATGTAGACTTTCCTACAAGTAGCTGCTCCCAGTCCACTTTAGCCAGATCCGGTTTTATCTTAAAATCGGCCTTCCCCCAATTCAGTACCTTTATTTCCAGTCCATCTTTGTCCTTTTCCATAACTACCGTAAATCTTAAATTATGGGCGGCGCAGTGGTTAGCACCGCAGCCTCACAGCTTCAGCGACCCGGGTTCAGTTCTGGGTACTTCCTGTGCGGAGTTTGCAAGTTCTCCCTGTGACCGCGTGGGTTTCTGCCGGGTGCTCCGGTTTCCTCCCACAGCCAAAGACATTTTAAGAATTCCGCCCCCTTTTTAGCCTTTTGCACTAAGACTATCCCAGTTGATATTGGGGAAGTTGAAATTCCCTATTGTTAGTACCCTATTATTTTTACACCTCCTGAGATTTGCCGACATATCTGCTCCTCTGTCTCTCCCTGACTGTTTGGAGGTCTGTAGTACACTCTCAGCCAAGTGATTGCCTCCTTTTTGTTTTTAAGTTCTACCCATATGGCCTCATTTGAGGAACCTTCTAAGATATCATCCCTCCTACTGCAGTAATTGACTCCTTGATCAACAGTACAATGCCACCTCTTTTGCCCCTCCCCTGTCATGCCTGAAGATTCTCTACCCTGGAGTATTGAGCTGCCAGTCCTGCCCCTCCTTCAACCATGTCTCTGTGATAGCGATAATATCGTAATGCCATGTGCTAATCAATGCCCTCAATTCATCTGCCTTACTAGTAAGACTCCTTGCATTAAGATAAATGCAATCCAGCCTTGCATTTTTCCCTTGTGCCTTACCAGGTCTATATTTGCTCTGCCTTCCAGACTGACTCAGTTTCTCTTCTATATTTGACTGTGCATCACCCACTACTGTACCTCCACTCTGTATCCTAGCCCCCTGTCAAATTAGTTTAATTCCCCCCCCCCAACAGCACTAGCATACCTCCCAGCAAGGGTGTTGGTCCTGTTCCAGTTCAGGTGCAACTTGTACAGGTCCCACTTTTGCCAGAAACAGACCCAGTGATCCAGGAAACTAACACCCTCCCTCCTGCACCACCACCTCAGCAACGCATTTATCTGCTCTATCCTCCTATTCTTATGCTCACTAGCACGTGGCACCGGGCGTAATCCAGAGATTACAACCTTTGAGGTCCTGCTTTTTAATCTGCTACTTGGCTTCCTAAATTCTTGTTGTAGGATCTCATCCCTTTTTTTCCCTATGTTTTGGAACCAATGAGTACCACGACTTCTGACTGTTCACTCTCTCCCTTTAGAAAGTCCTGCAGCAGCTCCGGGACACCCTTGACCCGAGCACCAGGGAGGCAACATAACATCCTGGAGTCTCGTTTGTGGCCACAGAAACGCCTGTCTGTTCCCTTTACAATTGAATTGCCTATCAGTATGGCTCTCCCACTCTTTTTCCTCCCCTCCTGTGCAGCAGAGCCATCCGTGGTGCCACGAACTTGGCTGTTGCTGTTTTCCCCTGGGAGGCCATCCCCCCAAACAGTATCCAAAGTGGTACATCTGTTTGAGAGAGGGATGGCCACAGTGGACCCCTGCACTACCTGCCTGCGCCTACTACTCCTCCTGGTGGTCACCCATCCCTTTTGTGCCTCTGCAGCCATTACCTGTGGTGTGATCACCTCACTAAATGTGATTCATTTTCGGAAATACTTTTTCATGGAAAGGGTAGTAAAAATCTGGAACTGCCTTATCCAAACAAGGTTTTGAA
Organism: Heterodontus francisci; assembly: GCF_036365525.1. NCBI lineage: Eukaryota > Metazoa > Chordata > Chondrichthyes > Heterodontiformes > Heterodontidae > Heterodontus > Heterodontus francisci. The sequence continues at coordinate 12,108,590 of NC_090403.1, read as the reverse complement.
TGCTGGCTCAATTGGAATGCTGAAGACTCTGATTAATAGATTTGTGTTAGATAAAGATATCCAGGGCTCTGGATCAGAGGCACATAAATGGAGTGAAGGTACAGAACGGCCATGATCTGATTGAATGACAGAACAGGCTCGAGGAACTAAATGGTTGTCTTCTGTTCCCGTGTAAATTGCTCCCTCTAGCAGTAATTTGTCTTCACCAGCACAGACCGGCAATGGAACCTGGGATCACCTGGTCCATGTAGTTCCTTTCATGGTTCTGATAGTGCCTCCAATATCCTTGGTTGTGGAGTTTCTGCAGTTGGGGATTTGCCCGCACCATCAAGACTGTTGAATTACTAATTCAGATTACTTGCGCCGGGCACTAATTCTTATTTGCTCTCACAGCTGGAACAGATGAGTCCCAGGAAAGCAGCATGACTGATGCTGACGACACCCAGCTTCATGCAGCGGAGAGCGATGAGAGCTTCAACTTGTAAAAGCCATCCTGGCCAAAATATGGTTTCAGAGCAAGAGCTGCTACTCCCTGGCCTTTCCTCTTTCCCTCACATTGGGCCTGTATTTCTGCTTTGAACATTGTCTGTCTGTTGCAGTTTGCCAACGTTAATGTAGGCTGGAGAGATCCATCCCTGGGTCGCAAGGAAAGCTGTCACCACCAACTTTTCATTTCCAACCTCAGCAATATTCATGTTGAACAGGGGGCTTTGTTTTTAAATGTAAATGTTATTACTGATCTGAAAGTGAACTTGCGCAACTTACCCCTCTCTCTGCTACTTCTGCTCATGGAAGACTTGACCATTACTGTCACTAAGTTCATAATTGTGCTGCTGTTTTTAACCCCCTGTTAATCTTAGAGGAGTCCCTGTTAAAATCATTGGGGGTACAAATCCAGCGGCGAGCATTACCTCAATGATTGGCCAGCATAAGTTGTAAGCAGTTGAAATGGCAGCAGTTTTCTTGCAGCACTTGGGTCATTGTGGCCACTGTGTTGCCTTTGGCCAGTTAGTCGCTTGAATGGAAGTATTGTTACATCTCTTCCTGTCCCCTGTCTTTAATTCACGATAGAGTTCAGAGCAGCCACTCTGTAAAGTACACATGCTGATTGTTTATAATGATGGCATCCTTTAAGGTTGCTCTGACACCAGGAGCCTGCAGTCACTTCGTGCAATCAGCAGAAGTATTGATGAATGGAAAATGCGATGTGTGTTTGTACGCGTGGGCGTGAATGCGCGTGTGTGAAATGTAGTCTATTTTTTTAATTTCATTTTTTCATTTAAAACTGAACTTGGTGTCTTAAGTGGATTTTTTTCTGTTGCTTATCCCTTTTTAATTTCAGATATTTGTACAGTCTTAGAAAAAGTCTTTTTGTTAATATATTTGCAACTCAGTTTAATGATGTGAAAAAAAATCCAAAATAAAATACTTTGAAAACCTTTCAGTAGCTGAATGTCGATGGTCACTGTCCCCTCTTGGGGATAATCACTGCCATCACTCTGTTGGTGATCTCTAAAGTACCACTGTTAGGAATGTGATATTTGTAATATTATAGACATGAGTCCTGTGCCTGTGTGCCAAGGATGAATTTAACGTGTAGTCAAACACTTGATTTATTAAAGATTCAATGTTGCATTTACTATTGGCCAACCCCTGAGATTATAAAAAATGCTTTGCTGCAGAAGATACATCACATTCGGGTGAGTTCAATCCTCTCGATGCCTGCCTATATCTCTCAACCTTGAATTCTGATCGCCTTGCTTTCAAGCTTAGCTGAAAGGCCATTACATCATCTCTATGACCTTCACTCCTGGTTTTACAATTTGGCATTGGTAATTCAACACATCAAGATTCAATGGCTCAATTAGCATGATCTAGGACATAACATGAGCTACGTTATCTATTTATTTTGTTACAACCAAGGCGGGAGGAATGCACTATTAATTCAGTCCCACTTCTCCATAGATCACAGCTATCAATGAATTTTCCCACCGACCAAAGAATAGCCAATTAGACTCTTCTTTGTTCCCCAGAATAAATCACACCAACCAGGTTTCTTTAAACAACATATTAATTTTTTCTAATAAATAAAGTCTAAACCACTAATGAGAGAAATCTAAATACCGAAAGCTCCTTATTTCCCTAGTCCTCATGCACCCACACATGCAAAAAATGGTTAACCGGGAAAAGAGGGTTTTGGTTTTATAGCTGTTTGTTAGGAATAGAAGGAATAATAAAATTATTCAGTTTGTCACATACTGGTAGGAAATTCTTCGGTTGGGTGAGGTGTCCCAGAGTCGAATAGTCGGATGCTACTCGAAGTCTCTCCAGGCGAGGTTGATGAACAGTCCGTGATGGGTAGGCGTTCAAGGCAATTTGGCCACAGCAGGTGTCACATAGGTCTTTCTTCAGGGGTGTAGCAACAGGTCTGCTTAGGACTCATAGCAGTATAGCAGTAAAAGCTTTCTTCAGATTCCAGGATTTTCCAAATCACAGGAGGCACCAGGGACCACACTGGATGCCGGAAGTCTTCAGAAACAGAGGCCATAGGAATCTGCCACCTTTCAAATACAGGGTTTCTTTCCCAGAGATGCAAGTTTCCTTTACAGAATTGTCTTTTTCCTCTAGTCTCCAGGCAGATCAGGTCTAAGTTTCAAAATTTCAAATGCCTGCTCTTTGTTCAACTTGCTGGTTTTCAAAAGGGTCCAAAAAAGGTCAACCTGCCTGAGCTGATCACACGACCAGGCACAGCGTCTCCCCTGTCATTCAAAGTGTTGCTCTGAGGAGGTCGAAACCCCCTGGCTGGCTTTCTTGAAACTGTTTGCTTTTCCTATTCTTGTATTCAAAGTCAGCGTCCAAAAGTTTCAGCTATTTGCTGGTGTCCATGTCCACTGAAAATCCTTTTTTTTCTCAGTTTTTTAAGACACACAATTCTAAGATTTATACAAAAATAAAACCGTTGTAACAACTTTTATAAAGATAAACTAATCCATCAAGGTTAGAGCTTATCCATGGTTATTTTGTGACAGTTACAGCCTTAGAGTAGTTGTCTGATAGATATTGCCTGTTTCAGCTGCTTTTTACCCACAAAATAGTCTTCAGTTGAACTAGAATCTGACTACTACTTCATCTAACATAGCTTCTGTAACACTACAGTACATACTGTACTGTTGCAGCCTGTTTGGGCATTAACCATCGTCTGCTGTGCATCTGGCAGCAGTAGTGATTGCTGATGACACCAAATAAACCAGAAATGTCTCCAGTTCCTCTTTTTTTTGTACTGAATTTGCTGACCAGTCAGTGCTGCAATTAGGCTACATGCCCTGAGCTGGGGGCAGGTCCGTCGTGGCGAAAAATTTACTGGATTTAATATTTTTTTAAATGGTAATGGAGAAAATAATAAGACTTAAGTTGGCCACATCTCCAGGACTTGATGGTTTCTACACCAGAGGTGTAGATAGGTTAGGAAATTGCATATGTGTTGGTCATAATTTTCTAAAGCTCTGCAGAATACGTTATAAATAAATATGCCCTTAATCTATTTGATAAATGATATTTTGCGAGAGAAATGTCCATGGTACTGGGAGAACTCTTGAGTTCCTCTTCCACAAAAGCCTTTGGAATTTTCAGCACTATCCAGTCAGTTAGGGACAACTGTGATGCAAATATACATAACAAATTGAGAAGATGGCTGTTTCTTGGGGTTGAGGATGAAAACTCCCAACTTAAAATGGTGTTGGGGCTGGGCTCCACACTTCATCTGAGGTGCTGCATGTATTACACAGGTGTTTAAAATGAGTCTGAAAAACCCAGAGGCAAGATCCAAAAGGGGTTGAGCTTCTATACTCTGGTTGGCTGCTGAGTCGTTTAAGAAAGAACAACTTACATTATCTTTCGCAGTCTCAGATGTTCCAAATTGCTTTACAGTCCTCACTGCTTTTTAAGTGTGGTCATTTTTGTGTGAGGCATGGTGCCCAATTTGCATGCAGTGAAGCACCACAGGCAGCATCATGATGGTGATGAGATGGTCTGCCAGCCTGATTTATGAGGGATAAATGTTACTCCAGGAGGGGAGGGTTGGTTGGAGATTACCCCTCATGTTCAAGTAGTGCTGTAGATTCTTTTGTGTCAACATGGAAAGGCAGGTGGGGCCTTGGTTTGACATCTCATTTGAGGATTGGTCCCTTCGACAGTGCAGTACTCCGAGTGTTAACGTGAGCCTAAATTTTATGCTCAAGCTCTGGAGTGGGGCTTGAATGCACGCACTTGGTGTACTATGTGCACTTCTGGTCTCCACATTCGACAGGAAGGAATCTGTACTGCTTATAATGAATATTAGTAGACAGCCTATCCCCAGAGATGAAGACAGAAGTTGAGGAAGGAAAGGGAAGTGTCAGAGACTGACCATGTGAAGATGAGAGAAGGGTGGAATTTGGAAGCTAAGTTGAAGAAGTTTTCCAGTTTGGGACGGGAGCAGGAAACTGCACCGATGCTGTAATCAATGTACCGGAAAAAGAGGTGAGGGAGGGGGTCTGAGTAGAAGTGGAACAAGAAATGTTTGACATATCCCACAAAAAGACAGACATAACTAGGACCCTTGTGGGTACCCATAGCAACACCTTTTATTTAAAAGAAGTGAGTGGAGTGGAAGGAGAAATTGTTCAATGTGAGAACAAGTTCAGTCAGGCAGAGGAGGGTGGTGGTGGATGGGGACCGATTAGGCCTCTGTTAAAGGAAGAAGTGGAGAGCACTCAAACCGTCCTAGAGGGGGATGGAGGTGTAGAGAGATTGGATGTCCATAGTGAAGAGGAGTGGTTAGGGCCAGGAAACTGGAAATTGTCAAAATGACTTAATAAGTCCAAAGAGTCACGGATGTAGGTGGGAAGAGACTGGACCAGGGGAGAAAAGACAGAATCAAGATAAGAAGAAATAAGTTCAGTGGGGCAGGAACAGCTGAAACGATGTGTCTACCAGGACAGTCCTGTTGTGGATTTTGGGAAGGAGGTAGAAGCGGGCTGTCTGGGGTTTTGGGACTATGAGGTTGGAAGCTGTAGCCGGAAGATCTCCAGAGCAGATGAGATCAGTGACAGTCCTGTGGACAGTTGCTTGATGTTCGGTGGTGGGGTCATGGTCCGGGGGAAGTGGGCAGAACTGTCTGAGAGTTGGTGCTCAGCCTCTGCAAGGTGCGCCAGATAACAACAGCACCACCCTCGTCAACAGGTTTGATCGCAATGTTGGGGTTAGACCTGAGAGAACGGAGTGCGGCAAGTTCGGAGGGAGACAGGTTAGAGTGAGCGAGGGGAGCGGAGAAATTGAGATGGCCGATGTCACGTCAACAGTTTTCAATGAATTAAGATGTTTGGCTCAACAGCATGTTCTGAGGCAGAAGCTGAAATGGTCCCTGAGTGCTATTATGTTAAGAATGGCATTCTAATGAGAATGTGGAGACCTCCCCGGAGACGCACTGATAAGGATTGGGCTGTAGTTCATCAGGTTGTTGTTGCCTTGGGATACCGCAGTGAGATTTTGAGAATTGCACATGAGAGCCCAGTGACAGGCCTCGTGGGTGTTCAAAAGACTCAGGCCAGGATAAAACAGCATTTTTATTGGCCAGGATTGCACAAAGATGTGGTTGAATTTTGCAAAATTTGCCACACATGACAGGTAGTTGGGAAACCGCAGCCTTTGATTACGTCAGCTCCGTTAATACCGATACCTGCTTTTGACAAACCCTTTAGTAGGGTCCTTGTGGATTGTGCTGGACCCTTATCCACAACTAAGTCAGGTCACAGGTTTCTCCTAACCATCATGGATTTGTCCACTAGGTTTCCAGAGGCAGTACCTTTGAGAAAGATCACAGCGGAAGTTGTGATTGAAGGGTTAATTCAATTTTTCACTAAATATAGATTGCCCAAAGCAATTCAGTCAGACCAGGGATTAAATTTCATGTCAAGAGTATTTCAAGAGGTCATGAGTAATTTGGGAGTGAAACACTTCAAATTGTCCACTTATCACCCACAGTAACAAGGTGCTTTGGAAAGCCATCACCAAACTTCTAAAAAGCACAGTAAAGGTCTATTGTTTTGAGAATCCTTATGGTTATTTTATTTTATTTTTTATTTAGAGATACAGCACTGAAACAGGCCCTTCGGCTCACCGAGTCTGTGCTGACCAACAACCACCCATTTATACTAACCCTACAGTAATCCCATATTCCCTACCACCTACCTAGGATAAGGGGATATCATTTCATTTATTTTCCATCAAATTAGTCCATGGGCATGAGGTTAGGGGGTCCCCTTAAACTCATTGAGGAGGAAACTATCCTCTTAGATCATGTCAGGTTCAAGAGAAACTCACAAAGCTCGTGAGACGGCCAGAAAACATCTCAAGATTTCTCAGCAAGTGACGAAAACCCAAGTGATAGAACAATTAAGGAACACAGTTTGCAGCCTGGAGAAAAGGTGTTTTTTTTTTGTTTGTTCATGGGATGTTAGGGTGACACAATGGCGCAGTGGTTAGCACTGCAGCCTCACAGCTTCAGGGACCCGGGTTCGATTCTGGGTACTGCGGAGTTTGCAAGTTCTCCCTGTGACCGTGTGGGTTGCTGCCGGGTGCTCCGGTTTCCTCCCACAGCCAAAGACTTGTAGGTTGATAGGTAAATTAGCCATTGCAAATTTCCCCTAGTGTAAGTAGGTGGTAGGAGAATTGTGGGGATGTGGTAGGGAATATGGGATTAATGTAGGATTAGTATAAATGGGTGGTTGTTGGTTGGCACAGACTCGGTGGGCCAAAAGGCCTGTTTCAGTGCTGTATCTCTATGTGGCATCGCTGGCTAGGCCAGCATTTATTGCCCCTCCCTAATTGCCCTTGAGAAGGTGGTGGTGAGCTGCCTGTTAGTTTTGTTGCCTTTGCCCGGGGAACCATTGAAAGCTTGGTTCTGCAGACTTTACTTCATTAAGAGGAAAATTAGGATGAACTCAGAAAATCAAAGGATGTGTCACGTGAATATGTTGTAAAGATACTATGACTGTGAACGTTGTCATCCAGTAAATATATGTCAAATGGCAAAAAAGGAGGTTCAAGGTAGTGTTACTTTTGAAGAACTGGAGGAAGTGGCAGAGACTGAGAACTCTCAGATTGAACCATCTGCGATGAAACTGGAAAACACAGAAGTGTTAGACTACACTAGCTTTCAGCAAAAAAGGGACATCGCTGATCAGCTAAAGGAGTTTAATGCCATGAGCTGAATTTTCTTATCCTGCCTCTGCTGCTGTTGGCACGTGTGCAAAATGGCGGTGGTCCTGCCTGTGATGTCAGCGGCTGCACTGCAGCGATTAGGCGGCAGGCAACCATTTAACATAATGATGGTGGCCGTCCCCCAATCATGTGGCCAGACGGCAATGGCGACACCGTTCATAGTGTCACCTGATGCTGGAGCAGGTGCTGGCGCCATCTTTAAAGGCTGCCTTTACATAGGAACATAGGAGCAGCAGTAGGCCATTCAGCCCTTCGAGCCTGCTCCGCAATTCTAGATCGTGGCTGATCGTCTACCTGAACGCCATATTCCCGCACTATTCCAATCGCTTGATGTCATTTGCAACTAGAAATCCATCAATCTCTGTCTTGAACTTACTCCGTGACTGAGCTTCCACCACCCTCTGGGGCAGAGAATTCCAAAGATTCAGCAGCCTCTGAGTGAAGAAGTTCCTCCTCATCTCAGTCCAAAATGGCTTGCCCTTTATTCTGAGATTATGTTCCCTGGTTCTAGACCCCACAACCAGGGGAAACAGCCTTTCTGCATCTATCCTGTCTACCCCTTAAAAATATTTGTACGTCTCTATGAGATCGCCTCTCATTCTTCGAAACTCCAGAGAATACAGGCCCAGTCTCCTCCATCTCTCCTTGTAGAACAGTCCCACCATCCCAGGAATCAGTCTGCAGAACCTCCGCTGCACTCCCTCTATGGCAAGTATATCCTTCCTCAGGCAAGGGGACTAGAACTGCACACAATATTCCAGGTGCAGCCTCACCAATGCTCTATACAATTGAAGCAAGACTTCTTTGCTCTTGTACTCAAATCCTCTTGTGATAAAGGCTAACATACTGTTTGCCTTCCTAATTGTTTGCTGCACCTGCATGCAAGCCCTGCATTTGCACTAGTGTGCTTTCATCAATATCTCCCCGAGGCTTCACCTCTGGGTTGTTTAAAAAAAAATTGTTCTCTGCAAGCAGCCCATTTGGGCTCCCCCCACTTCATAGACAAATCACTTGCAGAGTTCTCCCCCTCCAACATAAACAATCTACTTTCCAAGTTCTCCTGGCCCCCATAAACCATCCATTGCAGAGATTTCCCCCCACCATAAACAATCCACTTGCCGAGTTCTCCCCCCATCCCCACCTTTACAGGCAAACTACTTGCACAGTTCTGCCACTTCGCCTACTTAACACCAGTAAAGTTACTTCCCCACTTGAGGCACAGAGGACTTTTGCCTTGTTGGCTCCAGCTTTTTAAAGACGCGAAACTGAAGGTATGTGAGTGCCATACGTCCAACACAAGATTGCAAATGCCTGGTAAGATCACAATGAATGATATTCAAATGAATGCTAAATAGTATTTAACAGATGTAAATGATCATGCCATCGCGTCAGGGCGAAGTGCCGCTATGGCACTTCACCCCCTCTGACAGACTCAGGGTATAGCATTACAGCGTCAGGTTCCATGGCGGATATGATGTCTCTCAGGACTGGAGTGAGGCTTAGCAGGTTTGTTTAAATGCGAGACAGAGATTTCAGGCTGCTGTGAACATAAAGGCTTCTTCTTTATTCTGTTTTAGTTTCACTTTCCCTTTGCTACCATTTGTGTTCTACAGTCGCCTCGACAGTACATAATGCACAATGCAATTGCAATTTCAAGATACTACAATGTTACTCTGACTCCATGACATCCCTCCATTCTTAGTAAATGAAAGACAGCATGTTTCAATGGTTTGTGTCTAAAAATGTAAACGATAAATGAATAGTTAATTTCATAACATTCTTACTTAAGTATGGTGGGTGTTTTCTCTCACGAGTAGGATATTGTCTGACATCAGATGTGGTCTCATTTGACTTGTTCTTCATCTGAGGTGTCGATGTCGGAATTGGATTCAATGCTTGCGAGTGAGGTTTTCAGTGCTTTGAAGAATGACATGTTTCTTCTGATGATTTGTCAATCACACTTAGCAGTGATCATTGATCCTTTTGTGTTGGTCACAACAAATGTTTGGATGTCATGAGGGGTTGTTTGTTTTACAACATGATCATCACATTTCACAAGCACTTTATCTTCTGGTTTAAGCGGTGTAGATCTAAATTTCATGTTTCACTCTGCATTTACCTTCAATCAATCCTTCTAATCTCGATCGCATTCACTTACATATTGATCATTATCTCCACAGGGTAGCTCAGGTAGATGTGTGTGCAGAGGATGTACAAAGATGAATGTAGCTGGAGGTTTTCCAGTAGTCGAGTGAGATGTCACTCTGTAATTACGAAGAAAGTGAGATAGCTCTTGCTTCCATGACTTGTTCTCAGCTGTAGCTGTATGTATCACTTTTTTCAAGGTTTGCATAAATCTCTCGACTTCTCCATTAGCTCTTGGCCAACGAGGTGTGATTTTCTTATGAGTGAACCCGAGGTAGTTTGTGAATTTATTGAACTCATCGCTGTTGAATGGGGGTCCATTGTCAATTCTTACCATTTGAGGGATTCCAAACAAAGCAAAGATCTGGTCAAGTTTTGGGATAACTGATTTCATTGAAGTTGACTAACTAATTTCACGATTGGGAATCTACTGTAGTTGTCAGTGACAAACAGGTGTTCACCTGAGGGCAAATCTGTGAAATCAATACTAACTTCAATCCATGGTCCTGGAGGTAGTTCAGACATCTCGAGAGGATCATGAAGATTTGACATTGTGGTTGCTTGATATAGAAAATACTGATGAATTTTGTGCTCTACCACGCAGTCAATTCCTGGGAACTTTTTCCCTAAGGAGTTGTTTGGTCTTGACAATTCCCTGGTGTCCTTCATGCACTATATTGACAACAATGAGTGTGTACTGACAATACAGTTGTTGCATAATACAAGGTCAGATGTGGTTGTAACAGTGAGCTCAATTCGAACGTTGTGAAGACCTTGTAGTGTGTGAACAATTTTGCTTGTAGACACTTTCTCCATCACATTTTTCCAGTTTCGTGATCCTAAAGCCTCCATACACAGTTGCAAAGCCTCATCTTGTTTTGTTGCTGCTTTGATGTTGGCTAGTTTTAGTGACTTTGGCACCACATTTAGGATTACATAAGATGTTGTTCAGCAACCTTTTTCTCACGACTAGTTGGACTGACTGTTGGCAACGAATGTCGTGAAAGATAATCCCCTGGTTTGAGCTTGCCTGGCTGATACTCAACGTGGAACTCGTACTCTTGTAGTTTGAGCATCTAACGTCCTATTCAAATGGGTGGTTTGCAATGTGGATTGTTGAACAAAGTCACTAGTGGTCTAGGATTAGTTATAACTTGAAATTCGCTTCCATAAAAGTAGAGATTAAAGTGTAAGATACCCCATGTGATTGAGAGCGCTTCTCTCTCTGTTTGCAAATAACGTTGCTCTGCAGGAAATATGATATTGCTATCACAGAGACATGGTTGAGGGAGGGGCAGGACTGGCAGCTCAATATTCCAGGGTACAGAATGTTCAGGCGTGACGGCGGGTGTGGGGGGGGGGGGTGGGGGTGGGGGGTGCGGGGGGTGGGTGGTGGCGGGGGTTGGGGTGGGGGGGGCGGTGTAAAAGAGGAGGTGGCATTGCACTGTTGATCAAGGAGTCAATTACTGCAGTAAGGAGGGATGAAATCTTAGAAGGTTCCTCAAATGAGGCCATTTGGGTAGAACTTATAAACAAAAAGGGGCAATCACTTGACTGAGAGTGTATTACAGGCCTCCAAACAGTCAGGGAGAGACAGAGGAGCAGATATGTAGGCAAATCTCAGAGAGGGTGGCACAGTGGTTAGCACCGCAGCCTCACAGCTCCAGCGACCCGGGTTCGATTCTGGGTACTGTCTGTGTGGAGTTTGCAAGTTCTCCCTGTGTCTGCGTGGGTTTCCTCCGGGTGCTCCGGTTTCCTCCCACTGCCAAAAGACTTGCAGGTTGATGGGTAAATTGGCCATTATAAATTGCCACTAGTGTAGGTGGGAGGGGAATATAGGGACAGGTGAGGATGTGGTAGGAATATGGGATTAGTGTAGGATTAGTATAAATGGGTGGTTAATGGTCGGCACAGACTCGGTGGGCCGAAGGGCCTGTTTCAGTGCTGTATATCTAAATCTAAATCTAAATCTAAAATCTAAATAAAAGGTGTAAAAATAATAGGGTAATATTAGTAGGGGATTTCAACTTTCCCAATATTAACTGGGATAGTCTTAGTGCAAAATGGTTAAAGGGGGCAGAATTCTTAAAATGCATACAGGAGAGCTTTTTGAGCTAGCACGTAGAAAGTCCTGCAAGAGAAGGGGCAGTACTGGACATAATCCTAGGGAATGAAGCTGGACAAGTGGTAGAAGTGTCAGTGGGGGAGCATTTCGCGGATAGTGACCATAACTCTGTAAGATTTAAGGTAGTTATGGAGAAGGACAAAGATGGACCAGAAATAAAGGTACTGAATTAGGGGAAGGCCGATTTCAATATGATAAAACAGGATCTGGCCAAAGTGGACTGGGAGCAGCTACTTGTTGGGAAGTCTACATCAGACCAGTGGGAGTCATTCAAAAATGAAATAGTGAGAGTTCAGGGCCAACATGTTCCCGTAAAGGTGAAGGGTAGGACCAATAAGTCCAGGGAACCCTGGATGTCAAGGGATATAGAGGATTGGATAAGGAAAAAAAAGGAGGCTTATGGCAGATTCAGAGGACTGAAAACAGCGGAGGCCCTAGAGGAGTATAGAAAGAGTAAGGGGGTACTTTAAAAAGTAATTAGGAGAGCGAAGAGGAGGCATGAAAAAACATTGTCGGGCAAGATAAAGGAAAATCCTAAGGAGTTTTATAAGTGTATTAAGGGCAAGAGGATAACCAGGGAAAGAGTAGGGCCCATTAGGGACCAAAGTGGCAATGTGTATGTGGAGCTTTTTATGGATGTTGGCCCTGAACTCTCACTATTTCCTTTTTGAATGACTCCCACTGGTCTGATGTAGACTTTCCAACAAGTAGCTGCTCCCAGTCCACTTTGGCCATATCCTGTTTTATCATATTGAAATCGGCCTTCCCCTAATTCAGTACCTTTATCTCCGGTCCATCTTTGTCCTTTTCCATAACTACCTTAAATCACTATGGAGAAGGACGATGTAGGTGTAGAGATCAGGGAGGGGGATTGTGATGTACTCGAACAAATTAGCATTGAAAAGGAGGAGATATTAGCGGTTTTAATGGGCTTAAAAGTGGACGAATCCCCAGGCCCAGATGAGATGTATCCTAGGCTGTTATGTGAGGCAAGAGAGGAGATAGCAGGGGCTCTGACACAAATTTTCAAATCCTCTCTGGCCACAGGAGAGGTACCAGAGGACTGGAGGACAGCGAATGTGGTACCATTATTCAAGAAGGGTAGTAGGGATAAACCAGGTAATTACAGGCTGGTGAGTCTAACATCAGTGGTAGGGAAACTATTGAAAAAAGTTCTGAGGGACAGGATTAATCTCTACTTGGAGAGGCAGGGATTAACCAAGGATAGTTCTGCCTGGCTTTGTCAGGGGGAGATCATGTCTAACAAATGCAATTGAATTTTTCGAAGAGATGACTAGATGTACAGATGAGGGTAAAGCAGTTGATGTAGTTTACATGGACTTCAGTAAGCCTTTTGATAAGGTCCCGGATGGATATTGGTTAAGAAGGTAAAAGCCCATGGGATCCAGGGTAATTTGGCAAATTGGATCCAAAATTGGCTTAGTGGCAGGAGACAGAGGGTGATGGTCAAGGGTTGTTTTTGTGATTAGAAGCCTGTGACCAGTGGTGTACCGCAGGGACTGGTGCTGGGACCCTTGCTGTGTGTAGTGTACATTAATGATTTAGACATGTGTATAGGAGGTATGATCAGTAAGTTTGCAGGTGACACGAAAATTGGTGGTGTCATAAATAGTGAGGAGGAAAGCCTTAGATTACAGGACGATATAGATGGGCTGGTAAGATGGGCAGAGCAGTGGCAAATGGAATTTAATCTTGAGAAGTGTCTTCACTTCTCAATGGATGGTAGGACCCTAGGAAGTACAGAAGGTCAGAGGGACCTTGGTGTACTTGTCCATAGATCAATGAAGGCAGCCACACAGGTAGATAAGATGGTTAGGAAGGCATATGGAATACCTTCCTTTATTAGCCGAGGTATAGAATAGGAGAGTAAGGAGGTTATAGAATGATGGAATAAAAACAAGAAATGCTGGAAATAATCAGCAGGTCTGGCAGCATCTGTGCAGAGAGAAGCAGAGTTAACATTTCAAATCAGAGATCCTTCTTCAGAACTGGCAAATATTAGAAATGTAAAAGGTTTGAAGCAAGTAAAGCAAGGGTGGGGCAAGAGATAACAAAGGAGAAGGTGTTGATAGGACAAGGTCTCGGAATAGCTGACCAGAAGACCATGGAACAAAGGTGTTAATGGTGTGTTGAAAGACAAAAATTGTTAGTACAGATAGGGTGTGAATGACTGTAAAGCAGGAACCATCACAACATTTAAGAAGTATTTAGATGAGCACTTGAAACGCCATAGCATACAAGGCTACGGGCCAAGTGCTGGAAAATAGGATTCGAATAGTTAGGTGCTTGATGGCCAGCACAGACACGATGGGCCGAAGGGCCTGTTTCTGTGCTGTATAACTCTATGACTCTATGTTGTGCCTTTCTGTATGAGAACTGCACCTAAGCCAAACAGGCTTGTATCCACAACTAGCTGGGTTGTTTTCTCAGGGTCGAGAAAGGCACTTGTGTAACTTGCTGACAAACATCATTTGATCTGGTGTCCCACCTGTTTGTGTGATTTAGTCCATTCCCATTTGGTGGTCTCTTTTGTCAGATCGCATAGGGGAGCAGATAGAGTAGCGAGCTCAGGAATGAAACGCCTGCAGTATGCAATGAGTCCTAGCAGACTCCAGAGTTCCTGTACATTTGTAGGATTTGCAATGATTTCAACTTTCTGTGGATCTGGTGAAACTCCTTCACCACTGAACTCATGACCAAAGAATTCAATTCTGCTTTCATTAAATAAGCACTTGTCTTTGTTCAAGGTGAGGTTACATTCTCTAAGATGTTGTAGGTGTGCATGTAGGTGTGTTTTGAGTTCACTGTCGGTGTGGCTCTAGATGAGAATGTCATCACTGATGTTCAGCCTGCCTTCAAATCCTTGAAGTACAGATTGGATCAAAGTCTGAAATACCTCAGCAGCTGAACTGACTCCAAAGTTGAGCCTCTTGTATCAGAAAAGTCCGATGTGAATAGAGAATACAGTAAGATTTTTGATGATAGGCTGCATTGAGGCCAAGTTTAGCGAAGTGTTTAGCACCATTTACTTTCTCTATAACATCATCGATTGTCAGTTTTAAGTGTCTTTCTCGTTGTATAGTTTTGTTTGGTGATCGCTTATCAATGCAAATTCTAATCTGGTTCTTGGGTTTCTTGATGAATTGTATGGGTGAGACCCAAGACGTAGGCTCATCCCCAACTTTCTCAATAATGCCAAAGTCTAGTAGGTGATGAAGTTCCTTCTCTGTCTGTTTCCTGACATGAAATGATATTCATCGCCGTTGATATGCAGCTGGGGGCATATTAGGGTCGACATGTAGCTTGCATGTGACACCTTTCAGCTATCCGAGACCAGTGAAGTGATCAGCAAACAGCTTGAATATGTTTTTGTTATGCAAAGGTTTGCGTATGTTATTGCAATCACGTGCAGATCTGTTACTGTGTGGAAACTGATAAGCATATCACATTCTCCAGATACAACATAGAATACAACATTTGTTCCAGTGTCTTTGAATGACACTGGCATTTTCAAAGTTCCGATGATTTTCAGTGGTTTGCCACTATTATAAGGGAAAATTTTTGTATTTGCTGGTTTGCAGAGAATGAAGCAATCCTACAGTTTGTTGAATGTTTTGTGACATTGACAGGTGCTCCTGTGTCTGAGAGCATCTACGTCCGAGCAGCCAACGGTCACTGTCACACGTGGCTGTTTGTTGTGTCTGCGAGAGAGATCAAAAGTATGTTCAGGGTCATCTGCCTCTACTTTGGCTACATTCTCTTGCTCTTTTTGCTATGCATACATAACACCCTTTTGTTGGTATTGGTCTTCATGGTTGCTTTTACTGACGAGTGACAAACATGAGCAAAGTAGTTGGGTTTTCCACAGGCTTTACATTGTTTACTATTAGCAGGACACTCTGTCTGATGTCAGTTAGCACCGCCATAGTGGAAACAATCTTTGGACAGGTCGCAACTCTATGAGACGGCTGTTGTTGCTTTGCAGGTGGTTTCCTGGCACATGAATGTTGAATAGTGTTCACAGGAGTTGAACTTGAAGTGTGGTAGTTACTCTTAACAGCCTCAACTTCAGTAGCTCTGGACTCTGAGAGTGATAGTGATCTTGATAACTCCAGCAGCTTTCTGTCTTTCTCGAGTGCTTTTTGTCTTAGGTGATTAGAGAGACAGCCTTCGATAATTTGTGTTTTGATTTCTGTACAAGTAGACAAAAACCTTCCAAAATTTTCCTACCTGAAAGCAATGTTTCTGTTTTTTTCCATCCTTTTTCTGTTTACCACATCGCCATTGTGATGTCCTCTGAACTGGAGTGAGGTTTAGCTGAATTTAGTATAAAATGTGAGGCAAAGACAGAGAGACAATGACTGCAGGCTGCTGAACATGAAGACTTCTTTATTCTGTTGTAGTTTCACTTTCTCTTTACTAGCATGTGTGTTCTACAGCAGCCTCTAGAATACACAATGCAATTGCAATTTCAAAACACTACAACATCTGCCCTCTTCAGCTGACAGAAAAGATCCCAAGGCAGGAGTTGAAAAAGAGCAAGCGAGTTCTCCCGGATGTTCTGGTCAATATTTATCCCTCGATCAAATTCACTGTTTCTCTTCCTCTGCTTCCCGCCTTTTACTCTCTTCACGGATGTTATTTATTTTATTCAATGTCCCATTCTTTTCATTTTCCATTTACCTTTTCCTCTCTGAGACTATTTTCTATCTCACCTTTTCTTTCCCCAAATTTTCTCTGAAGTGCTTTTCTTTTTTCAATGTCCTTTCATTCTCTCTCTCATTTTTATTTACTCCCCTTTTCCTCTCATCTCTTATTTTTGATTCCTTTTTTCTCTCCTTGTCATCCTTTTCTTTATCCACTTTCCTATTTCTCTCATCACATCCACTTTTCTCTTGAGCTGTTTTCATCAAAGCTCCAACAAAGCTCTAATTATAATTTATTTTTTTTAGTTTCTCATATCTCAATTGTATATACCTTTTAATTTTATCACATTTATGAGAAATGCGATGATGAAATATTATGGACTAAAACTGAAAAGTTATAAAACTGACTTTACCTTTTCAAGAAAATGGACAATGCTGCAAAAATGGCAGCATGTGTATTTGAACATTGCCACACAGTCTGTTTAGAACAACGAACACCTTCAAAGCTAAGAGGTGTTAATTGCACCCACCCTAAACCCATCCTGAAACATTCCTGAATTGAATCAATTCTTCTGAAAAAAGGAGGTGTGAAGTAACCACGCCCTGGGCCATTGTCAGTCACTACAGAGGAAGAAAATCCCTGTCTCTCAGTAGTTGCGAGATGTAACAAATTTTTACATTAAAAAGGCAGCCCTAGAGAGAGAAAGAGAGAGACACAGAAAGAAGCATCCAGGAAGCCTGTTTCCAGCTAAGGGCCTGGAGAAATCCAGCAAGAATTCTACGTCTTTACTTATGCAGCAGTGAATTAGAGGTGATCCACTGTCTTCAACTGAACTTTCAACCAAGAGGGAAATCTACAAACACCACAGGCCTGCAACAAATGAGAACTTGTCTTCTGAGAAAATTCAACAGGTTTACCATGACCCCCAGAAATGTACCCCACTTACAACCACTTACCTCTTTTTCCTCGCTATCAGTCTCTTGTGTGTGTATGAGGGAGTGAATGCCTCTTCCTACCTCCACTTCAATTTTGAGGGAGGAAGAGGGGCCCACTGCTGGTGGGAGAAGCTGCCAGGTAAAACCAGGTGGCCTTCTAGCAGTGTCCAGGGTTCCCTCATTTGGGGGCAATCCAGGACCCACAGAGGGCTTCCTGGCAGCAATTGCTGCCCTTTTCCCCAGGAAGACACTCCACCCCATTCCTGCCCCTCACCAACCACCCTCTCTCCATCCCTTCACCGGGGTCTGCCTGAATGGCCCAGGCAACCCCAGCCCCACTCACCTGTCCCGGGATCTCCTTCTTCTTCGAATCTGCAGGGCCTCCTGCAGTACCGGCAGTGGCCACTGCTCCCAGTGGTGCTTTCGGTACTGCAGAGCTGCCGTGGAATGGTTTTGGGGGTCTGACAGAGGGCCGAGGTGGGGTGTCCCCCCACCTTCCGGCCCGCCTCTGGGATCCCCATCACAAGAATAAAATTTGGTCCCCAGTATCTTAAGCCTCTCCTCTTAATTCCCGAGATTTAAGCACAAAATCTTGGCTGGCATTCCAGTGTTGCAATCTCAGATGTGCCATTCTTTGGATTAAACCAAGGCCAGTTAGGTCCTTCAGGTGGATGTAATAGTATTGAAGAAGATTAGGGGAGTCTTGGTCAACACTTATCCCTCAACCAACATCATTAAAACAAGTTACCAGGTCATTATCACTTAGCTGTTTGTGGGCACTTGCTGTGTGCATTGTTCCCTACATTACAACAGAAACTACTCTTTAAAAAGTACTTCATTGGCTGTAAAGTGCTCCCCATGGCTTTAATATCTTTAACTGTTAAGATTGTGTTAGAGTATTAGTTACACTATTGTTGATTGTTAAAAGTACACAATTCTGAATTTACCTGTTTCTAAATAGAAGGACATTGCTGGGAGATTGATCACACCAGGATTGGTTTTATTTTGGAATATTGCGTACAATTCCGGTCGCCACACTACCAGAAAGACGTGGAGGCTTTGGAGAGAGTACAGAAGAGGTTTACCAGGATGTTGCCTGGTCTGGAGGGTATTAGCTATGAGGAGAGGTTGGATAAACTCGGATTGTTTTCACTGGAACGACGGAGGTGGAGGGGCGACATGATAAAGGTTTACAAAGTTATGAGTGGCGTGGACAGAGTGGATAGTCAGAAGCTTTTTCCCAGGGTGGAAGAGTCAGTTACTAGGGGACATAGGTTTAAGGTGCAAGGGGCAAAGTTTAGAGGGGATGTGCGAGGCAAGTTCTTTACACAGAGAGTGGTGAGTGCCTGGAACTTGCTGCCGGGGGAGGTGGTGGAAGCAGGTACGATAGCGACGTTTAAGAGGCATCTTGACAAATACATGAATAGGATGGGAATAGAGGGATACGGTCCCTGGAAGTGCAGAAGGTTTTAGTTTAGACAGGCATCAGGATTGGCGCAGGCTTGGAGGGCCGAATGGCCTGTTCCTGTGCTGTACTGTTCTTTGTTCTTTACAGGCATTATTAAAAAGAAAGATAGATTTACATTTATTTACTTTTCAAGTGTAGTCACTGTTGCAGGAATTTGCTAATTTGCACACAGCAAACAATCAGCAAAATGATAATGACCAGATAATGGGGGTGAATTGCAAACTATCGAGGTGTTGCACCCTCCTGGTGGAGGGGCGCTATGCCAGCACCTGTTTCCAGGTTGGACCACACATTGCACCTTCTTGAGAAGAGCATCCCCAGTGTGTGCTGGAAGCCTGGGAAGGAACACTATCCTGATGTTACACAGCTGGCTGATGCAATGCCAGAATGCCAAATTTGGTCCACACAGGTTAAATCTACAATAAGCAGGTGCTGAGCTGCAAAATGGGGTTTGCAATAATGTTATTTATAAAGGACCAGGTATCCAACTTGCAGGTAAGGTAATTTTTAAGAACTTCTATTGCAAATTGTCTGGAAGTCCTCTGGGCTGTTTTTGGAGGTGTTTTGGTGAGTTGCTGGAATTGGCAGAGAGTGTTGCTTCATCCTTACAGAAAGGGCAGAGGAGTAGGTGACCTGTCCACACAAAGGCTGCAACAGGTATATGGGAGCAGCAGTGGCAATACGTCTGGATCCGCAGGACAACAGGGAGATGAGTAGAGGCTGCGGAGATGGCAAGCTGTGTGCAATGCTGTCTTCCAGTTTGGAGCTGGAGTCCTCCATGCTCCTTGACAGTTACAGGCTGTCCGTCAGACCAGCCAATGCACCCAGCATCTCAATGTGCATGCCCATCAGCACGCTTCTGTATGCTGCTCCATCCAGGTTCTCATCTGAATCCCCTGTAGCAGAAATTGTCTGCGACCTCACCCTCCAGTGAGCTGGGACACAACTATCCTTTACCACTGTACAAAAACAAAATACTGCAACGCTGGAAATTAAAAATAAAAGCTGACAACATCTGTAGAGAAACAGA
This sequence comes from Heterodontus francisci, assembly GCF_036365525.1. NCBI lineage: Eukaryota > Metazoa > Chordata > Chondrichthyes > Heterodontiformes > Heterodontidae > Heterodontus > Heterodontus francisci. The sequence continues at coordinate 12,088,959 of NC_090403.1, read as the reverse complement.
GTTAATGTTTCAGGTCAATGACCTTTCACCAGAATTGTAAAACGTTTGAGGTGTGATAAATTTAAAGCAAGTACAGAGGCAAGGGAAAGGGGGAAGGGGAGGATAGAACAAAAGGGAAGATCTGTGATAGGGTGGAAGGCAGGAGAAATGAAATGACAAAAGGGATGATGGTGCAAGGAAAAATATATGGTAATGGGACAAGAAAAGAAACAAAAGGATTTTACTTGTGGCAAGGGGAACCCGGAAAATACTTCCAGGAGAGGCCCGTCATGGGCCTTGGCACCAGGAAGGCCCCACCTCATTTTACTGGCGGTGGCGAGGCCTCAGGGCAGCCCCCCTGCTGCTCGGAGGTGGAGCCTTAATTTAAATATTCCGATATTCCGGCTGGTGGTTCAGGAGTCCTGTGTCTTCGGATCTCTGTTTGGAGATTAAAATTATGAGGAGAAATTACACAAACTATCATTCCATTCCCTGGAATGTAAAAGGTTAAGAGGTGATTTGATTGCTGTTTTCAAGATATTAAGCGGAATAGATAGGGGAAATCGATAGAAACTATTTCCACTGGTTGCAGAGTCGAGGAGTTGGGGGCATAGTTTAAATATTAGAGCCAGATCTTTCATGAAATTAAGAAACACTTTTGCACACAAAGAGTGATGGACTGTTGGAACTCTGTTCTGCAAAGGGCAGTTGATGCAGGGTCAGTTGTTAGTTTTAAAACTGAGATTCATAGTTTTTTGTTAAGAGAAATGGGGCAAAAGTATGGAGTTGGGTCACAGATCAATCATGATCTCATTGAATGGCGGGCAGAACAAGCTCAATGGGGATAAATGGCCTCCTCCCGTTCCTATTTCTTTGTCATTGGATAGCGACCAGCATCAGGGTCCCTGGCTGATGTGACCCCTCTCTCTCCGTGGTCAATGATGATGATCAGAAGCAGTGACACTGGCTGTGATCTCTCTATCAGGTCATTGAGTAGGATCCCGGAGCACAGAATCCAGTGATGTTCCCTCGCTGAAACCCAGGCCAAAGGGTTGGAACAGGAATATTGGCTGTCATTCATTCTCTCAATCCCGAGATTATTGGGTAAGGACTATAAGCACATCAGGAGATCGGAGGCTGGATATATAAAGGAATGAGAGCAAATTGAACACAGGAGAAATCAACAAAGTGATGTCAGACTCACATCACAATCAAGAGGGAGGGAGCAGCAGAAGCCGAGGTATATGTATATGTATATGTATATGCCAAGTATCTTTATACCATTTTGTGTGGTTTTAGCATCTGGTGGCTGATACAGGAACACAAGCATCAGGGAAAAAGGATAAAAACACCTGAAGTGATGTCAGCACAAGGGAAGGAGCTGATTGGTGAGTATTTTTTTTTCTTTTTGTCTATGTCAGGTAAATTTAGATAGTAGTCTAAAAAAAACTTACAACAAACAAAAAATAGATATAAATAATCGAAATTATCTAGACAAAGATATGACAGATCAGGATGTGTGTCTGGACTGCAGTATGTGGGAGTTTATGGACAGTGAGACGATCCTGATGGAACACATCCTATAGTCGATGAAGACTGTCAGGAGGAGAGTCAGAATGCAAAAAATCGCTCCTTGGAGTAACAGGTTGTCTAAAGTGGGAAGGATGAGCAGGAGGAGAAGTATAATGTGGTAGTTGTAACAAATACAATAATTAAGGCGGTAGATAGCATCCACTATAAGCAGCATCGTGAGTCCAACATGGTTTGTTGCCTTCCTGGTGCCAGGGTGAGGGACACATCGAACTGGCTTGGAAGGATATTGGAGAGGGAGATGGAGGATCCAGACATTGTGATCCATATTGGGACCAACAACATAGGGAAGGGCAGGCAAGAGATCCTGTTTGGAGAGTAAAAGGAACTAGGAAATAAATTAAAGAACAGGATCTCAAGGGTTATTACTCAAGCCATGTGAAAATTGTCAGAGGGATAAGCAGATTAGGGAGGTGAACATTTGTCTGAAGGAGTGGTGTGGGAATGAGGGATTCCATTTCATGGGATACTGGCACCAGTACTGGGACAGGAAGGAATCTGTACTGCTGGGACGGGTCCACTGGAACTGGGCTGGGACCAAGGTCCTTGCAGAAGGGATAAATAGGGTGGTCACAAGGCCTTTAGTGTAAGTTGGGGGTGGGGGGATGGGGGGGGGTGGTGGTGGTGCAGGGTTCAGGTGGAAAGGTAATATAGATGATAGTTTGAAAACAAACAAAAAGGAAGAGAGTTGAGTAACAGTCAGAAATTGTGCTTTAGGCAGCACAGGTAAAGGAATAGCTAAAAGGTGTTGTTACAACCAGGTGAGAAAGGTGTCTAGGGGTCTTTTACTGTCTTCACCTGGTCTTATCGTAACAGAATTTTGTTTTTAAACACACTGTGTTTTGAGCTCCCCCTTTGCGAATCCTTGTTCACACCTTTCCAATTATAAGGCAAAGAAATGAGCACACAGGTTTTCTTTAGGTTTAAAGAAGAAAAGTGAAATTTATTAAACCTTAAACTTAAACTCTAATACAGTTAACACCTATGGATATACGACGCGTCCACAGTAGCATACACACGCAATGCACACATGCAAATAGACACAGTAAAGGGCAGAAGAAAAATAAAATGGAGAGGTTTGAGGTGGTCTCTAAAAGGGGGTTTCTTGTTACTGTTTCTGTGTCTCCAGCTCACCATAGAGTTCTTGATTATAGGTAGTCTTGATTTTCATTGAAGCCCAGTATTCTTCTTAAATCTTGTTCACTATAGGAGGCTTTTCTCTCTTGGATTTCCGAAGCTGGTGAGAGTGAGATGAGAGCAGACAGGAGAGATGTTCACAGTCCAGGAGAAAACAGCCTTCTGAGTTCAAATGTGACTAAACTGACCTGACTACGTCTGTTTGTGTATTCGGCCATCTTAGTAATTAACCTGGAATGCTTCAATGTCTGGTAATCAAAAGTCCATTGTGGATTAAATTGGAGCAGGGAATAGCTCCTTTGTCCTTTGAAGTACTTGTCCGTTGATATGCTAATGTCTCTCTCCAGTCAAAGTCTCCAATTGTTTTTTAAAGCAAGTTCTTTCTTCACCATCAGCAGTTTAAAATCAATGTACATGTGGTGAAATTAATTTTCCTCATTCTTGGCAGGTGGTGTGGTGGGGGGTGGTGGGAGTGGGGTGTTGCCTGACACCTCCACACCCGGGGGAATGAAATGCAATTTGAAGAAAAACGGTGCATTTCATTACAGGGTTTGAGAGAAATATGAGATACAGAAAGAAGCTGTTTACAAGTAAAGGGACGTCTGGCAAGTGGGAAGCTTTTAAAAGTGAGCTAGGAAGAGTACAGGGCTGGCATGTTCCTGTTAGATGGAAGGGCAAGGCTGGCAAGTTTAGGGAACTTTGGTTGACGAGGGATATTGAGCATCTGGTCAGGACAAAGAAGGGGCATATGTCAGGTATAGGCAGTTGGGATCAAGCGAGTCCCTCGAGGAGTATAGGGGATGTAGGACTTCACTTTAGAAGGAAATTATGAGGGCGAAAAGGGGCCATGAGATTTCCCTGGCAGATAAGATAAAGGAGAATCCTAAAAGATTCTAGAAGTATATTAAGAGTAAAAGGGTAGCTAGGGAGAGAGTAGATCCCTTAAGGATCAATGTGGAAATCTATGTGTGGAGCCACGGGAAATGGGCAAGGTCTTAAATGAATATTTCTCATCCGTATTTACCGTGGAGAAGGTCATGGAAGTTAGTGAGTTCAAGGGAGGGAACACTGATATCCTGGAGCATATCAACATTACAAAGGAGGAGGTGTTGGAGGTTTTGAAGCGCATTAAGGTAGATAAATCCCCAGGGCCTGACCAGGTGTATCCTAGGATGTTATGGGAAGCAAGGGAGGAGATTGCTGGGGCCCTGGCAGAGACTTTTGTATCATCGTTAGCCACAGGTGAGGTACCAGAAGACTGGAGGATAGCTAATGTTGTGCCTTTATTTAAGAAGGACAGCAGGGATAAGCCAGGGAACTACAGGCCGGTGAGCCTTACATCAGTGGTGGGAAAGTTATTGGAAGGGATTCTGAGAGACAGGATTTATATGCATTTGGAAAGGCATGGTCTGATTAGGGATAGTCAGCATGACTTTGTGTGTCGGAAATCATGTCTCACGAATTTGAGTTTTTTGAGGAGGTGACCAAGAGGATTGACGAGGTCAGGGCAATGGACGTTGTCTACATGGACTTTAGCAAGGCCTTTGACAAGGTCCCGCATGGTAGGTTGGTCCAGAAGGTTCGAACACATGGGATCCAAGATGAGCTAGCAAATTGGATACAAAATTGGCTTGGTGATAGCAGGCAGAGGGTGGTAGTGGAGGGTTGTTTTTCAGATTGGAGGCCGGTGACCAGTGGTGTGCCGCAGGGATCAGTGCTGGGCCCTCTGTTGTCTGTCATATATATTAATGACTTGGATGTGAATGTAAGTTTGCAGATGACACCAAAATTGGTGGTATAGTGGACAGTGAAGAAGGTTGTCTCAGGTTACAACAGGATATAGATCAACTGGGAAAGTGGGCAAGGGATTGGCAAATGGAATTTAACGCAGGCAAGTGTGAAGTAATGCATTTTGGGAAGTTAAACCAGGGCAGGACATATACAGTGAATGGCAGGGCCCTGGGGAGTGTTGATGAGCAGAGAGACCTTGGGGTGCAAGTACATAGTTCCCTGAAAGTGGCAACACAGGTAGACAGGGTGGTGAAGAAGGCGTATGGCATGTTTGCCTTCATCGGCCGAGGCATTAAGTACAAGAGTTGGGACGTCATGTTACAGTTGTACATAACTTTGGTTAGGCCGCATTTGGAGTACTGTGTGCAGTTCTGGTCGCCGCACTACAGGAAAGATGTGATTAAGTTAGAGAGGGTGCAGAAAAGATTCACCAGGATGTTGCCTGGTTTGGAGGGCTTGAGATATAAAGAGAGATTGGATAGGCGGGGTCGGTTTTCCCTGGAGCGAAGGAGGCTGAGAGGGGACATGATAGAGGTATATAAAATAATGAGAGGCATAGATAGGGTAGATAGCCGGAGTCTGTTTCCCATGGTAGGGGTGACTAAAACTAGAGGGCATAGATTTAAAGTGAGAGGGAGGAGGTTTAAAGGGATCAAAGGGTTAAATTTTTCACTGGAATGAGCTGCCTGAAGAGGTGGTGGAGGCAGGAACAGTAGCAACATTTAAGAGGCATCTGGACAGGTACTTGAATGAGCAAGGCATAGAGGGATATGGAATTAATGCAGGCAGGTGGAATTAGTATAGATAGGCATTATGGTCGGCATGGACGCGGTGGGCCGAAGGGCCTGTTTCTATGCTGTACGACTCTATGACTCTAAATGCCATGCATTTCTCTCATTCATTTCCATTTATTCACCAATCTTAAAGCTTATTTAAAAAATGGTCTTTTCTGAATGCCAGGGCTGTTTTAATTTCCCCCCTTAGTTTCTCAGGAGAGGTGGTAGTGGGCGGGTCTATCTTGAACTCTCTGAGTCATGCAAATACTTTTGACTTTAGGGGATGGGTGGTTCCCTTTTCCTCTGAATGTAGGGGAGGATTCTTTGTTCCTCTCCCCTTTGTTCCCTGGGACACCCCTACTTGCAGGTATTTGTGCAGACTTGACACCACTCTCCTGTGACACTTCAACTAGGTGAGACATCACCCTCATGGTTTCTGTGCCTCCTAGAGATCTCTCTTTGTCTCTGCAGGTTCCTGTAAATGCTGTTAGCAACTTTGGTGGGGTGCTTCTAGACTCTGCATTTACATAGGGGGATGCGGTTGACCAGACAGAGGGGTTTTCATCCGGGATCCTTCCCAGACTTCCTTTAACCTCTTGGGCACTTTTTCCTCTTCTCTTTCTAAACTTTTGCCAGCTGTGTGCCTGCCTGTCCCCTTTTGTTCTCAGTGGGGATCCCTTACAGTTTACTAGCCCTCTGCTGGAGGCTCTTTCTCACACCAGTACAGGACTTAGGGGTGCAGGTTTCACTGCAGGTTGGGGTTTCCCCTCAACCTAGCACATGTGGTAACTCCTGCAGTACTCCACCACATCTTTGTGGAGCTTTGGCCAGTCAAACTGCTGTTTTATGCGGGCTTTGGTCTTTCGTATACTGGCTTGTACAGCCACTGTAGTCTCGTGAGCCCTTCTTAATATTTCTCTCCACCTAGTATAGGTAGGTGGTAGGGAAATATAGGGACAGGTGGGGATGTGGTAGGAATATGGGATTAGTGTAGGATTAGTATAAATGGGTGGTTGATGGTCGGCACAGACTCGGTGGGCCGAAGGGCCTGTTTCAGTGCTGTATCTCTAAAACTAAAACTACCTCTGCAGCACCACTAACTGGTGAACTACTGTCCACGTCTTGCCCTCAGGTCCATGAGGAGAACTCAATTTCCTTATCAGTATCTCATTCTTTAAATAGTAGCAATCAGGGACTCCCTCTGCTTCACTTTGAGCCTGTGCTAACTCTCGCAATACTCGGTCAGCTCAGTGAGCTTCAGCTAGGGAAAATCCATTTAATTCATTCCCTGGGTCTCCTAGCTTTCCAAAGAAAGTCTCAGACAGACAGACCTGGTCACCTGCCTGCAGTGCTAATGCAGTCTCCTCTGGGGGAGCTGGTTTGATCATGGCCTGATCCACTACACATTCAGGGGAACTGCAGGGGTCTGTCTCCTGCCACAGCCCTGTCTCTCTGACCTCCTGTGGTCTTTCTTTCACTACCACCTTCACCCCCGCCAGATCATTACCTAGGAGCAGGTCAGCCCCGTTCACAGGCAAACTAGGGACAATCCCTATGGTCACCGGTCCCGAAATTAGGTTGCACTCCAGGTGCACCCAGTGTACAGGTACAGGTATACACTGCCCTCCAATACCATTCACCACCATTCTGGTGTTCACTGCACTCTCTGGGGGAAAGGTTAGACCTATTCCCAGTAAAAGGGATCTAGTGGCCCCTGTGTCCCTGAGAATTACTATGGGCTTGCTTGCCCCACTCGAGGGGTATGAGGTTACTTTCCCTTCAAACACAAAACCCTGATAGCCTTCAGGAAACCTATTAACTTTTCCTGCACTGGCCATAGTAAGCTTCCTGGGTTGCACTCTTACTGCAGTTAAAGCCACAGCTGATTCGGTGTTTTCCACAGGCCCTCGTCTTCACTGAGCAGGTGTGCCCTGATTAACCATACCGGTTTCCCCTTTAGTTTCCAGCTGTCAGCTTTTAAATGCCCTGCCTTATTACAATGGAAGCACACAGGTCTTGGTTCTCACTCCTGCTTACAGCACCTTCCTATTTGGCTGGAGGAGGGCCCCCTGTGTCTCCTGCTTTCCTTTCTCTTCCAGGAGTACCTGGGCGCACATCACCTTCTCACCCTTTGTCCTTTTCGGATTTGTGGGGGTGATTAAGAAAGGTTCTCCCCTGGGAAATTGACTTATAAACCTAAGCAAATCCATCGGCCAGAACGGCTGCTTGCTGGGCTCCCTGAACTTGCTGCTCCTCTACATGGGTCTTTATTGAGAATGGGGAGAGTTTTTAAATTCCCCTAACAGAATTACTTCTCTGTGAGTCTCATAGCTGAACTGTATTTTTAAAGCACTCAGCCACTGGTCAAAAACCAGCTACTTACTTCTTTCAAACTCCAGATAGGTTTGATTAGCTTGCTTTTTGAGCGTTCTAAACTTTTGGCGATAGGCTTCAGGTACTAATTCATATGTAGGATAGCATTTTTGGTCAGTTCATAATTTGATGAACTCTCATCTGGCAACAAGGAATAAACCTCATGGGCTTTTCTGGTTAGCTTGCTTTGCAGTAAAAGAGACCAGGTCTCAGCTGGCCATTTTAGCTGCCTTGCCAGTTTCTCAAAAGACTCGAACAACGCTTCCACATCTTCCTCATTGAATTCTGGAATTAGTTGAGTGAGTTTTTAGCAATTTTGTGCCCAGCCCTGAATTACGCTCCTCCATATTGGCCATGCTTTCATTGTGGTTACTCTGTCGTCCCCTAGTTAACCCAAGCTGCCTCAACTCTCTTTCTTCGCATTCTTTTCAGAATATTCTTTCTTTCTCTCTCTCTCCTGCCTTTCATTCTCTTCACGTTCCTTTTGGAAGGCTCTCTCTTTCTCCCTCTCCTGCCTCTCTCTCTCTCGTTTCCCTCTAATTCAAGTTTCTTTTGTTCCAATTGTACCTTTGCTAGCAATACCCTGTCTGGGTCTACTTCTAACCCTGCTTCTGCTTCTTCAGATTCAAGGGAAAAATGGTTGGCCACTAGCTTTAGGTGTTCAGACTTTCTAGCCTTGCCATGTACAGTGATCCCACACTGCTCAGCCATTTTCCTCAACTCCTCCATAGACAGTGCTTTTAACTGATTGAAGAGGTGATGAAATTATTAAACAGGGAAATGTCTACGACTTCCAGAAGACATTTGATAAGGTCCCTCATAAGAGACTATCAGCTTAAGTTGAAGCTTATGGAATTGAAGGCAAAGTACTGAGCCTGTTTAGGATATTGGTTGAGTGGCAGGAGACAGAGAGTAAGGATAATGGGCAGGTATTCCCATTGGCAGGATGTGCCTAGTGGTGTCCCGCAAGGATCTGTGTTGGGGCCTCAACTATTCATTGTATTTATTAATGACTTAGATGATGGGATAGAGTCATTGAGAGATACAGCACCGAAACAGGCCCTTCGCCCACCGATTGTGTGCCGACCATGAACCACCCATTTATACTAATCCTACATTAATCCCATTTTTCACCTCTCACATCCCCACCTTCCCTCAATTCTCCTTCCACCTACCTACACTAGGGGCAATTTATTTACAATGGCCAATTTACCTATCAACCCGCAATTCTTTGGCATGTGGGAGGAAACCGGAGCACCCGGAGGAAACCCACGCGGTTACAGAGAGAACTTGCAAACTCCGCACAGGCAGTACCCAGAACCAAACCCGGGTCGCCGGATTTGTGAGGCTGCGGTGTTAACCACTGCACCACCCTAGAAAACCAAGTTTGCCAGTGACAAAAAGAAAGGCCGCATTGTAAGCAGTGTGGATGTAAGCATAAAATTACAAAGATATTGTGATGACCAAGGCAGGAGGAGTGCACTGTCTTTTCTAGTTCCACTTCTCCACAGGTCACAACATATATTTAAATGTTTACCCAGTTACCGATACAGTCAATCATATACTCTATTTTTATCCAAGAATAAAATACACCAACCAGGCTTCTTTAATAAACAACAAAATTATCAGTTTATTATAAGACAAGACATAACCAGTAACAAAGAAAAGCATTAACACACAGATTGAAATAAGAAAGTTCCCTTTTACCTTAGCCCCTCACACCGGTTAACTGAAAAATAAAGAGATTTTTGCCCTATTACAATTTGCCCAATTATGCGTAGACAGCTGTCACTGGGATCTTCCTAGAACAGTTCTTTTCAGGTGATGTTGAGGATCAGTTTGGCAGGCCTTTCAGGAGAAATGAGGCAATGGTTTCAGTTTGTTTCTTACACATGCTTCTCAGGGCTTCTTAAAGAGATTGAAAAGCTGTCAGGCTTTTTCAAAGAGATGGAACAAGCTGAGTTGGGGTTTGCTCCCATGGCAAGTTTTCTCCAACTGTTTTTTTTAACACTGTCCACACCCCACTCTGACCAAAGCAAAAGCAAAAACAATCTCTCCAAAAGTGAAACTCCAAAAAGCAGGTCAAAACCCCCCTGACCCTTATATATCTTGCCTTGTCACATCTCTGTAAACATCTCCCCATAGTCCTAGGTTCCTGTTGTTTATTTATCTTAAATCACATGATTTCCAGAAAAAGGCTGTTTTCATCATCGACATGTCCAGTGTCCCCATGGCGAACTTGAACAAAATGTCCAGTAACTATGAAATCTTCAGCCTCCAAAAAAATGAATCCATTTCCACAATTTAAATACAAGTCCTCAAAAATTTAGCAAAAAATGGAAGCTCTGTCATAACAGTATTGACAAAACTGTGGCAAATGGATTTCAATGTCGACAATTGTGAGGTCATTCACTTTGGGCCTAAAAAAGATAGAATAGGGTACATTTTAAATGGTGAATAGTTAGAAACAGTGGAGATCCAAAGAGAACTGGGGGGCCCAGGTACACAGATCATTAAAATGTCATGAACAGGTACAGAAATTGATTAAAAAGGCGAATAGAATGCTGGTCTTTATAGCAAGAGGACGAGAATACAGATGGGTAGAAGTCATGCTTCAGCTATACTAAGCCCTGATTAGACCACAGCTGGCTTATTGTAAACAGTTTGGGGCACCATACCTTAGCAAGGATAGATTGGCCTTTCACTGAGTGTAGCATATGTTTATCAGAATGATACCTGGACTCCAAAGGTTAAATTATGAGGAGAGATTACACAAACTAGAATAAAAACAAGAAACGCTGGAAATACTCAGCAGGTCTGGCAGCATCTGTGGAGAGAGAAGCAGAGTTAACGTTTCAGGTCAGTGACCCCTCTTCAGAACAAGGTTGATATTCCTTCACCCTATTCCAGGTCAGTGGGTAGCAATTACGAACAAGGAACCTGCCTGAAATGACCTCTCTCTGTCCCAGGGTCAGTGGGTAGGGGTTAGGAGGGGCGCATGCAGCTGCTGTTCCCTCTCTTGATCCCATGTTAATGGGTAATGATGAGGAGAATGGAACATGCTTGATATACCCTCATTACAAAAGCCAAATACTGCTGATGCTAGAAATCGAAACAGCAAGTGCCAGAAATACTCAGCAGGTTAGGCAGCATCTGTGGAGAGAGAAACAGATAAAGTTTCAGGTTGATGACCTTTCGTCAGAACTGGAAAAAGTTAGCGATGTAACAGGTTTTAAGAAAATACAGAGGCAAGGAAAGAGGGGAGCGGAGGAAAGACTAAAAGGGAAGGTCTGTGATAGGGTCGAATGCAGAAGAAATTAAATGACAAAAGGGATGACAGAGCAAGGCAAAAGGGGATGTAATGGACAAATAAAGAAATGGAAGATGGGGCCAGAGCAAGTGTAAATGGCAACAGCAGAACCACCACCAACAGCTGGCATCTGAGGAAATGTGAATAGTGGTTATAATCTGAAATTATTGAACTCAATGTTGAGTCTGGAAGGCCTAAAGTGCCTAATGGAAAGATGAGGAGATGTTTCTTGAGCTTCCATTGAACTTCATTGAAATAGTATTGGAGACCAAGGACAGAGAGGTCAGAGTGGGATTGGATGGAGAATTAAAATGACAGGATCAGAAGCTCAGGTTCATGCTTGTGGACTGAACAGAGATATTTGCAAAGCAATCACCCAATCAGTGTTTTCTTTCCCCAGTGTAGAAGAGACCATATCATTAGCAGAGAATACAGTATACTAAACTGAAAGAAGTACAGCTAAGTCACTGATATACCTTCACTCTATCCCAGGGTCAATGGGTAGGGATCGGGAGCAGGGAATCTGACTGATGCATCAGGAACAGAAAGCCAGGCTGATGCTCTCTCGCTTTATCCCAGTTCAGTGGGTAGGGATCAAAAACTGGGATCCAGGCGAATGTTCTCTTTGTCTATCCCACCTTAGTGAGTATGGACCAGAGGTGGGGACACTGGCTGAAGATCCCTCTCTCAATCCCAGGTCAGTAGCTAGGGATCAGGAGCAGGAGCTCAGGCAGATGTTGCCTCTCTCTATCCCAGGTCACTGGGGAAGGAGCAGAGCAGGAATGTTGTCTGTTGTTCTCATTCTCTCAATCTCAGGTCAGGTGCATGTATTGAGGCTGATGCTCCCTCTCTGAGTCCCAGGGTCAGTAGATAGAATCAGGAGAGGGAACACGGTGTGTTCTCCCTATCAATCCCAGGCTAATGGGTGGTGATCAGGAGCAGGGATGCGAGCTAATGTTCCATTTCTTAATCCCATGTTAGTGGACAGGGACCAGGAGTAGGAGCCCTGACTGATGTTCCCTCTCTCAATCCCAGGGTTAATAGGTAGTGCTGGGGAAGGGACCCTGGCTGATGCTCCCTCTGTGTGTCAATGGTAACTCAGTATCACTCTCGCCTCTGAGTCAGAGGGTTGCCCACTCCAGAGACTTGCACACAAACTATCAGGGTGACACTCCAGTACAATACTGAGGGAGTGCTGCACTGTTGGATGTGCTATCTTTTGGATGAGTTGTTAAACCAAGTTTCTGTCTGCCCTGTCAGATAGATGTAGAAGATCCCATGGCACCATTTCAACGAGGAGCAGGGGAGTTTCCCTGGTGATCTGATCAATATTTATCCCTCAATCAACATCACACAAAAACACATTATTTGATCATTATCATATTGCTGTCTGTGGGAGTTTGCTGTACATAAATTGGCTGCTACATTTCTACATTATAACAGTGACTATTCCAGGTCAATGGCTGATTAGTGACGTTCCCTCTCCTTTTCCCAGTGTCAGTGCATAAGGACCAGTGGAATGATCTCCAGCGCTGATATTCCCTCTCTTCAACCTAACCACAAAAACTACAATAAAACAACTTGTAATTATATAGAACATAGTAAAATGTCTCAAGGCAATTCACAGAAGTATTATCAAACAAAATTTTACACCAAAACACATAGGGGGATATCAGGGCAGATACAAAGAAAGATACACGGCCACCGTCTCACAGTGTTTTACAGCCAATGGAGCGTAGTCACTGTTGAAATGTGCTCAGTCTGGCTGGGAGCTCTGCTCAGTCTGGCTGGGAGCTGTGATCAGTCTGGCTGGGAGCTGTGCTCACCTCGTGCGTTTATCAGTGGTTTGGATACATCCTTACCATGTTGTAGGACATATTATACAATTTATTGGAAAAAGGTGTCGTGTTGGAGGACTGGTGGATGGCCAACATTATACCTATATTTAAGAAGGGAGATAGAACATGTCTAAGGAATTATAGACCAATCAACTTAATATTGATGGTAGGATAGATAATGGAATTGTTACTAAAGGAGAAAATAGAAAAATGTCTAAAAACCAAAAATATAATAATTAATAGTCATCATGGATTTCAAGAGGGAAAGTCTTGCTTGACCAACCTCATTCAATTCCTTGAAGAGGAAACACAGGGAGTAGACAAGGGTAATGCAGTAGATGTAATATATCTAGATTTCCAAAAATGCGTTGATTAGGTACCACACAGTAGACTAATAAATAAGGTCAAACAATGTAGAATCAGGGACAAGTAGCAGAATGGAAAGTTATCTGGCTACAAGACAGAAAGCAGAGAGCAGGGGTAAAGGATAGCTATTCAGAGAGACAGAAAGTGAGAAGTGGGAGTCCACAAGGATCAGTGCTTCACAATTTATATTACTGAATTAGACTTTGGAATCAAAAGCACAATTTCTAAGTTTGTGAACAACACCAACTTGGAAGGAAGAAATAATTCTGAGGAGGACTGCAACAAATTACATGAATCTATTAATAAACCTGCAGAATGGACATATAATTGGCAAATGAATTTCAGCATAGATAAGTGTGAGTGTTACGCCAATGTGCTTTGTTGAATGATAAATTTTCTTTAATCCACTGACTGGAGATCTGAATTTATAATTTTTTAAAAAGACATTTAAAAAAAAGAACGAGAAGGATGACTTTTCTGGCAGTTTAAGATGATCACCTAATTTGTAACACTGTATCCAACATTGTAAAGCTTGTGAAGTGGAGACGAAATGTCTGATCATTTCCCAGCAAGAACCAAGACCCAGGAAGTTTAAGGGAACCACCTGTTTTTTTTAGCAAGAGAGAAATACACAAACTGCGATGTTTGAATCACTGAGTGACTGTCATGTGACAAGCTCCTCCCTATCTGTAGTTTTTAAGCTGGTGTTTTCCCTGCAGCAGAGACAGGAGAATCATCTGGACTCTGACACGTGCAGACCTAAGTGGGAGTCCTTCTCGCTCTCTCTCCATTTCAGCTTACAAGCTTCGAACTCTGCCTCTTAACTGACCATCTTTGCACACTCCGGCTAAAATCACCTGCATCGCTGTCTCCAAGAGACCAACTGAATCAGTCATCTACCTCTTCAAACTAAAAGCCTCAGGACCACCAAATTCAGCTAGAAGCCAGCCAAATCACCAAACACCACAGACAGTATACCCCTTTTTTTCTATGGACTCTAACTTAACCAATCTATTTTTCCCCACTCTGTAACCTATTTGTGTGAGTGTAAACCTCTAGGGTGTGTGTGTGTGTGTGGGTGAAACTTGGCACATAGTTTATTATTTTTATTAGTAAGGTTTTGGTACTGTAGACCCAGTAAAAACACATACAGTAAAAACATATAAAAACTTAGTTGAAACAAAGGGCTAGTTATACATAATTACACAGTGTGTCGAAACATAGGGGGATTGGGTAGACGGGGGAACAGCAAAGATGCTAGCAGACTCAGTGTCCTTGCACGTACCAGATAAAGGTGTCGCTATGGACACGAGATACGATTAGACTCACACTAGACAATGGGGAAACTGTAAAGAAATGAACCAGGTTCTCACTGAGCCAAATAAGGAATTATCATTATGTCATTATACCAGACCCGTATAAGTAAGAGGGGAGGATCTTGGAAACAAGATTTAACCCCTGACTGAAACCAGGGAAGGTATGAGAACCCCGGGGAAGAACACTCGAGAAGATACACTGAGCCAGGGGCTCAGAGAACAGAAGAGCAGCCGCAAGTCCGAGACTGATCACCTTGTGTCTTGGCGGGCAGTATACTGTACAAATAGTGAGAGCTTGTACTTGATGATTTAGTGTGTGAATAAAATATTGATATACCTTTCACCAATCAGCTTCTGTGGATTCTTTAAGAGTAAGTGCGTATTAGGCATAACAGTACAATAAAGTTAACCTCTTTCTTTGTTAACTCAAGAAAACCTGTCTGATTGGTGCTTGTTATGATCATAGCAAGTGAGTATTCAAACACCCTTCGCGACTCCTCAGATACTGAAGCAGTCCGTGTAGAGATGCAGCAAGACCTGGACAATATCCAGGCTTGGGCTGATACGTGACAAGTAACATTCGCAACACACAAGTGCCAGGCAATGACCATCTCCAACAAGAGAGAATCTAAGCATCTCTCCTTAACATTCAATGGCATTACCATCGCTGAATCCCCCACTAACAACATCCTAGGGGCTACTGTTGACCAGAATCTGAACTGGGTAGCCATATAAATACCATGGCTACAAGAGCAGGTCAGAGACTAGGAATCCTGCAGGGAGTAACTCACCTCCTGACTCCCTAGAGCCTATCCACCATCTACAAGGCAGAAATCAGGGGTGTGATGGAATACTCTCCACTTGGCTGGATGGATGCAGCTCCAACAACAGTCAAGAAGCTCAACACCATCCAGGACAAAGCAGCTCACTTGATTGGCACACCATCCAACACCTTCAACATTCATTCCCTCCACCACTGACGCCCAGTGTATGCAATCTACAAGATACACTGCAACAATGTAGCAAGGCTCCTTCGATAGCACCTTCCAAACCCGTGACCTCGACCACCTAGAAGGAGAAGGACAGCAGATGCATGGGAATACCACCACCTGCAAGTTCCCCTCCAAGCCACACACCATCCTGACTTGGAACTATATCGCCATTCCTTCACTGTCACTGGGTCAAAATCCTGGAACTCCCTCCCGAACAGCACTTTGGGTGTACCTACCCCAAGGACTGCAGCGGTTCAAGAAGGCAGCCCACCACCACCTTCTTAAGGGCAATTAGGGATGGGCAATAAATGCTGGCCTGGCCAATGATGCTCACATCCCATGAATGAATAATAAAAAAAGATAGAGAAACAGGAGTAGGTGCAAAAAAAGGTTTACAAGCATGATACCAAACTATCTGGAAAGGATGAACAGGCTGGGTCTCTCTTCTCTTGAAATTGGAAGGCTGAGAGGTGACCGAACAGAGGCCTTTAAAATTGTAAAAGGTTTTGTGAGAGTGGATAGAGAGAATGTTTCCTCTTGTGGGGAAGAGCATAACTAGAGACCTTCAATATAAGATGGTCACCAAGGAATCCAGTAGAAAATTCAAAAGAATCTTCTTTACCCAGAGAGGGAGGAGGATGTGGAACTCACTACCACAGGGAGTAGTTGAAGGGAATAGTATCGATATAGGGTAGAGCAGTGGCTAGTACCACAGCTCCAGCGATCCAGGTTCGGTTGTGGGTACTGCCTGTGCGGAGTTTGCAAGTTCTCCCTGTGACTGTGTGGGTTTCCTCCGGGTGCTCTGGTTTCCTCCCACAGCCAAAGACTTGCAGGTTGATAGGTAAATTGGCCATTGTATATGCCGCTAGTGTAGGTAGGGGGTAGGACAATGGAGGGAAGGTGGGGATGTGAGAGGGAAAATGGGATTAATGTAGGATTAGTGTAAATGGGTGGTTGATGGTCGGCACAGACTCTTTGGGCCGAAGGGCCTGTTTCAGTGTTGTATCACTCTATGATATATTTAAGGGGAAACTAGACAAACAGATGAAGGAGAAGGAATAGAGGGTTATTATACAAAGAACAAAGAACAAAGAAAATTACAGCACAGGAACAGGCCCTTCGGCCCTCCAAGCCTGCGCCGATCCAGATCCTCTATCTAAACATGTCGCCTATTTTCTAAGGGTCTGTGTCTCTTTACTTCCTGCCCATTCATGTATCTGTCTAGATACATCTTAAAAGACGCTATCGTGCCCGCATCTACCACCTCCACTGGCAAAGCGTTCCAGGCACCCACCACCCTCTGCGTAAAGAACTTTCCACGCATATCCCCCCTAAACGTTTCCCCTTTCACTTTGAACTCGTGTCCTCTAGTAATTGAATCCCCCACTCTGGGAAAAAGCTTCTTGCTATCCACACTGTCTGTACCTCTCATGATTTTGTACACCTCAATCAGGTCCCCCCTCAACCTCCGTCTTTCTAATGAAAATAATCCTAATCTACTCAACCTCTCTTCATAGCTAGCGCCCTCCATACCAGGCAACATCCTGGTGAACCTCCTCTGCACCCTCTCCAAAGCATCCACATCCTTTTGGTAATGTGGCGACCAGAACTGCACGCAGTATTCCAAATGTGGCCGAACCAAAGTCCTATACAACTGTAACATGACCTGCCAACCCTTGTACTCAATACCCCGTCCGATGAAGGAAAGCATGCAGTATGCCTTCTTGACCACTCTATTGACCTGCGTTGCCACCTTCAGGGAACAATGGACCTGAACACCCAAATCTCTCTGTACATCAATTTTCCCCAGGACTTTTCCATTTACTGTATAGTTCATTCTTGAATTGGATCTTCCAAAGTGCATCACCTCGCATTTGCCCTGATTGAACTCCATCTGCCATTTCTCTGCCCAACTCTCCAATCTATCTATATTCTGCTGTATTCTCTGACAGTCCCCTTCACTATCTGCTACTCCACCAATCTTAGTGTCGTCTGCAAACTTGCTAATCAGACCACCTATACTTTCCTCCAAATCATTGATGTATATCACAAACAACAGTGGTCCCAGCACAAATCCCTGTGGAACACCACTGGTCACACGTCTCCATTTTGAGAAACTCCCTTCCACTGCTACTCTCTGTCTCCTGTTGCCCAGCCAGTTCTTTATCCATCTACCTAGTACACCTTGGACCCCATGCGCCTTCACTTTCTCCATCAGCCTACCATGGGGAACCTTATCAAACGCCTTACTGAAGTCCATGTATATGACATCTACAGCCCTTCATCAATCAACTTTGTCACTTCCTCAAAGAATTCTATTAAGTTGGTAAGACATGACCTTCCCTGCACAAAACCATGTTGCCTATCACTGATCAGCCCATTTTCTTCCAAATGGGAATAGATCCTATCCCTCAGTATCTTCTCCAGCAGCTTCCCTACCACTGACGTCAGGCTCACCGGTCTACAATTACCTGGATTATCCCTGCTACCCTTCTTAAACAAGGGGACAACATTAGCAATTCTCCAGTCCTCCGGGACCTCACCCGTGTTTAAGGATGCTGCAAAGATATCTGTTAAGGCCCCAGCTATTTCCTCTCTCGCTTCCCTCAGTAACCTGGGATAGATCCCATCTGGACCTGGGGACTTGTCCAACTTAATGCCTTTTAGAATACCCAACACTTCCTCCCTCCTTATGCCGACTTGACCTAGAGTAATCAAACATCTGTTCCTAACCTCAACATCCTTCATGTCCCTCTCCTCGGTGAATACCGATGCAAAGTACTCGTTTAGAATCTCACCCATTTTCTCTGACTCCATGCATAACTTTCCTCCTTTGTCCGTCAGTGGGCCAACCCTTTCTCTAGTTACCCTCTTGCTCCTTATATATGAATATATATCGGGGCGGCACAGTGGCGCAGTGGTTAGCACCGCAGCCTCATAGCTCCAGCGACCCGGGTTCAATTCCGGGTACTGCCTGTGTGGAATTTGCAAGTTCTCCCTGTGTCTGCGTGGGTTTCCTCCGGGTGCTTCGGTTTCCTCCCACATGCCAAAGACTTGCAGGTTGATAGGTAAATTGGCCATTATAAATTGCCCCTAGTATAGGTAGGTGGTAGGGAAATATAGGGACAGGTGGGGATGTGGTAGGAATATGGAATTAGTATAGGATTAGTGTAAACGGGTGGTTGATGGTCGGCACAGACTCGGTGGGCCGAAGGGCCTGTTTCAGTGCTGTATCTCTAAATAAATAATAAAAAAATAAATAATAGAAGGCTTTGGGATTCTCCTTAACCCTATTTGCTAAAGATATTTCATGACCCCTTTTAGCCCTCTTAATTCCTCGTTTCAGATTGGTCCTACATTCCCGATATTCTTTCAAAGCTTCGTCTTTCTTCAGCCGCCTAGACCTTATGTATGCTTCCTTTTTCCTCTTAGCTAGTCTCACAATTTCACCTGTCATCCATGGTTCCCTAATCTTGCCATTTCTATCCCTCATTTTCACAGGAACATGTCTCTCCTGCACGCTAATCAACCTCTCTTTAAAAGCCTCCCACATATCACATGTGGATTTACCTTCAAACAGCTGCTCCCAATCTACATTCCCCAGCTCCTGCTGAATTTTGGTATAGTTGGCCTTTCCCCAATTTAGCACTCTTCCTTTGGGACCACTCTCGTCTTTGTCCATGAGTATTTTAAAGCTGACGGAATTGTGATCACTATTCCCAAAGTAGTCCCCTACTGAAACTTCAACCACCTGGCCGGGCTCATTCCCTAACACCAGGTCCAGTATGGCCCCTTCCCAAGTTGGACTATTTACATACTGCTCTAGAAAACCCTCCTGGATGCTCCTTACAAATTCTGCTCCATCTAGACCTCTAACACTAAGTGAATCCCAGTCAATGTTGGGAAAATTAAAATCTCCTATCACCACCACCCTGTTGCTCCTACATCTTTCCATAATCTGTTTACATATTTGTACCTCTATCTCACGCTCGCTGTTGGGAGGCCTGTAGTACAGTCCCAACATTGTTACCGCACCCTTCCTATTTCTGAGTTCTGCCCATATTGCCTCACTGCTCGAGTCCTCCATAGTGCCCTCCTTCAGAACAGCTGTGATATCCTCTTTGACCAGTAATGCAACTCCTCCACCCCTTTTACGTCCCTCTCTATCCCGCCTGAAGCATCGATATCCTGGGATATTTAGTTGCCAATCATGCCCTTCCCTCAACCAAGTCTCAGTAATAGCAATAACATCATACTCCCAGGTACTAATCCAAGCCCTAAGTTCATCTGCCTTACCTACTACACTTCTTGCATTAAAACAAATGCACCTCAGACCACCAGTCCCTTTGCGTTCATCATCTGCTCCCTGTCTACTCTTCCCCTTAGTCACGCTGACTTCATTATCTAGTTCCTTACAGGCTTTAGTTACTACCTCCTTACTGTCAACTGACCTCCTCATTTGTTTCCCATCCCCCTGCCACATTAGTTTAAACCCTCCCCAACAGCGTTAGCAAAAGCACCCCCTAGGACATTGGTTCCAGTCCAGCCCAGGTGTAGACCGTCCAATTTGTAATAGTCCCACCTCCCCCAGAACCGGTCCCAATGTCCCAAAAATCTGAACCCCTCCTTCCTGCACCATCTCTCAAGCCACGCATTCATCCTGACTATTCTTTCATTTCTACTCTGACTATCACGTGGCACTGGTAGCAATCCTGAGATTACTACCTCTGAGGTCCTACTTTTTAACTTGGCTCCTAACTCCCTAAACTCTGCTTGTAAGACCTCATCCCGTTTTTTACCTATATCATTGGTGCCTATGTGCACAATGACAACTGGCTGTTCACCCTCCCCCTTCAGAATGTTCTGCAGCCGATCTGAGACATCCCTGACCTGTGCACCTGGGAGGAAACATACCATTCGGGAGTCTCGTTTTCGACCACAGAACCGCCTATCTACTCCCCTTACAATCGAATCCCCTATGACTATAGCCCTTCCACTCTTTTTCCCGCCCTTCCGAACAGCAGAGCCAGCCACGGTGCCATGAACGTGGCGACTGCTGCCTTCCCCTGGTGAGCCATCTCCCTCAACAGTATCCAAAACGGTATACTTGTTTTGGAGGGAGATGACCGCAGGGGACTCCTGCGCTGCCTTCCTGCTCTTTCTCTGCCTTTTGGTCACCCATTCCCTTTCTCCCTCAGCATTCCTAATCTGCGGTGTGACCAATTCACTAAACATGCTATCCACGACCTCCTCAGCATCGCGGATTATGATAGATTTAGATGAAGAAAGATGGCAGGAGGCTCGAGTGGAGCATAAACACCAAAGGGCCTGTTTCTGTGCCGTATATCCCTGTGAAATTCTTGGAGTATGGGCTGTGCTGTTGCTTGGTGTGACGTTGCTAACCTGTGAGAATGACACTGGATCTTTTCTCCTGTGCTTCATTCACTGAGATATTGGATCAGTGTGCAACCAAACGTGTTTGCTTGGTTATTTTAGTCACTGGTGAACTGACTGCTCTGATCAAATCCTGGTTGAATGTTAAGATTATTGACACAACTGGACTCCTGTGATCTCGAGTTTATTTCATTACATGTTACAGTGAAGTATCAGAATGTTATCACAGTGTATCTCTGCCTTTCTGCATTTGCTAAACACAGTAACAGAAACATCATTTACTCAAATACAATTTAAATAGAAGTGCATTACATAGACAATCAAACACCTGATTTTTATTTACAAACATGACTGATTTTAACAACATAATAACATCAAAAAGGTGTTAAGGTGTATATATGGCACTGCTATCATGCAGTGTATTTCCAGGCACACAATAGGGCTGGAGCCTAGCAGCTGCACTGACAATCTTTGTCTTAAAACCAGAAAATGCTGGAAATCGTCAGCAAGACAGGCAGCCTCTGTGGAGAGAAAAACAAAGTGTGTGGGAATAACAGGGTCTCAGTGACCTGAGACATTATCTCTGTTTTTCTCGAACAATCTTTGTGTTTAGGGCTGTGGCTCTGCATTGATTTCAACCTTGTGATCATTCTTCAAGGAGTTCAGACAGTCTCTGCACCTAATCCTCTTTGGCATCAACAGTAAGTTGGACACAATTGCAGCCAAGACTCCTCCGAGCATGGGCCCCACCCAGAAAATCTGCAATGATACAACAATATAATTTAAGTTCCAAAGATGCAGCCCGTGCTCTGAGCCAGTACATGAAAAAACATAAAATGAAACATCCCAAGGTGAGGAATGTTCTGTGTACAGAGCTGCAGATGTTGAATTGTTCAGTAAAAGGTCCGTCTCAATGAGGTGATTTTAAACTGGTTCACCCCTTAGGATACTGAAGAAATCGGGGCACAGAGTCCCCAGTTTTAGCCGAATGAAAACTAAGTGGGGAGACAATTAAAATAAGGAGGGGGGCAGTTACCCCAATGAATCCCACTTCCTCCGAGCATGACCCCATATTAACCTGACCTTTTAGCAGGTGAGGAGGACACCTGCAGGAAGGAAGTGGAGTGTGACTTTAAAAAGCAGATCGAGTCCAAGGAGGACATCAGGGGCAGCATTGGTTCCCCTTCAAGGACAGAGTCAGACAGTGTCGGCCCCCGAGGAGGTCACACCTGGAGTTGGATCCTGGGCCAAAAGAGGCTCAGAGTTAAGTTTGACATTTATTTTTCAGGTTTTCTGTCGGGCTGGAGAGGCCGGAGAGGCTGGAGAGGCCAGGGAGCTGGAGAGGCTGGAGAGGCCAGAGAGCTGGAGAGACTGGAGAGGCCAGAGAGGCTGGAGAGAGGCCAGAGAGGCCAGGGAGCTGGAGAGACTGGAGAGGCTGGAGAGGCCAGGGAGCTGGAGAGACTGGAGAGGCTGGAGAGGCCAGGGAGCTGGAGAGACTGGAGAGGCTGGAGGGGCTGGAGAGGCTGGAGAGGCCAGGGAGCTGGAGAGGCTGGAGGGGGCTAGAGAGGCCAGGGAGCCGGAGAGACTGGAGAGGCTGGAGGGGGCTGGAGAGGCCAGGGAGCCGGAGAGACTGGAGAGGCTGGAGGGGGCTGGAGAGGCCAGGGAGCTGGAGAGACTGGAGGGGGCTGGAGGGAGCTGGAGAGACTGGAGAGAACTGGAGAGGCCAGGGAGCTGGAGAGACTGGAGGGCTCGGCTCCTCCAGGCCTCACCTTGGGCCTGCTGCTACCTGCACTACTCAACCAACCCCATCATGGCCCTGAGACTGACCATTCCACTGCTTGTTTGTGCTTGATCAGTCAGTTGGTCTGTCGAGTCTGTCTGTCGAGTCTGTCTGGTCTGCCTGTCTGTCACCTCCCAGGATTCCAGGTTTTATATCCATTGAAGTCGATTGAGTAATATTGAGTAATATAGTGCAGGTGGGGGTTAAACCTCCGTTCCACTCCATCCCATGGGGTTCACGCCTGGCAATTTTGGTTAAAATTGCCCCATCAGTCAATGAGCCACATGCCCCGAAACTACAGTCACCCATTGGGAGAGCTGCCTGTGAGCCCTGACCAGCGATGGCCAGTCTCTCCAATCACCCAGCTGAGGGCCAAGAAGCAATTATCAGTCTGTGCTGCCTCACCCTGAATACAGCACCAGATTCATTTCCATTTCACTATGTGAAAGTAAATTCAAAATTGGAGACCAGAGTTATACTTTTTCCAACATCAAGGCCTGGTTTGCTATTATGTTGATCAGGAAAAATGCAGAAGTTTGTTTGAGGTGCTGATCATATTGTTGGTCCAGTGACGGACACTGGGTATTTGATAATCTCCTGTACCTACCCATTGACGACTGCTCACAGAGGGATTTGTTGCATCCAAAATGGCTGAGCCATCAAACAGACAAAACACGTTGCTATTGGAGACAGTGGTGCAACTATGAGACATTGGTGGTTTTGCATCAAAAACAGGAACCAATCCAACACACACAGCCTTTTGCTTCTTACTGCTTCTAACCACACAAAGAAGCTGGGTCGGGTTTACACAAGATCACCCCCAACATCATGGTGGGAGATTTACAGTAGTTAGATTACCTGGGTTGAAATAACAAAGAACAAAGAAAGGTACAGCACAGGAACAGGCCATGCCTGTTAATAAATTCCTCTAAGTGGTCCTCATTCAGTTGAAATCAGATGATACCGTAGCACAAAATAATTCTGTATCAAATCGGTCACCCATTATATACACCCACCCATTAAAGACCCACCAGTTACACCCCCGCCATTTATACATTTGCCTGTTATATACATCTGCCTGTTATACACCCGCTCTTTATACACTCGCCCCTTTCAGGCCACCCCTGTTACTCACTGTTGTATTATTGTTTTCTTCAGCAATAAGGTACCAAACAGTCTTGAACTAAGTGGTGATTAAAAAGTGGGTTCTTTATTATTAAGTAACAGGTTTACAAGAGAGCTCTATAATACACATGTGACTTGATAACTAACACAACTCCAACTGAACTATCAGGTGTTGTTTGAAGTCACTTCCTGTGCTGATGTGTGAAGTACTCTGACTGTTAAAGTGATATCACAACATCAACCTTTCCTAAAATGGAAATACACAAAAGATAAACTATGTGCATGATGAAAGAGAACAGTTTTGAACAATATTTACATTGTAGTGTTTTGAAATTGCAATTGCATTGTGCATTGTGTATTCTAGATTGGAAGTTAAATAAACATAATAAAATGGTTATAAATAGAATGAACAAACAGGAAACCACCGACTGACTACTGGTATTTGAGCTTTTACTTGGTAGATAGACTTAAATGTTTGAGAAAAATAAAAATCAGCAGAAAAAAGAAAATAAGTAAGAAAATACCCACCAGATACTCCCCTCCTGTGCTGTTTGAAGCTCCGAAGTCTCACCCAGCCAAACACCTACCTGCTTCCCTATGATGTCACACTTCAATTTTTCTTTCCAATCGCGTGCTATGCTGTTGGAGATGTGGAAAGGTCTCTGTCGCTGTGTCTCTGCCGGTGCTTCCCGCACTCTTTTTAAACCCCTCTGTCCTGATGTGTCTGTCGCTGTGCCTCTGCCATGCTTCCCGTGCTCTTTCTAAAATTCTACCTCCTGACGTGCTTTCCGGCTGTATCCTGCAGGAACTTCTTGTATTGTGTCAGGCAATCCTTTGACAATGAGTTGCCATAGCTCCGTTAAAACTGAGTCTTTGGTAGCTTCTTCCTGTAGTCCCTCATGCTTCCTTTGTCCGAACGGCATCAAATCTATCTGGTATAAACCTTCCAGTTCTATGTCGACTCCATCAACCTGGAATGTCTTCACACTTTCTGGAATTGGGTAGTCTGCTAAGGGTGGTCAGAGGTCACCGTAGGATTCTCAGGCTTATATCTGACCTTGCAGTCATATCCTTGCACTTTTATTAATAGCCACTGTAGTCAAGGTGGCACACAGGTGATCCGTCTTGACTATGAAATGCTTGCCAAAAAGATAAGTGTGAAACTTGGTGATTCCGAATACCAGAGCTAATGTTTGCCTTCCTATGTTGGAATAACTTGCCTGTGTGGTCGAGAAGCTCTTTGATCCAAAAGCAATTGGATGACCCTCTTGCAGCAAACATGCTCCCAAACCTTTCAGCAAAGCATCCACTTCGAGAATGGTATCCTTATTCATGTCATAATACGGTAAACACGTCTCACCAACAGTGATTGCTTCAGTAAGTCAAATACATGCCGATGGTCTTTGTGCCACAGATAAGGTCTATCCTTTTTAAAAGAATCCCCATAGAGATGAGGACTTCTCTGAAAAGTTTGAGATGTAGGGAGCTAGAAAATTAAATAGACCAAAACATCTCCGTAAGTCTTCCTTGGCTTGTGGACTTGGCATGAACTGCATATCCTCTACCTTGCTGGGAACCAGTCTTATGCCTGCATCTGTGAAAATTGAGCTGAAAAAGTTGATGTGATTCATGTCAATGGCACACTTCTTGCTGCTGAATACAAGGTCTTCCTTTCTGGCAGTTTGCATTAGGATGTGCAGTTTCTTGTCATGCTCCTCCTTTGTGCTGCTCATCACTGCTATATCGTCAGCAACACAGACACACCCTGGAACATTCTCCATGATATGATCCATTCATTGTCGAAATAAATCCCGGCTTACTGATAAACCAAAGGGTAGGTGCAAAAGTCAATATCGCCCAAATGGAGTCCTGAAAGTCATTAACTCCTGTGAACTTTCAGAGAGATAGACCGACCAGTATCCATGCTTTGCATCAAGCTTAGAAAAGAATCTAGCTCTTCCAAACTTTGGATTCAGTTCTTCCTAGGTGGGGATTTTATGAGGACTTTTTTTTAATGCCCGGTTCAGCTTTCTAGCGTCAAGGTACCCTGATGTTGCCGTCTTTTTTTAATCACCGCTGCTATGGTGCTGCACCAATCCATGTACAGCTGAAGGCGCATAATAATTCCTTGCTTCTCCATACTATCCAGCTCGGCTTTGGGTTTGTCCTTGATATGGACGCAACATTTCTTTGGTGGATCTATCGAAGGAATGGCGTCATCCCACACGTGTAGAGTGGCTACTCCTTTGAAACTTCCCATTGTATCAAAATGATCCGGGTAGACTAATCTTGGATGGATTCAGTAGGATCAGATGTATTTTGGACGTCAGTCCTTGGCGCACTGCTGATTTCATGGATTATCACAATTAGAAGCTCACTACATGCTGGTAGCCCTGCAACTGCTGGACCATTCGTATCGACAATGTAGAATGTTTTCTGTGACCACAAAGAGTTTCCATACCTACATTCCAACTTTAGTGCTCCCATGCATTTGATTGGGGTACTGTTGTAGGCAGTAAGCCTTGTATTTGTAGGTTGTACCATGGCTTCCCATCTTGCCAGGTACATGTTCTTCAGTATTCTCAGTGGCAAAAATTTGCACTTGCCCCTGTTTCGATCTTGAGTCATAATTTGTGCTGACCAGTTTTCTCTGGGCAAATGATGTTAATGATGGTGATTGCTTGCTGCTGAGTAACTGAGTCCATCTGGTGGGCAATTGTTACTGTGTGAAAAGCTTGCTAACCATCAGAGCTCCCTTTGTTACTCACATACTTGTCTATCTCATGGACATGTCTGTGTTTGGATTGGCCTCTTACAAATGCATCTTGGTTTCTATCACAAGGTGGTGTCGTTTCTTGTAAGGTCTGGCCTAATACTAGACCTCCTGCACTAGATGTCGGTCTCTGACCCTTTATGTCGCTCTCAGAAGCTTTATGTTGGTCTCTTAAACTTTAGATTGGTCTCACCCATTATGTTGGTCTTTGACCCATGATTTTGTTCTCTGAACTTAGATATTGATCTCTGCTTTATTATGTTGTTATTTGACTTTTTGCATTAGTCTCTGCCCCTAGGTGTTGATCCCTGTCCCTTTTTTGTTGATCTCCATCTCTTGATATTAGTTTCCGATCCTTGATCTTTGTCGCTGACCCTTGGTGTCAGTCTCTCTCCCTTGATGTTAGTCTCTGAACTCTTACATTAGTCTCTGCCCTTTGAAGTTGCTCTCTACCTCTAGATATTGCATTCTGACTGTGCATGTTGGTTTCTAATCCTTGATGTAGGTTTCTGATCCCATATCCTGAGGGGGAAAGGTAGGACAAACAAAGCCAGAGCTCTCTGGATGACAAAAGAGATAGAGAGTAAGATGAAGCAGAAAAAGGGTGCTCTTGCCAGATGTCAGGTTGATAATACAATGGAGAACCAGGTTGAATATAAAGTTCAGCGGGGAAGTGAAAATAGAAATAAGAGAAACAAAGAGAGAGTACGTGAAGAGACTGGCAGCTAATATGAAAGGGAATCCAAAAGTCTCCTACAGGCATGTAAATAGTATAACAGTGGTAAAAGGAGGAGCAGATGCATGGGAACACCACCACCCGCAAGGTCCAATTCAAGCTACACACCATTCTGACTTGGAACTATTGCTTCACTGTCGCTGTATCGAAGTCCTGGAACTCCCCTCCTAACAGTACCTACACCCCAAGGACTGCAACAGTTCAAGAAGGCAGCTCACTACCACCTTATCAAGGGCAATTAGGGATGGGCAATAAATGCTGGCCTAGCCAGTGCCGCCTGCATCCCCCGAACGAATATAAAAAATTTGAGCCAATTAGGGACCTAAAAGTGGATTTACCCATGGAGGCAGATGCATGGTACTAAATGAATACTTTACATCTGTCTTTACCAAGAAAGAAGATGCTGCCAAAGTCATAGTGAAAGAGGAGGAAGTTGCGACACTGGATGGGCTAAAAATTGATGAAGAGGAGGTAGTAGAAAGGCTGTCTGTACTTAAAGTTGATAAGTCATCAGGACCACATCAGATGTGGGATACTGAGGGAAGTAAGGGTGGAAATTGCAGAGGCACTGGCCATAATCTTCCAATCCTCCTTAGATAGTGGTCTGGTGCCAGAGGACTGGAGAATTTCAAATATGACACCCTTGCTCAAAAAAGCAACTACAGGCCTGTCAGTTTAAATTCAGTGGTGGGAAAGCTTTCAGAAATGATAATCTGGGACAAAACTGACTGTCACTTTGACAAATGTGTATTAATTAAGGATTTGTTAAGGCCAAATTGTGTTCAACTAACTTGATTGAGTTTTTTAATGAGGTAACAGAGAGGGCTGATGAGGGTAATGTGGTTGATGTGGTGTATGTGGACTTCCAAAAGGCGTTTGATAAAGTGTGACATAACAGGCTTGTCAACAAAGTTGAAGCCCATGGAATAAAAGGGACAGTAGCAACATGGATAGGAAATTGACTGAGTGACAGGGAACAGAAAGTAATTGTGAACGATTGTTTTGCAGACTGGAGGAATGTATACAGTGGAGTATAATGTGGGAAAGTGTGAAATTGACCATTTTGGCAAGAAGAATAAAAAAGAAGCATATTATCTAAATGGTGAGAGATTGCAGAGCTCTGAGATGCAGAGGGATCTGGGTGTCCTCGTGCATGAATTGAAAAAGGTTAGTATGCAGGTACAGCAAGTAATTAGGAAAGCTAATAGAATGTTATCATTTATTGCAAGGGGAATTGAAAACTAATGTAGAGAGGTTATACAGGGCATTGGTGAGACCACATCTGGAGTACTGTGTACAGTATTGATCTCCTTATTTAAGGAAGGGATTAAATACATTGGAAGCAGTTCAGAGAACGTTTACTGGACAAATGGGCAGGTTGTCTTATAAGGAAGGTTGGACAGGCTAGGCTTGTATTTGCTGGACTTTAGAAGAGTAAGAGGCGACTTGATTGAAACATATAAGATCCTGAGGAGTCATGATAGAGTGGATGTGGAAAGGATGTTTCCCCTTGTGGGAGAATCTAGAACTAGAGGTCATTGTTTAAAAATAAGGGGTCACCCATTTAAGACAGAGCTGAGGAGAATTTTTCCTCTGAGGGTCGTGAGCCTTTGGAATTCTCTTCCTCAAAAGGTGTTAGAAGCAAAGCCTTTGAACATTTTTAAGGCAGAGGTAGATAGATTCTTGATAAGCAAGGGGGTGGGAGGTTATCAGGGGTAGGTGGGAGAGTGGAGTTGAGGTTACAATCAGAGCAGCCATGATCTTGTTGAATGGTGGAACAGGCTCAAGTAGCCCAGTGACCTACTCCTGCTTCTAATTCGTATGTTCATATGTTCAACAGGACATCAGGCTGGTGGAATGGGCAGACACATGACAGATGAAATTTAATGCAGAGTAGTGTGAAATGATATATTTTAGTAGGAAGATCGAGGAGAGGTAATATTTTTTTTTATTCATTCATGGCATGTGGGCGTCACTGGCCAGGCCAGCATTTATTGCCCATCTCTAAGCCACTCAGTTGTACCTAACTGCTACAAAGTCAATATAAAATAAAGGATACAATACTAAAGTATAGGAGCAGAGGGATCTGGGGGTATATGTGTACAGATTGATGAAGGTGGCATGGCAGGGTGAGAAAGCGGTTAATGAGACATATAGGATCCTGGACTTTGTAAATAGAGGCATAGAGTACAAAAACAAAGAAATTATGATGAACCTTTATAAAATACTGGCTCGGTCGCAACTTGGGTATTGTGTCCAATTCTGGGCACTGCACTTTAGGAAGGATGTGAAGCCATTAGAGAGGGTGCAGAAAAGATTTATGAGAATGATTCCAGGGATGAGAGATGTTGGTTACGTGAATAGGTTGGAGAGGCTGGTACTGTTCTCCTTGGAGAAGGGAAGATTAAGAGGAGGTTTGATAGAAGTGTTCAAAATCATGAAGGGTCTGGACAGTGTAGATAGGGAAAAAGTGTTCCCATTGGTGGAAGTGTCGTGAACCAGAGGACACCGATTTAAGGTGAATGGCAAAAGAACCAAAGGCGATATTGGAAAGTTTTATCGACACAGTGAGTGGTTAGGATCTGAAGTGCGTGGCCTGAGAGTGTGATGGAGGCAGATTCAATCCTGGATTTCAAAAGGGAATTGGATAATTACTCGAAAAGGAAATATTTACAGGGCTATGAAGAAAAGGCTGAGGAGTGGAACTAACTGAGTTGTTCTTACAGAGAACCAGCATGGACCCGATGGGCTGAATTGCCTTCTGTGCTGTAACCATTCTATGGTTCTATATGTTGATCTGTGTCACCCTTTACCTCTGAGCTTAAATATAAGTTTCTGCCCCTTTATGTTGGTCTCTGACCCTTAATGTGGATCCATGACATTTTATTTTGTCCTCTGCTCCTAGATATTGGTCCCTGTACTTTAGTGTTGATTTCTGACTTGTCTTTCACCTCTTGTGTTGGTCTCTGTCCTGATATGTTTGTCTCTGATCCTAGATGTTCCTCCTTGACCATAGATGTTGGTTTCTGATCCTTGATATTTGTATTGGATCCTATATATTGATCGGTGTCACACTTTATGTTTGTCTCTGACTGTTGATATTAGTTTCTGTCCCTAGATATTGGTTTCTGAACCTTCATGTTCATCTTTGAGACCGAATGTTGCTCCCTGTTTCTTTATCTTGGTCTCTGATTCATTATGTTGGTCCTTGACACTAGATGTTGATCTCTCAATCTTGATATTGGTTTCTGATCCTCGATGTTGATCTACCACTGTTTAATTTGGTTTCCACCTCTTGATGTTGGACTTTGACATTCTGTTCTACTCTCTGAATGTTTATGTTGGTCTCTGGTCCTTATTGTTGCTGTTTCATCCTCTGATACATATTGGTTTCTGGCACTAAATGTTAGACTCTGTCCCTTGATGTTGGTCTGTGACCCTTGATGTTGGTTTCCATCCACTCATGTTGGTTTCTGACAGTAGAACTTTCTCTCTGCCCCTTGATGTTAGTTTCAGCCTCTACATGTTGTGTTTGATCTTTACATCAGTCTCTCACTCTTGATGTATGCTTGATGTTGGATCCTGCCTGTAGATGTTGGTCTTTGATCATAAATTATAAATACCGTGGCTACAAGAGCAGGTCAGAGGCTAGGAATCCTGCAGGGAGTAACTCACCTCCTCACTCCCGAAAGCCTGTCTACCATCTACAAGGCACAAGTCAGGAGTGTGATGGAACCCTCCCCACTTTCCTGGATGGGTGCAGCTCCAACAACACTCAAAAACTCGACACCATCCAGGACAAAGCAGCCTGCTTGATTGGCACCCCATCCACAAACATTCGCTCCCTCCACCACCGACACACACTGGCAGCAGTGTGTACCATCTACAAGACACACTGCAGCAACTCACCAAACCAACACTTCTCAAAATTAACAGCAGGTATTTTTACAGCTCCCATATACAGTGAGCAGCATCACTCTCTCTGTAATGTTAATGATTGGAAACAACTGGATAAAGAGATGCCAATGTCATGAACAAAGGGCCAATCGCCAGTGATCAGAACCCCCAAATCCCAGTGATCAGAACCTCTAAAACCCCAGTGATCAGAACCCCCAAAGCCCAGTGATAACAACCCTTAAACCCTCAGTGATCAGATCCCCAAACCCAAGTGATCAGATACCCTCAAACCCCAGTGATTAGAAACCCCCAAACCCCCAGTGATCAGAAACCCCCAAACCCCAGTGCTCAGAAACCACCAAACCCCCAGTGATCAGAAACCCTCAAACACCCAGTGATCAGAAAACCCCAAACCACCAGTGATCAGAAACCCCCAAACCCCCAGTGATCAGAAACCCTCAAACCTCAGTGATCAGAAACCCCCAAACCCCAGTGATCAGTAACCCCCAAACCACCGGTGTCAGAAACCCCCAAACCCCCAGTGATCAGAAACCCCCAACCCTCAGTGATCAGAAACCCTCCAACCCCAGTGATCAGAAACACTCAAACGCCAGTGATCAGAAACCCCGAAACCTCAGTGATCAGAAACCCTCCAAACCCAGTGATCAGAAACCCCCAAACCTCAGTGATCAGAAACCCCCAAACCTCAGTGATCAGAAACCCCCAAACCCCCAGTGATCAGAAACCCTCAAACCCCCAGTGATCAGAAACCCCCAAACCCCCAGTGATCAGAAACCCCCAAACCTCAGTGATCAGAAACCCCCAAACCCCCAGTGTTCAGAAACACTCAAACTCCAGTGATCAGAAACCCCTAAACCTCAGTGATCAGAAACCCCCAAACCCCCAGTGATCAGAAACCCCCAAACCCCCAGTGATCAGAAACCCTCAAACCTCAGTGATCAGAAACCCCCAAACCCCAGTGATCAGTAACCCCCAAACCACCGGTGTCAGAAACCCCCAAACCCCCAGTGATCAGAAACCCCCAACCCTCAGTGATCAGAAACCCTCCAACCCCAGTGATCAGAAACACTCAAACGCCAGTGATCAGAAACCCCGAAACCTCAGTGATCAGAAACCCTCCAAACCCAGTGATCAGAAACCCCCAAACCTCAGTGATCAGAAACCCCCAAACCTCAGTGATCAGAAACCTCCAAACCCCCAGTGATCAGAAACCCTCAAACCCCCAGTGATCAGAAACCCCCAAACCCCCAGTGATCAGAAACCCCCAAACCTCAGTGATCAGAAACCCCCAAACCCCCAGTGTTCAGAAACACTCAAACTCCAGTGATCAGAAACCCCTAAACCTCAGTGATCAGAAACCCCCAAACCCCCAGTGATCAGAAACCCTCAAACCCCCAGTGATCAGAAACCCCCAAACACCCAGTCATCACAAACCCCCAAACCCCCAGTCATCAGAAACCCCCAAACCCCAGTGATCAGAAACCCCCAAACCCCAGTGATCAGAAACCCCCAAATCCCCAGTGATCAGAAACCCCCAAACCCCAGTGATCAGAAACCCCCAAAACCCCAGTGATCAGAAACACCCAAACCACCAGTGATCAGAAAACCCCAAACCCCAGTGATCAGTAACCCCCAAACCACCGGTGATCAGAAACCCCCAA
The DNA here is from genome assembly GCF_036365525.1 of Heterodontus francisci. NCBI lineage: Eukaryota > Metazoa > Chordata > Chondrichthyes > Heterodontiformes > Heterodontidae > Heterodontus > Heterodontus francisci. The sequence continues at coordinate 12,056,104 of NC_090403.1, read as the reverse complement.
ACCCCCAGTGATCAGAAACCCCCAAACCCCCAGTGATCAGAAACCCCCAACCCTCAGTGATCAGAAACCCTCAAACCACCGGTGATCAGAAACCCCCAAACCCCCAGTGATCAGAAACCCCCAAACCCCCAGTGATCAGAAACCCTCCAAACCCAGAGATCAGAAACCCCCAAACCCCCAGTGATCAGAAACACTCAAACTCCAGTGATCAGAAACCTCCAAACCTCAGTGAACAGAAACACTCAAACCCCCAGTGATCAGAAACCCCCAAAACTCAGTGATCAGAAAGCCCCAAAACCCCAGTGATCAAAACCCTCAACCCCAGTGATCAGAAACCCCCAAACACCAGTGATCAGAAACCCCCAAACCCCCAGTGATCAGAAACCCCCAAACCTCAGTGATCAGCAACCTCCAAACCCCCAGTGATCAGAAACCCCCAAACCCCCAGTGATCAGAAACCCCCAAACCCCCAGTGATCAGAAACCCCCAAACCTCAGTGATCAGCAACCTCCAAACCCCCAGTGATCAGAAACCCCCAAACCCCCAGTGATCAGAAACCCCCAAACCTCAGTGATCAGCAACCTCCAAACCCCCAGTGATCAGAAACCTCCAAACCTCCAGTGATGAGAAACCTCCAAACCCCCAGTGATCAGAAACCTCCAAACCCCCAATGATCAGAAACCTCCAAACCACCAGTGATCATAAACCTCTAAAGCTCCTGTGATCAGAATCCTCCAATCCCCAGTGATAAGAAACCTCCAAACCTCCAGTGATCAGAAAACCCCAAACCTGAGTGATCAGAAACCCCCAAACTCCAGTGGTCAGAAACCCCCAAACCCCCAGTGATCAGAAACCCCCAAACTCCAGTGATCAGAAACCTCCAAATCCCAGTGATCAGAAACCTCCAAATCCCAGTGATCAGAAACCCCAAATCCCAGTGATCAGAATCCTCCAAATCCCAGTGATCAGAAACCCACAAATCCCAGTAATCAGAAACCCCCAAACCCCCAGTGATCAGAAACCCCCAAACCCCAGTGATCAGAAACCACCAAATCCCAGTGATCAGAAACCCCCAAACGCCCTGTGATCAGAAACCCCCAAACCCCCAGTGATCAGAAACCCCCAAACTCCAGTGGTCAGAAACCTCCAAACCCCCAATGATCAGAAACCTCCAAACCACCAGTGATCATAAACCTCTAAAGCTCCTGTGATCAGAATCCTCCAATCCCCAGTGATAAGAAACCTGCAAACCTCCAGTGATCAGAAAACCCCAAACCTGAGTGATCAGAAAGCCCCAAACTCCAGTGGTCAGAAACCCCCAAACCCCCAGTGATCAGGAACCCCCAAACTCCAGTGATCAGAAACCTCCAAATCCCAGTGATCAGAAACCTCCAAATCCCAGTGATCAGAAACCCCAAATCCCAGTGATCAGAATCCTCCAAATCCCAGTGATCAGAAACCCGCAAATCCCAGTAATCAGAAACCCCCAAACCCCCAGTGATCAGAAACCCCCAAACCCCAGTGATCAGAAACCACCAAATCCCAGTGATCAGAAACCCCCAAACCCCCTGTGATCAGAAACCCCCAAACCCCCAGTGATCAGAAACCCCCAAACCCCCAGTGCTCAGAAACCCCCAAACCCCCAGTGCTCAGAAACCCCCAAACCCCAGTGATCAGAATACTCCAAATCCCAGTGATCAGAAACACCCAAACCTCCAGTGATCATAAACCCCCAAACCCCAGTGATCAGAAACCCCCAAACCCCCTGTGATCAGAAACCCCCAAACCCCCAGTGATCAGAAACCCCCAAACCCCCAGTGATCAGAAACCTCCAAACCTCAGTGAACAGAAACACTCAAACCCCCAGTGATCAGAAACCCCCAACCCCCAGTGATCAGAAACCCTCCAACACCAGTGATCAGAATCCCCCAAAACTCAGTGATCAGAAACCCCCAAACCCCCAGTGATCAGAAACCCTCAAATCCCCAGTGATCAGAAACACTCAAACTGCAGTGATCAGAAACCCCGAAACCTCAGTGATCAGAAACCTTCCAACCCAGTGATCAGAAACCCCCAAACCTCAGTGATCAGAAACCCCCAAACCCCCCAGTGATCAGAAACCCCGAAACCTCAGTGATCAGAAACCTTCCAACCCAGTGATCAGAAACCCCCAAACCTCAGTGATCAGAAACCCCCAAACCCCCCAGTGATCAGAAACACTCAAACTCCAGTGATCAGAAACCCCCAAACCTCAGTGATCAGAAACTCCCAAACCCCAGTGATCAGAAATCCCCAAACGCAAGTGATCAGAAACCACCAAACCCCGAGTGATCAGAAACGCACAAACCCCAGTGATCTGAAACCTGCATACCCCCAGTGATCAGAAACCTGCAAACCCCAGTGATCAGAAACCCTCAAACGCCAATGATCAGAAACCCCCAAACCTCAGTGATCAGCAACCACCAAACCCCCAGTGATCAGAAACCTCCAAACCTCCAGTGATCAAAATCCCCCAAACCTCAGTGATCAGAAACCCCCAAACCCCCAGTGATCAGAAACCTCCAAATCCCAGTGATCAAAATCCCCCAAACCTCAGTGATCAGAAACCCCCAAACCCCCAGTGATCAGAAACCTCCAAATCCCAGTGATCAAAATCCCCCAAACCTCAGTGATCAGAAACCCCCAAACGTCCAGTGATCAGAAACCACCAAACCCCCAGTGATCAGAAACCCCCAAACGTCCAGTGATCAGAAACCACCAAACCCCCAGTGATCAGAAACCCCCAAACCCCCGTGATCAAAAAACCCCAAACCCCAGTGATAAGAAACCCACAAACCCCAGTGATCAGAAACACCCAAACACCACTGATCCGAAACCCCCAAACCGAAGTGAACAGAAACACTCAAACCGCCAGAGATCAGAAACCCACAAACCCAAGTGATCAGAAACCCCCAAACACCAGTGAACAGAAACACTCAAACTGCCAGTGATCAGAAACCCCCAAACCCCAGTGATCAGAAACATGCAAACCCCCAGTGATCAGTAACCCCCAAACACCCAGTGATCACTAAGCCCCAAACCCCAGTGATCAGAAACCCCCAAACCACCAGTGATCAGAAACCCTCAAACCCCAGTGATCAGAAACCGCCAAACCCCAGTGATCAGAAACCCCCAAACCTCAGTGATCAGAAAACCTCCAACCCCAGTGATCAGAAACCGCCAAACCACAGTGATCAGAAACCCCCAAACCTCAGTGATCAGAGACCCCCAAACCTCAGTTATCAGAACCCCCCAAACCCCCAGTGATCAGAAAACCCCAAACCCCCAGTGATCAGAAACCCCCAAACCCCCAGTGATCAGATACACCCCAACCACCAGTGATCAGAATCCCCCAAACCCCAATGATTAGAAACCCTCCAACCCCTGTGATCAGAATCCCCCAAATCACAAGTGATCAGAAACCCCCAAACACAAGTGATCAGAAACACCCAAACCGCCAGTGATCAGAAACCCCCAAACCCCAGTGATCAGAAACCCCCAAACCCCCAGTCAACATAAACCCCCCAACCCTCAGTAATCAGATACCCTCAAACACACAGTGATAAGAAACCCCAAAATCCCCAGTGATCAGAAATCCTCAAACCGCCAGTGAGCAGAAACCCACAAACCCCAGTGAACAGAAACACCCAAACCCCAGTGATCAGAAACCCCAAAACCCCCAGTCAACAGAAACCCCCCAAAACCGTAGTCATCAAAAACCTCCAAACCCCCAGTGATCAGAAACACCCAAACCCCCAGTGAGCAGAAACCCGCAAACCCCAGTGATCAGAAACCCCCAAACCCCCAGTGATCAGAAACCCCCCAACCTCATTGATCAGAAACCCCCAAACCCCCAGTGATCAGAAACCGCCAAACCACAGTGATCAGAAACTCTGAAACCCCCTGTGATCAGAAACCCCCAAATACCAGTGATCAGAAACACCCAAACCCCCAGTGATCAGAAACCCCCAAACCCCAGTGATCAGAAAGCTCCAAACTCCACTGATCAGAAACCCCCAAACCCCCAGTGATCAAAAAAAACACCAAACCCCACTGATCAGAAACCCCCAAAACTCAATGATCAGAAACCCCCAAACCCCAAGAGATCAGAAGCCTCCAAACCCCAGTGATCAGAAACCCCCAAACCCCCAGTGAACGGAAACCTCCAAACCCCCAGTGATCAGTAACCCCCAAACCTCAGTGATCAGAAATCTCAAAACCCCAGTGATCAGAAACCCCCAAACCCCCAGTGATCAGAAACATGCAAACCCCCAGTGATCAGTAACCCCCAAACACCCAGTGATCACAAAGCCCCAAACCCCAGTGATCAGAAACCCCCAAACCACCAGTGATCAGAAACCCTCAAACCCCAGTGATCAGAAACCGCCAAACCCCAGTGATCAGAAACCCCCAAACCTCAGTGATCAGAAAACCTCCAACCCCAGTGATCAGAAACACTCAAACCCCAGTGATCATAAACCCCCAAACCTCAGTGATCAGAGACCCCCAAACCTCAGTGATCAGAAACCCCCAAACCCCCAGTGATCAGAAAACCCCAAACCCCCAGTGATCAGAAACCCCCAAACCCCCAGTGATCAGAAACACCCCAACCACCAGTGAACAGAAACCCCCAAAACCTCAGTGATAAGAAACCCCCAAACCCCCAGTGATCAGAAACACCCCAACCACCAGTGATCAGAATCCCCCAAACCCCAATGAATAGAAACCCTCCAACCACTGTGATCAGAATCCCCCAAACCACAAGTGATCAGAAACCCGCAAAACCCCCAGTGATCAGAAACCCCCAAACCACCAGTGATCAGAAACCCCCAAACCCAAGTGATCAGAATCCCCCAAACCCCAATGAATAGAAACCCTCCAACCACTGTGATCAGAATCCCCCAAACCACTAGTGATCAGAAACCCCCAAACCCCCAGTGATCAGAAACACCCCAACCACCAGTGATCAGAATCCCCCAAACCCCAATGAATAGAAACCCTCCAACCACTGTGATCAGAATCCCCCAAACCACAAGTGATCAGAAACCCCCAAACACCCAGTGATCAGAAAACCCCAAACCCCCAGTGATCAGAAACCCCCAAACCACCAGTGATCAGAAACCCCCAAACCCAAGTGATCAGAAACACCCAAACCGCCAGTGATCAGAAACACCCAAACCCCAGTGATCAGAAACCCCCAAACCCCTAGTGATCGGAAACCTCCAAACCCCCTGTGATCAGAAATCTCCAAACCACAGTGATAAGAAACCGCTAAACATTAGTGATCAGATACCCCCAAACCTCCAGTGATCAGAAACCTCCAAATCCCAGTGATCAAAATCCCCCAAACCTCAGTGATCAGAAACCCCCAAACCCCAGTGATCAGAAACCTCCAAATCCCAGTGATCAAAATCCCCCAAACCTCAGTGATCAGAAACCCCCAAACCCCCAGTGATCAGAAACCTCCAAATCCCAGTGATCAAAATCCCCCAAACCTCAGTGATCAGAAACCCCCAAACCCCAGTGATCAGAAACCCCCAAAACCCCAGTGATCAGAAACACCCCAACTACCAGTGAATAGAAACCCCCAAAACCTCAGTGATAAGAAACCCCCAACCCCCAGTGATCAGAAACACCCCAACCACCAGTGATCAGAATCCCCCAAACTACAAGTGATCAGAAACCCCCAAAACCCCCAGTGATCAGAAACCCCCAAACCAAGAGTGATCAGAAACCCCCAAACCCAAGTGATCAGAAACACCCAAACCGCCAGTGATCAGAAACCCCCAAACCCCCAGTCAACATAAACCCCCAACCCCCAGTAATCAGATACCCTCAAACACACAGTGATAAGAAACCCCAAAATCCCCAGTGATCAGAAATCCTCAAACCGCCATGATCAGAAACCCCCAAACCCCCAGTGAGCAGAAACCCCCAAACCCAAGTGATCAGAAACACCCAAACCGCCAGTGATCAGAAACCCCCAAACCCCAGTGATCAGAAACCCCCAAACCCCCAGTCAACATAAACCCCCCAACCCCCAGTAATCAGATACCCTCAAACACACAGTGATAAGAAACACCCAAACCCCAGTGATCAGAAACCCCAAAACCCCCAGTCAACAGAAACCCCCCAAAACCGTAGTCATCAAAAACCTCCAAACCCCCAGTGATCAGAAACACCCAAACCCCCAGTGAGCAGAAACCCGCAAACCCCAGTGATCAGAAACCCCCAAACCCCCAGTGATCAGAAACCCCCCAACCTCATTGATCAGAAACCCCCAAACCCCCAGTGATCAGAAACCGCCAAACCACAGTGATCAGAAACTCTGAAACCCCCTGTGATCAGAAACCCCCAAATACCAGTGATCAGAAACACCCAAACCCCCAGTGATCAGAAACCCCCAAACCCCAGTGATCAGAAAGCTCCAAACTCCACTGATCAGAAACCCCCAAACCCCCAGTGATCAAAAAAAAATCCAAACCCCACTGATCAGAAACCCCCAAAACTCAATGATCAGAAACCCCCAAACCCCAAGAGATCAGAAGCCTCCAAACCCCAGTGATCAGAAACCCCCAAACCCCCAGTGAACGGAAACCTCCAAACCCCCAGTGATCAGTAACCCCCAAACCTCAGTGATCAGAAATCTCAAAACCCCAGTGATCAGAAACCCCCAAACCCCCAGTGATCAGAAACATGCAAACCCCCAGTGATCAGTAACCCCCAAACACCCAGTGATCACAAAGCCCCAAACCCCAGTGATCAGAAACCCCCAAACCACCAGTGATCAGAAACCCTCAAACCCCAGTGATCAGAAACCGCCAAACCCCAGTGATCAGAAACCCCCAAACCTCAGTGATCAGAAAACCTCCAACCCCAGTGATCAGAAACCCTCAAACCCCAGTGATCAGAGACCCCCAAACCTCAGTGATCAGAAAACCTCCAACCCCAGTGATCAGAAACCCTCAAACCCCAGTGATCAGAGACCCCCAAACCTCAGTGATCAGAAACCCCCAAACCCCCAGTGATCAGAAAACCCCCAAACCCCCAGTGATCAGAAATCCCCAAACCCCCAGTGATCAGAAACTCCCCAACCACCAGTGAACAGAAACCCCCAAAACCTCAGTGATAAGAAACCCCCAAACCCCCAGTGATCAGAAACACCCCAACCACCAGTGATCAGAATCCCCCAAACCCCAATGAATAGAAACCCTCCAACCACTGTGATCAGAATCCCCCAAACCACAAGTGATCAGAAACCCGCAAAACCCCCAGTGATCAGAAACCCCCAAACCACCAGTGATCAGAAACCCCCAAACCCAAGTGATCAGAATCCCCCAAACCCCAATGAATAGAAACCCTCCAACCACTGTGATCAGAATCCCCCAAACCACTAGTAATCAGAAACCCCCAAACCCCCAGTGATCAGAAACACCCCAACCACCAGTGATCAGAATCCCCCAAACCCCAATGAATAGAAACCCTCCAACCACTGTGATCAGAATCCCCCAAACCACAAGTGATCAGAAACCCCCAAACACCCAGTGATCAGAAAACCCCAAACCCCCAGTGATCAGAAACCCCCAAACCACCAGTGATCAGAAACCCCCAAACCCAAGTGATCAGAAACACCCAAACCGCCAGTGATCAGAAACACCCAAACCCCAGTGATCAGAAACCCCCAAACCCCTAGTGATCGGAAACCTCCAAACCCCCTGTGATCAGAAATCTCCAAACCACAGTGATAAGAAACCGCTAAACATTAGTGATCAGATACCCCCAAACCTCCAGTGATCAGAAACCTCCAAATCCCAGTGATCAAAATCCCCCAAACCTCAGTGATCAGAAATCCCCAAACCCCAGTGATCAGAAACCTCCAAATCCCAGTGATCAAAATCCCCCAAACCTCAGTGATCAGAAACCCCCAAACCCCCAGTGATCAGAAACCTCCAAATCCCAGTGATCAAAATCCCCCAAACCTCAGTGATCAGAAACCCCCAAACCCCAGTGATCAGAAACCCCCAAACCCCCAGTGATCAGAAACACCCCAACTACCAGTGAATAGAAACCCCCAAAACCTCAGTGATAAGAAACCCCCAACCCCCAGTGATCAGAAACACCCCAACCACCAGTGATCAGAATCCCCCAAACCACTAGTGATCAGAAACCCCCAAAACCCCCAGTGATCAGAAACCCCCTAACCAAGAGTGATCAGAAACCCCCAAACCCAAGTGATCAGAAACACCCAAACCGCCAGTGATCAGAAACCCCCAAACCCCCAGTCAACATAAACCCCCCAACCCCCAGTAATCAGATACCCTCAAACACACAGTGATAAGAAACCCCAAAATCCCCAGTGATCAGAAATCCTCAAACCGCCAGTGATCAGAAACCCCCAAACCCCCAGTGAGCAGAAACCCCCAAACCCAAGTGATCAGAAACACCCAAACCCCAGTGATCAGAAACCCCCAAACCCCAGTGATCAGAAACCCCCAAACCCCCAGTCAACATAAACCCCCCAACCCCCAGTAATCAGATACCCTCAAACACACAGTGATAAGAAACACCCAAACCCCAGTGATCAGAAACCCCAAAACCCCCAGTCAACAGAAACCCCCCAAAACCGTAGTCATCAAAAACCTCCAAACCCCCAGTGATCAGAAACACCCAAACCCCCAGTGAGCAGAAACCCGCAAACCCCAGTGATCAGAAACCCCCAAACCCCCAGTGATCAGAAACCCCCCAACCTCATTGATCAGAAACCCCCAAACCCCCAGTGATCAGAAACCGCCAAACCACAGTGATCAGAAACTCTGAAACCCCCTGTGATCAGAAACCCCCAAATACCAGTGATCAGAAACACCCAAACCCCCAGTGATCAGAAACCCCCAAACCCCAGTGATCAGAAAGCTCCAAACTCCACTGATCAGAAACCCCCAAACCCCCAGTGATCAAAAAAAAAACCAAACCCCACTGATCAGAAACCCCCAAAACTCAATGATCAGAAACCCCCAAACCCCAAGAGATCAGAAGCCTCCAAACCCCAGTGATCAGAAACCCCCAAACCCCCAGTGAACGGAAACCTCCAAACCCCCAGTGATCAGTAACCCCCAAACCTCAGTGATCAGAAATCTCAAAACCCCAGTGATCAGAAACCCCCAAACCCCCAGTGATCAGAAACATGCAAACCCCCAGTGATCAGTAACCCCCAAACACCCAGTGATCACAAAGCCCCAAACCCCAGTGATCAGAAACCCCCAAACCACCAGTGATCAGAAACCCTCAAACCCCAGTGATCAGAAACCGCCAAACCCCAGTGATCAGAAACCCCCAAACCTCAGTTATCAGAAAACCTCCAACCCCAGTGATCAGAAACACTCAAACCCCAGTGATCATAAACCCCCAAACCTCAGTGATCAGAGACCCCCAAACCTCAGTGATCAGAAACCCCAAACCCCCAGTGATCTGAAAACCCCAAACCCCCAGTGATCAGAAACCCCCAAACCCCCAGTGATCAGAAACACCCCAACCACCAGTGAACAGAAACCCCCAAAACCTCAGTGATAAGAAACCCCCAAACCCCCAGTGATCTGAAAACCCCAAACCCCCAGTGATCAGAAACCCCCAAACCCCCAGTGATCAGAAACACCCCAACCACCAGTGATCAGAATCCCCCAAACCCCAATGATTAGAAACCCTCCAACCACTGTGATCAGAATCCCCCAAACCACAAGTGATCAGAAACCCCCAAAACCCCCAGTGATCAGAAACCCCCAAACCCCCAGTGATCAGAATCACCCAAACCTCAGTGATCAGATACCCCCAAACCTCCAGTGATCAGAAACACCCAAACCGCCAGTGATCAGAAACACCCAAACCTCAGTGATCAGATACCCCCAAACCTCCAGTGATCAGAAACCTCCAAATCCCAGTGATCAAAATCCCCCAAACCTCAGTGATCAGATACCCCCAAACCTCCAGTGATCAGAAACCTCCAAATCCCAGTGATCAAAATCCCCCAAACCTCAGTGATCAGAAACCCCCAAACCCCCAGTGATCAGAAACCCCCAAATCCCAGTGATCAAAATCCCCCAAACCTCAGTGATCAGAAACCCCCAAACCCCCAGTGATCAGAAACCTGCAAACCCCCAGTGATCAGAAACCCCCAAACACCAGTGATCAGAAACACCCAAACCACAGTGATCAGAAACCGACAAACACCAGTGATCAGGAACCCCCAAATCCCCGTGATCAGAAACACCCAAACGCCCAGTGATCAGAAACCCCCAAACCCCCGTGATCAGAAAACCCCAAACCCCAGTGATCAGAAACCCACAAACCCCAGTGATCAGAAACCCCCAAAACCCCGTGATCAGAAAACCCCAAACCCCAGTGACCAGAAACCCACAAACACCACTGATCCGAAACTCCCAAACCCAAGTGAACAGAAACACTCAAACCGCCAGTGATCAGAAACCCCCAAACCCAAGTGATCAGTAACCCCCAAATCGCCAGTAATCAGAAACCCCCAAAACCCCGTGATCAGAAAACCCCAAACCCCAGTGACCAGAAACCCACAAACACCATTGATCCGAAACTCCCAAACACCAGTGAACAGAAACACTCAAACTGCCAGTGATCAGAAACCCCCAAACCCAAGTGATCAGAAACCCCCTAACCCCGAGTGATCAGAAACCACCCAAACCGCCAGTGATCAGAAACCCCCAAACCCCAGTGATTAGAAACCCCCAAACCCCCAGTTAACATAAACCCACCAACCCCCAGTAATCAGATACCCTCAAACACACAGTGATAAGAAACCCCAAAATCCCCAGTGATCAGAAATCCTCAAACCGCCAGTGATCAGAAACCCCCAAACCCCCAGTGAGCAGAAACCCACAAACCCCAGTGAGCAGAAACCCCCAAACCCCAGTGATCAGAAACCCCCAAACCCAAAGTGATCAGAAACCCCCCAACCTCATTGATCAGAAACCCCCAAACCCCCAGTGATCAGAAACCCCCAAACCACAGTGATCAGAAAAAACACCAAACCCCACTGATCAGAAACCCCCAAAACTCAATGATCAGAAACCTCCAAACCCCAAGAGATCAGATGCCTAACACCAGTAATCAGTAACCCCCAAACCCCCAGTGATCAGAAACCGCCAAACCACAGTGATCAGAAACTCCGAAACCCCCTGTGATCAGAAAACCCCAAATACCAGTGATCAGAAACCTCCAAACCTCCATTGGTCAGAAACCCCCAAACCTGAGTAATCAGGAACCCCCAAATCCTAGTGATCTGAAACCCCCAAACCCCCAGTGATCACAAACCCCCAAACCCCAGTGATCAGAAACCCCCAAACCCACAGTGGTGAGAAATCCTCAAACCCCAGTGATCAGAAATCCCCAAACACCAGTGATCAGAAAACCCCAAACCACCATGATCAGTAACTGACAAACACCAGTGATCAGAAACCCCCAAGTCCCAGTGATCAGAACCCCCCAAATCCCAGTGATCAGAAACCCACAACCCCAGTGAACAGAAACACTCAAACCGCCAGTGATCAAAAACCCCCAAACCCAAGTGATCAGAAACCCCCAAACCCAAGTGATCAGAAACCCCCAAACCCCAAGTGATCGGAAACCTCCAAACCCCCAGTGATCAGAAATCTCCAAACCACAGTGATAAGAAACCGCTAAACCTTAGTGATCAGATACCCCCAACCCTCCAGTGATCAGAAACCCCCAAAACCCCAGTGATCAGAAACCTCCAAATCCCAGTGATCAAAATCCCCCAAGCCTCAGTGATCAGAAACCTCCAAACCCCAGTGATCAGAAGCCCCCAAACCCCCAGTGATCAGTAACTCCCAAACCCCCAGTGATAACAAACCCACAAACCCAAGTGATCAGAAACCCCAAACCCCCAGTGATCAGAAACCCTCAAACCCCAGTGATCAGAAACCACCAAACCCCCAGTGATCAGAAACCCCCAAACACAAGTGATCAGACACGCCCAAACCACAGTGATCCGAAACCGAGAAACACCAGTGATCAGAAGCCTACAAATCCCAGTTATCATAAACCCCAAACGCCCAGTGATCAGAAACCCCCAAACCCCCGTGATCAGAAAACCCCAAACCCCAGTGATCCGAAACCCGCAAACCCAAGTGAACAGAAACACTCAAACCGCCAGTGATCAGAAACCCCCAAACACCAAGTGATCGGAAACACCCCAACCACCAGTGATCAGAAACCCTCAAACCCCAGTGATCAGAAACCACCAAACCCCCAGTGATCAGAAACCCCCAAACACCAGTGATCAGACACGCCCAAACCACAGTGATCTGAAACCGAGAAACACCAGTGATCAGAAGCCTACAAATCCCAGTTATCATAAACCCCAAACGCCCAGTGATCAGAAACCCCCAAACCCCCGTGATCAGAAAACCCCAAACCCCAGTGATCCGAAACCCGCAAACCCAAGTGAACAGAAACACCCCAACCGCCAGTGATCAGAAACCCCCAAACCCAAGTGATCAGAAACCCCCAAACCGCCAGTGATCAGAAACCCCCAAACACCAAGTGATCGAAAACACCCCAACCACCAGTGATCAGAAACCCCCAAACCCCAGTGATTAGAAATCCCCCAACCCAAGTGATCAGAAACCCCCAAGCGTCAGTGATCAGAAACCCCCAAAACCCCCAGTGATCAGAAACCTCCAAACCCCCAGTGATCAGTAACCCCCAAACCTCAGTGATCAGAAATCTCGAAACCCCAGTGATCAGAAACCCCCAAACCCCCAGTGATCAGAAACCGCCAAACCACAGTGATCAGAAACTCTGAAACCCCCTGTGATCAGAAAACCCCAAATACCAGTGATCAGAAACCTCCAAACCTCCATTGGTCAGAAACCCCCAAACCTGAGTAATCAGGAACCCCCAAATCCTAGTGATCTGAAACCCCCAAACCCCCAGTGATCACAAACCCCCAAACCCCAGTGATCAGAAACCCCCAAACCCACAGTGGTGAGAAATCCTCAAACCCCAGTGATCAGAAATCCCCAAATACCAGTGATCAGAAAACCCCAAACCACCATGATCAGTAACTGACAAACACCAGTGATCAGAAACCCCCAAGTCCCAGTGATCAGAACCCCCCAAATCCCAGTGATCAGAAACCCACAACCCCAGTGAACAGAAACACTCAAACTGCCAGTGATCAAAAACCCCCAAACCCAAGTGATCAGAAACCCCCAAACCCAAGTGATCAGAAACACCCAAACCGCCAGTGATCAGAAACCCCCAAACCCCAAGTGATCGGAAACCTCCAAACCCCCAGTGATCAGAAATCTCCAAACCACAGTGATAAGAAACCGCTAAACCTTAGTGATCAGATACCCCCAACCCTCCAGTGATCAGAAACCCCCAAAACCCCAGTGATCAGAAACCTCCAAAACCCAGTGATCAAAATCCCCCAAGCCTCAGTGATCAGAAACCTCCAAACCCCAGTGATCAGAAGCCCCCAAACCCCCAGTGATCAGTAACTCCCAAACCCCCAGTGATAACAAACCCACAAACCCAAGTGATCAGAAACCCCAAACCCCCAGTGATCAGAAACCCTCAAACCCCAGTGATCAGAAACCACCAAACCCCCAGTGATCAGAAACCCCCAAACACAAGTGATCAGACACGCCCAAACCACAGTGATCCGAAACCGAGAAACACCAGTGATCAGAAGCCTACAAATCCCAGTTATCATAAACCCCAAACGCCCAGTGATCAGAAACCCCCAAACCCCCGTGATCAGAAAACCCCAAACCCCAGTGATCCGAAACCCGCAAACCCAAGTGAACAGAAACACTCAAACCGCCGGTGATCGGAAACACCCCAACCACCAGTGATCAGAAACCCCCAAACCCCAGTGATTAGAAATCCCCCAACCCAAGTGATCAGAAACCCCCAAGCGTCAGTGATCAGAAACCCCCAAAACCCCCAGTGATCAGAAACCTGCAAACCACCAGTGATCAGAAACCCTCAAATCAAAGTGATCACAAACCCCCAAATCCCAGTGATCACAAAATCCATAACCACAGTGATCAGAAACCCCCAAACCCCAGTGATCAGAAACCCTCCAACCCCAGTGATAAGAAACACCCAAAACCCAGTGATCAGAAACTCCCAAACCTCATTGATCAGAAACCCCCAATCCCCAGTGATCAGAAACCCCCAAACCACCAGTGATCAGAAACCCCCAAAACCCAGTGATCAGAAACTCCCAAACCTCATTGATCAGAAACCCCCAATTCCCAGTGATCAGAAACCCCCAAACCCCCAGTGATCAGAAACTCCCAAACCTCAGTGATCAGAAACCCCCAAACCCCAGTGATCAGAAACCCCCAAACCCCCCGTGATCAGAAACCCCTAAACCCCCAGTGATCAGAAGCCCTCAAAACCAGTGATCAGAAACCCCCAAACCTCAGTAATCAGAAACTCCCAAACGCCAGTGATCAGAAACCGCCAAACCTCAGTGATCAGAAACTCCCAAACCCCCAGTGATCAGAAAACCTCCAACACCAGTGATCAGAAACCCCCAAACCCCCCATGATCAGAAACCCCTAAAACCCCAGTGATCAGAAGCCCTCAACCCCAGTGATCAGAAACCCCCAAACCTCAGTGATCAGAAACACTCAAACCCCAGTGATCATAAACCCCCAAACCTCAGTGATCAGAAACTCCCAAACCCCAAGTGATCAGAAAACCCCAAACCCCCAGTGATCAGAAACCCCCAAACCCCCAGTGATCAGAAACACCCCAACCACCAGTGAACAGAAACCCCCAAAACCTCAGTGATAAGAAACCCCCAAACCCCCAGTGATCAGAAACACCCCAACCACCAGTGATCAGAATCCCCCAAACCGCAATGATTAGAAACCCTCCAACCCCTGTGATCAGAATCCCCCAAACCACCAGTGATCAGAAACCCCCAAAACCCCCAGTGATCAGAAACCCCCAAACCACCAGTGATCAGAAACCCCCAAACCCAAGTGATCAGAAACACCCAAACCGCCAGTGATCAGAAACCCCCAAACCCCAGTGATCAGAAACCCCCAAACCCCTAGTGCTCGGAAACCTCCAAACCCCCTGTGATCAGAAATCTCCAAACCACAGTGATAAGAAACCCCCAAACCCCAGTGATCAGAAACCCCCAAACCCCTAGTGCTCGGAAACCTCCAAAACCCCCAGTGATCAGAGAGCCCCAAACCTCCAGTGATCAGAAACCCCCAAACCCCAGTGATCAGAAACCTCCAAATCCCAGTGATCAAAATCCCCCAAACCTCAGTGATCAGAAACCCCCAAACCCCCAGTGATCAGAAACCACCAAACCCCCAGTGATCAGAAACCCCCAAACACCAGTGATCAGGAACCCCCAAATCCAAGTGATCCGAAACCCCCAAACCCAAGTAAACAGAAACACTCAAACCGCCAGTGATCAGAAACCCCCAAACCCAAGTGATCAGAAATCCCCTAACCCCCAGTGATCAGAAACCACCCAAACCGCCAGTGATCAGAAACCCCCAAACCCCAGTGATCAGAAACCCCCAAACCCCCAGTCAACATAAACCCCCCAACCCCCAGTAATCAGATACCCTCAAACACACAGTGATAAGAAACCCCAAAATCCCCAGTGATCAGAAATCCTCAAACCGCCAGTGATCAGAAACCCCACAACCCCCAGTGAGCAGAAACCCACAAACCCCAATGAACAGAAACACCCAAACCCCAGTGATCAGAAACCACAAAACCCCCAGTCAACAGAAACCCCCCAAAACCGTAGTCATCAAAAACCTCCAAACCCCCAGTGATCAGAAACCCCCAAACCCCAGTGATCAGAAACCCCCAAACCCCCAGTGATCAGAAACCCCCCAACCTCATTGATCAGAAACCCCCAAACCCCCGGTGATCAGAAACCGCCAAACCACAGTGATCAGAAACTCTGAAACCCCCTGTGATCAGAAACCCCCAAATACCAGTGATCAGAAACACCCAAACCCCAGTGATCAGAAAGCTCCAAACTCCACTGATCAGAAACCCCCAAACGCCCAGTGATCAAAAGAAACACCAAACCCCACTGATCAGAAACCCCCAAAACTCAATGATCAGAAACACCCAAATCCCAAGAGATCAGAAGCCTCCAAACCCCAGTGATCAGAAACCCCCAAACCCCCAGTGAACGGAAACCTCCAAACCCCCAGTGATCAGTAACCCCCAAACCTCAGTGATCAGAAATCTCGAAACCCCAGTGATCAGAAACCCCCAAATCCCCAGTGATCAGAAACCTGCAAACCCCCAGTGATCAGTAACCCCCAAACACCCAGTGATCACAAAGCCCCAAACCCCAGTGATCAGAAACCCCCATACCACCTGTGATCAGAAACCCTCAAACCCCAGTGATCAGAAATCTCCAAACCACAGTGATAAGAAACCGCTAAACCTTAGTGATCAGATACCCCCAACCCTCCAGTGATCAGAAACCCCCAAAACCCCAGTGATCAGAAACCTCCAAATCCCAGTGATCAAAATCCCCCAAGCCTCAGTGATCAGAAACCTTCAAACCCCAGTGATCAGAAGCCCCCAAACCCCCAGTGATCAGTAACTCCCAAACCCCCAGTGATAACAAGCCCACAAACCCCCAGTGATCAGAAACTCCAAACCCCCAGTGATCAGAAACCCTCAAACCCCAGTGATCAGAAACCACCAAACCCCCAGTGATCAGAAACCCCCAAACACAAGTGATCAGACACGCCCAAACCACAGTGATCCGAAACCGAGAAACACCAGTGATCAGAAGCCTACAAATCCCAGTTATCATAAACCCCCAAACGCCCAGTGATCAGAAACCCCCAAACCCCCGTGATCAGAAAACCCCAAACCCCAGTGATCCGAAACCCGCAAACGCAAGTGAACAGAAACACTCAAACCGCCAGTGATCAGAAACCCCCAAACCCAAGTGATCAGAAACCCCCAAACCGCCAGTGATCAGAAACCCCCAAACCCAAGTGATCAGAAACCCCCAAGCGTCAGTGATCAGAAACCCCCAAAACCCCCAGTGATCAGAAACCTGCAAACCACCAGTGATCAGAAACCCCCAATTCCCAGTGATCAGAAACCCCCAAACCCCCAGTGATCAGAAACCCTCCAACCCCAGTGATCAGTAACCCCCAATTCCCAGTGATCACAAAATCCATAACCACAGTGATCAGAAACCCCCAATCCCCAGTGATCAGAAACCCCCAAACCCCCAGTGATCAGAAACCCTCCAACCCCAGTGATCAGAAACCCCCAAACCCCCAGTGATCAGAAACTCCCAAACCTCAGTGATCAGAAACCCCCAAACCCCAGTGATCAGAAGCCCTCAACCCCAGTGATCAGAAACCCCCAAACCTCAGTGATCAGAAACTCCCAAACCCCCAGTGATCAGAAAACCTCCAACACTAGTGATCAGAAACCCCCAAACCCCCCATGATCAGAAACCCCTAAATCCCCAGTGATCAGAAGCCCTCAACCCCAGTGATCAGAAACCCCCAAACCTCAGTGATCAGAAACACTCAAACCCCAGTGATCATAAACCCCCAAACCTCAGTGATCAGAAACTCCCAAACACCCAGTGAACAGAAACCCCCAAAACCTCAGTGATAAGAAACCCCCAAACCCCCAGTGATCAGAAACACCCAAACCGCAATGATTAGAAACCCTCCAACCCCTGTGATCAGAATCCCCCAAACCCAAGTGATCAGAAACACCCAAAACCCCCAGTGATCAGAAACCCCCAAACCACCAGTGATCAGAAACCCCCAAACCCAAGTGATCAGAAACACCCAAACCGCCAGTGATCAGAAACCCCCAAACCCCAGTGATCAGAAACCCCCAAACCCCTAGTGCTCGGAAACCTCCAAACCCCCTGTGATCAGAAATCTCCAAACCACAGTGATAAGAAACCGCAAAACATTAGTGATCAGATACCCCCAAACCTCCAGTGATCAGAAACCCCCAAATCCCAGTGATCAAAATCCCCCAAACCTCAGTGATCAGAAACCCCCAAACCCCCAGTGATCAGAAACCACCAAACCCCCAGTGATCAGAAACCCCCAAACACCAGTGATCAGGAACCCCCAAATCCCAGTGATCCGAAACCCCCAAACCCAAGTGAACAGAAACACTCAAACCGCCAGTGATCAGAAACCCCCAAACCCAAGTGATCAGTAACCCCCAAATCGCCGGTGATCAGAAACCCCCAAACCCAAGTGATCAGAAACCCCCAAACACCAGTGAACAGAAACCCCCGAACCCCCAGTCAACATAAACCCCCCAACCCCCAGTAATCAGATACCCTCAAACACACAGTGATAAGAAACCCCAAAATCCCCAGTGATCAGAAATCCTCAAACCGCCAGTGATCAGAAACCCCACAACCCCCAGTGAGCAGAAACCCACAAACCCCAATGAACAGAAACACCCAAACCCCAGTGATCAGAAACCACAAAACCCCCAGTCAACAGAAACCCCCCAAAACCGTAGTCATCAAAAACCTCCAAACCCCCAGTGATCAGAAACACCCAAACCCCCAGTGAGCAGAAACCCCCAAACCCCAGTGATCAGAAACCCCCAAACCCCCAGTGATCAGAAACCCCCCAACCTCATTGATCAGAAACCCCCAAACCCCCGGTGATCAGAAACCGCCAAACCACAGTGATCAGAAACTCTGAAACCCCCTGTGATCAGAAACCCCCAAATACCAGTGATCAGAAACACCCAAACCCCAGTGATCAAAAGAAACACCAAACCCCACTGATCAGAAACCCCCAAAATTCAATGATCAGAAACACCCAAATCCCAAGAGATCAGAAGCCTCCAAACCCCAGTGATCAGAAACCCCCAAACCCCCAGTGAACGGAAACCTCCAAACCCCCAGTGATCAGTAAACCCAAAACTTCAGTGATCAGAAATCTCGAAACCCCAGTGATCAGAAACCCCCAAATCCCCAGTGATCAGAAACCTGCAAACCCCCAGTGATCAGTAACCCCCAAACACCCAGTGATCAGAAACCCTCAAACCCCAGTGATCAGAAACCCCCAAACCTCAGTGATCAGAAAACCTCCAACCCCAGTGAACAGAAACACTCAAACCCCAGTGATCATAAACCCCCAAACCTCAGTGATCAGAGACCCCCAAACCTCAGTGATCAGAAACCCCCAAACCCCCAGTGATCAGAAACCCCCAAACCCCCAGTGATCAGAAAACCCCAAACCCCCAGTGATCAGAAACCCCCAAACCCCCAGTGATCAGAAACACCCCAACCACCAGTGAACAGAAACCCCCAAAACCTCAGTGATAAGAAACCCCCAAACCCCCAGTGATCAGAAACACCCCAACCACCAGTGAACAGAAACCCCCAAAACCTCAGTGATAAGAAACCCCCAAACCCCCAGTGATCAGAAATACCCCAACCCCAATGATTAGAAACCCTCCAACCCCTGTGATCAGAATCCCCCAAACCACAAGTGATCAGAAACCCCCAAAACGCCCAGTGATCAGAAACCCCCAAACCACCAGTGATCAGAAACCCCCAAACCCAAGTGATCAGAAACACACAAACCGCCTGTGATCAGAAACCCCAAACCCCAGTGATCAGAAACCCCCAAACCCCTAGTGATCGGAAACCTCCAAACCCCCTGTGATCAGAAATCTCCAATCCACAGTGATAAGAAACCGCTAAACCCCAGTGATCAGAAACCTCCAAATCCCAGTGATCAGAAACCCCCAAACCCCAGTGATCAGAAACCTCCAAATCCCAGTGATCAAAATCCCCCAAACCTCAGTGATCAGAAACCCCCAAACCCCCAGTGATCAGAAACCTGCAAACCCCCAGTGATCAGAAACCACCAAACCCCCAGTGATCAGAAACCCCCAAACACCAGTGATCAGAAACACCCAAACCACGGTGATCAGAAACCGACAAACACCAGTGATCAGGAACCCCCAAATCCCAGTGATCAGAAACCCCCAAACGCCCAGTGATCAGAAACCCCAAAACCCCCGTGATCAGAAAACCCCAAACCCCAGTGATCAGAAACCCACAAACCCCAGTGATCAGAAAACCCCAAACACCACTGATCCGAAACCCCCAAACCCAAGTGAACAGAAACACTCAAACCGCCAGTGATCAGAAACCCCCAAACCCAAGTGATCAGTAACCCCCAAATCGCCCGTGATCAGAAACCCACAAACACCAGTGAACAGAAACACTCAAACTGCCAGTGATCAGAAACCCCCAAACCCCAGTGATCAGAAAGCTCCAAACTCCACTGATCAGAAACCCCCAAACCCAAGTGATCAGAAACCCCCTAACCCCCTAGTGATCAGAAACCACCCAAACCGCCAGTGATCAGAAACCCCCAAAACCCAGTGATCAGAAACCCCCAAATCGCCAGTGATCAGAAATCCTCAAACCGCCAGTGATCAGAAACCCCCGAACCCCCAGTGAGCAGAAACCCCCAAACCAAGAGTGATCAGAAACCCCCAAACCCAAGTGATCAGAAACACCCAAACCGCCAGTGATCAGAAACCAGCAAACCCCAGTGATCAGAAACCCCCAAACCCCCAGTCAACATATACCCCCCAACCCCCAGTAATCAGATACCCTCAAACACACAGTGATAAGAAACCCCAAAATCCCCATGATCAGAAATCCTCAAACCGCCAGTGATCAGAAACCCCCAAACCCCCAGTGAGCAGAAACCCACAAACCCCAGTGAACAGAAACACCCAAACCCCAGTGATCAGAAACCCCAAAACCCCCAGTCAACAGAAACCCCCCAAAACCGTAGTCATCAAAAACCTCCAAACCCCCAGTGATCAGAAACACCCAAACCCCCAGTGAGCAGAAACCCGCAAACCCCAGTGATCAGAAACCCCCAAACCCCCAGTGATCAGAAACCCCCAAACCCCCAGTGATCAGAAACCGCCAAACCACAGTGATCAGAAACTCTGAAACCCCCTGTGATCAGAAACCCCCAAATACCAGTGATCAGAAACACCCAAACCCCCAGTGATCAGAAACCCCCAAACCCCAGTGATCAGAAAGCTCCAAACTCCACTGATCAGAAACCCCCAAACCCCCAGTGATCAAAAAAAACACCAAACCCCACTGATCAGAAACCCCCAAAACTCAATGATCAGAAACCCCCAAACCCCAAGAGATCAGAAGCCTCCAAACCCCAGTGATCAGAAACCCCCAAACCCCCAGTGAACGGAAACCTCCAAACCCCCAGTGATCAGTAACCCCCAAACCTCAGTGATCAGAAATCTCAAAACCCCAGTGACCAGAAACCCCCAAACCCCCAGTGATCAGAAACATGCAAACCCCCAGTGATCAGTAACCCCCAAACACCCAGTGATCACAAAGCCCCAAACCCCAGTGATCAGAAACCCCCAAACCACCAGTGATCAGAAACCCTCAAACCCCAGTGATCAGAAACCGCCAAACCCCAGTGATCAGAAACCCCCAAACCTCAGTGATCAGAAAACCTCCAACCCCAGTGATCAGAAACACTCAAACCCCAGTGATCAGAAACCCCCAAACCCCCAGTGATCAGAAACCACCAAACCCCCAGTGATCAGAAACCCCCAAATACCAGTGATCAGGAACCCCCAAATCCCAGTGATCCGAAACCCCCAAACCCAAGTGAACAGAAACACTCAAACCGCCAGTGATCAGTAACCCCCAAACCCAAGTGATCAGTAACCCCCAAATCGCCGGTGATCAGAAACCCCCAAACCCAAGTGATCAGAAACCCCCAAACACCAGTGAACAGAAACCCCCAAACCCCCAGTCAACATAAACCCCCCAACCCCCAGTAATCAGATACCCTCAAACACACAGTGATAAGAAACCCCAAAATCCCCAGTGATCAGAAATCCTCAAACCGCCAGTGATCAGAAACCCCACAACCCCCAGTGAGCAGAAACCCACAAACCCCAATGAACAGAAACACCCAAACCCCAGTGATCAGAAACCACAAAACCCCCAGTCAACAGAAACCCCCCAAAACCGTAGTCATCAAAAACCTCCAAACCCCCAGTGATCAGAAACACCCAAACCCCCAGTGAGCAGAAACCCCCAAACCCCCAGTGATCAGAAACCCCCAAACCCCCAGTGATCAGAAACCCCCCAACCTCATTGATCAGAAACCCCCAAACCCCCGGTGATCAGAAACCGCCAAACCACAGTGATCAGAAACTCTGAAACCCCCTGTGATCAGAAACCCCCAAATACCAGTGATCAGAAACACCCAAACCCCAGTGATCAAAAGAAACACCAAACCCCACTGATCAGAAACCCCCAAAATTCAATGATCAGAAACACCCAAATCCCAAGAGATCAGAAGCCTCCAAACCCCAGTGATCAGAAACCCCCAAACCCCCAGTGAACGGAAACCTCCAAACCCCCAGTGATCAGTAACCCCCAAACTTCAGTGATCAGAAATCTCGAAACCCCAGTGATCAGAAACCCCCAAATCCCCAGTGATCAGAAACCTGCAAACCCCCAGTGATCAGTAACCCCCAAACACCCAGTGATCAGAAACCCTCAAACCCCAGTGATCAGAAACCCCCAAACCTCAGTGATCAGAAAACCTCCAACCCCAGTGAACAGAAACACTCAAACCCCAGTGATCATAAACCCCCAAACCTCAGTGATCAGAGACCCCCAAACCTCAGTGATCAGAAACCCCCAAACCCCCAGTGATCAGAAACCCCCAAACCCCCAGTGATCAGAAAACCCCAAACCCCCAGTGATCAGAAACCCCCAAACCCCCAGTGATCAGAAACACCCCAACCACCAGTGAACAGAAACCCCCAAAACCTCAGTGATAAGAAACCCCCAAACCCCCAGTGATCAGAAACACCCCAACCACCAGTGAACAGAAACCCCCAAAACCTCAGTGATAAGAAACCCCCAAACCCCCAGTGATCAGAAATACCCCAACCCCAATGATTAGAAACCCTCCAACCCCTGTGATCAGAATCCCCCAAACCACAAGTGATCAGAAACCCCCAAAACGCCCAGTGATCAGAAACCCCCAAACCACCAGTGATCAGAAACCCCCAAACCCAAGTGATCAGAAACACACAAACCGCCTGTGATCAGAAACCCCAAACCCCAGTGATCAGAAACCCCCAAACCCCTAGTGATCGGAAACCTCCAAACCCCCTGTGATCAGAAATCTCCAATCCACAGTGATAAGAAACCGCTAAACCCCAGTGATCAGAAACCTCCAAATCCCAGTGATCAGAAACCCCCAAACCCCAGTGATCAGAAACCTCCAAATCCCAGTGATCAAAATCCCCCAAACCTCAGTGATCAGAAACCCCCAAACCCCCAGTGATCAGAAACCTGCAAACCCCCAGTGATCAGAAACCACCAAACCCCCAGTGATCAGAAACCCCCAAACACCAGTGATCAGAAACACCCAAACCACGGTGATCAGAAACCGACAAACACCAGTGATCAGGAACCCCCAAATCCCAGTGATCAGAAACCCCCAAACGCCCAGTGATCAGAAACCCCAAAACCCCCGTGATCAGAAAACCCCAAACCCCAGTGATCAGAAACCCACAAACCCCAGTGATCAGAAAACCCCAAACACCACTGATCCGAAACCCCCAAACCCAAGTGAACAGAAACACTCAAACCGCCAGTGATCAGAAACCCCCAAACCCAAGTGATCAGTAACCCCCAAATCGCCCGTGATCAGAAACCCACAAACCTAAGTGATCAGAAACCCCCAAACACCAGTGAACATAAACACTCAAACTGCCAGTGATCAGAAACCCCCAAACCCCAGTGATCAGAAAGCTCCAAACTCCACTGATCAGAAACCCCCAAACACCCAGTGATCAAAAAAAACACCAAACCCCACTGATCAGAAACCTCCAAAACTCAATGATCAGAAACCCCCAAACCCCAAGAGATCAGAAGCCTCCAAACCCCAGTGATCAGAAACCCCCAAACCCCCAGTGAACGGAAACCTCCAAGCCCCCAGTGATCAGTAAACCCCAAACCTCAGTGATCAGAAATCTCAAAACCCCAGTGATCAGAAACCCCCAAACACCCAGTGATCAGAAACATGCAAACCCCCAGTGATCAGTAACCCCCAAACACCCAGTGATCACAAAGCCCCAAACCCCAGTGATCAGAAACCCTCAAACCCCAGTGATCAGAAAACCTCCAACCCCAGTGATCAGAAACCCTCAAACCCCAGTGATCAGAAACCGCCAAACCCCAGTGATCAGAAACCCCCAAACCTCAGTGATCAGAAACCCCCAAACCCCCAGTGATCAGAAAACCCCAACCACCAGTGATCAGAATCCCCCAAACTACAAGTGATCAGAAACCCCCAAAACTCCCAGTGATCAGAAACCCCCAAACCTAGAGTGATCAGAAACCCCCAAACCCAAGTGATCAGAAACACCCAAACCGCCAGTGATCAGAAACCCCCAAACCCCAGTGATCAGAAACCCCCAAACCCCCAGTCAACATAAACCCCCCAACCCCCAGTAATCAGATACCCTCAAACACACAGTGATAAGAAACCCCAAAATCCCCAGTGATCAGAAATCCTCAAACCGCCAGTGATCAGAAACCCCCAAACCCCCAGTGAGCAGAAACCCACAAACCCCAGTGAACAGAAACACCCAAACCCCAGTGATCAGAAACCCCAAAACCCCCAGTCAACAGAAACCCCCCAAAACCGTAGTCATCAAAAACCTCCAAACCCCCAGTGATCAGAAACACCCAAACCCCCAGTGAGCAGAAACCCGCAAACCCCAGTGATCAGAAACCCCCAAACCCCCAGTGATCAGAAACCCCCAAACCCCCGTGATCAGAAAACCCCAAACCCCAGTGATCAGAAACCCACAAACCCCAGTGATCAGAAACCCACAAACCCCAGTGATCAGAAACCCCCAAACCCCCGTGATCAGAAACCCCCAAACCCAAGTGATCAGAAACCCCCTAACCCCCTAGTGATCAGAAACCACCCAAACCGCCAGTGATCAGAAACCCCCAAAACCCAGTGATCAGAAACCCCCAAATCGCCAGTGATCAGAAATCCTCAAACCGCCAGTGATCAGAAACCCCCGAACCCCCAGTGAGCAGAAACCCCCAAACCAAGAGTGATCAGAAACCCCCAAACCCAAGTGATCAGAAACACCCAAACCGCCAGTGATCAGAAACCCGCAAACCCCAGTGATCAGAAACCCCCAAACCCCCAGTCAACATATACCCCCCAACCCCCAGTAATCAGATACCCTCAAACACACAGTGATAAGAAACCCCAAAATCCCCATGATCAGAAATCCTCAAACCGCCAGTGATCAGAAACCCCCAAACCCCCAGTGAGCAGAAACCCACAAACCCCAGTGAACAGAAACACCCAAACCCCAGTGATCAGAAACCCCAAAACCCCCAGTCAACAGAAACCCCCCAAAACCGTAGTCATCAAAAACCTCCAAACCCCCAGTGATCAGAAACACCCAAACCCCCAGTGAGCAGAAACCCGCAAACCCCAGTGATCAGAAACCCCCAAACCCCCAGTGATCAGAAACCCCCAAACCCCCAGTGATCAGAAACCGCCAAACCACAGTGATCAGAAACTCTGAAAGCCCCTGTGATCAGAAACCCCCAAATACCAGTGATCAGAAACACCCAAACCCCCAGTGATCAGAAACCCCCAAACCCCAGTGATCAGAAAGCTCCAAACTCCACTGATCAGAAACCCCCAAACCCCCAGTGATCAAAAAAAACACCAAACCCCACTGATCAGAAACCCCCAAAACTCAATGATCAGAAACCCCCAAACCCCAAGAGATCAGAAGCCTCCAAACCCCAGTGATCAGAAACCCCCAAACCCCCAGTGAACGGAAACCTCCAAACCCCCAGTGATCAGTAACCCCCAAACCTCAGTGATCAGAAATCTCAAAACCCCAGTGACCAGAAACCCCCAAACCCCCAGTGATCAGAAACATGCAAACCCCCAGTGATCAGTAACCCCCAAACACCCAGTGATCACAAAGCCCCAAACCCCAGTGATCAGAAACACCCAAACCACCAGTGATCAGAAACCCTCAAACCCCAGTGATCAGAAACCGCCAAACCCCAGTGATCAGAAACCCCCAAACCTCAGTGATCAGAAAACCTCCAACCCCAGTGATCAGAAACACTCAAACCCCAGTGATCAGAGACCCCCAAACCTCAGTGATCAGAAACCCCCAAACCCCCAGTGATCAGAAAACCCCAAACCCCCAGTGATCAGAAATCCCCAAACCCCCAGTGATCAGAAACACCCCAACCACCAGTGAACAGAAACACCCCAACCACCAGTGATCAGAATCCCCCAAACCCCAATGATTAGAAACCCTCCAACCACTGTGATCAGAATCCCCCAAACCGCAAGTGATCAGAAACCCCCAAAACCTGCAGTGATCAGAAACCCCCAAAGCACCAGTGATCAGAAACCCCCAAACCCAAGTGATCAGAAACACCCAAACCGCCAGTGATCAGAAACCCCCAAACCCCAGTGATCAGAAACCCCCAAACCCAAGTGATCAGAAACACCCAAACCGCCAGTGATCAGAAACCCCCAAACCACAGTGATCAGAAACCTCCAAACCTCCAGTGATCAGAAACCTCCAAATCCCAGTGATCAAAATCCCCCAAACCTCAGTGATCAGAAACCCCCAAACCCCAGTGATCAGAAACCTCCAAATCCCAGTGATCAAAATCCCCCAAACCTCAGTGATCAGAAACCCCCAAACCCCCAGTGATCAGAAACCTCCAAATCCCAGTGATCAAAATCCCCCAAACCTCAGTGATCAGAAACCCCCAAACCCCCGTGATCAGAAAACCCCAAACCCCAGTGATCAGAAACCCACAAACCCCAGTGATCAGAAACCCACAAACCCCAGTGATCAGAAACCCCCAAATCCCCGTGATCAGAAACCCCCAAACCCAAGTGATCAGAAACCCCCTAACCCCCTAGTGATCAGAAACCACCCAAACCGCCAGTGATCAGAAACCCCCAAAACCCAGTGATCAGAAACCCCCAAATCGCCAGTGATCAGAAATCCTCAAACCGCCAGTGATCAGAAACCCCCGAACCCCCAGTGAGCAGAAACCCCCAAACCAAGAGTGATCAGAAACCCCCAAACCCAAGTGATCAGAAACACCCAAACCGCCAGTGATCAGAAACCCCCAAACCCTAGTGATCAGAAACCCCCAAACCCCCAGTCAACATATACCCCCCAACCCCCAGTAATCAGATACCCTCAAACACACAGTGATAAGAAACCCCAAAATCCCCAGTGATCAGAAATCCTCAAACCGCCAGTGATCAGAAACCCCCAAACCCCCAGTGAGCAGAAACCCACAAACCCCAGTGAACAGAAACACCCAAACCCCAGTGATCAGAAACCCCAAAACCCCCAGTCAACAGAAACCCCCCAAAACCGTAGTCATCAAAAACCTCCAAACCCCCAGTGATCAGAAACACCCAAACCCCCAGTGAGCAGAAACCCGCAAACACCAGTGATCAGAAACCCCCAAACCCCCAGTGATCAGAAACCCCCCAACCTCATTGATCAGAAACCCCCAAACCCCCAGTGATCAGAAACCGCCAAACCACAGTGATCAGAAACTCTGAAACCCCCTGTGATCAGAAACCCCCAAATACCAGTGATCAGAAACACCCAAACCACCAGTGATCAGAAACCCCCAAACCCCAGTGATCGGAAAGCTCCAAACTCCACTGATCAGAAACCCCCAAACCCCCAGTGATCAAAAAAAACACCAAACCCCACTGACCAGAAACCCCCAAAACTCAATGATCAGAAACCCCCAAACCCCAAGAGATCAGAAGCCTCCAAACCCCAGTGATCAGAAACCCCCAAACCCGCAGTGAACGGAAACCTCCAAACCCCCAGTGATCAGTAACCCCCAAACCTCAGTGATCAGAAACCTCAAAACCCCAGTGATCAGAAACCCCCAAACCCCCAGTGATCAGAAACATGCAAACCCCCAGTGATCAGTAACCCCCAAACACCCAGTGATCACAAAGCCCCAAACCCCAGTGATCAGAAACCCCCAAACCACCAGTGATCAGAAACCCTCAAACCCCAGTGATCAGAAACCGCCAAACCCCAGTGATCAGAAACCCCCAAACCTCAGTGATCAGAAAACCTCCAACCCCAGTGATCAGAAACCCTCAAACCCCAGTGATCAGAAACTCCCCAAACACCAGTGAACAGAAACCCCCAGAACCTCAGTGATAAGAAACCCCCAAACCCCCAGTGATCAGAAACACCCCAACCACCAGTGATCAGAATCCCCCAAACACCAATGATTAGAAACCCTCCAACCACTGTGATCAGAATCCCCCAAACCACAAGTGATAAGAAACCCCCAAAACCCCCAGTGATCAGAAACCCCCAAACCACAAGTGATCAGAAACCCCCAAACCCAAGTGATCAGAAACACCCAAACCGCCAGTGATCAGAAACCCCCAAACCCCAGTGATCAGAAACCCCCAAACCACAAGTGATCAGAAACCCCCAAACCCAAGTGATCAGAAACACCCAAACCGCCAGTGATCAGAAACCCCCAAACCACAGTGATAAGAAACCGCTAAACATTAGTGATCAGATACCCCCAAACCTCCAGTGATCAGAAACCCCCAAACCCCTGTGATCAGAAACCTCCAAATCCCAGTGATCAAAATCCCCCAAACCTCTGTGATCAGAAACCCCCAAACCCCAGTGATCAGAAACCTCCAAATCCCAGTGATCAAAATCCCCCAAACCTCAGTGATCAGAAACCCCCAAACGTCCAGTGATCAGAAACCTCCAAATCCCAGTGATCAAAATCCCCCAAACCTCAGTGATCAGAAACCCCCAAACCCCCAGTGGTCAGAAACCCCCAAACCCTCAGTGATCAGAAACCCCCAAACCTCAGTGATCAGAAACCTCCAAATCCCAGTGATCAAAATCCCCCAAACCTCAGTGATCAGAAACCCCCAAACCCCCAGTGATCAGAAACCCCCAAACCCTCAGTGATCAGAAACCCCCAAACCTCAGTGATCAGAAACCCCCAAACCCCAGTGATCAGAAACCTCCAAATCCCAGTGATCAAAATCCCCCAAACCTCAGTGATCAGAAACCCCCAAACCCCCAGTGATCAGAAACCTCCAAATCCCAGTGATCAAAATCCCCCAAACCTCAGTGATCAGAAACCGACAAACACCAGTGATATGGAACCCCCAAATCCCAGTGATCAGAAACACCCAAACGCCCAGTGATCAGAAACCCCCAAACCCCCGTGATCAGAAAACCCCAAACCCAAGTGATCAGAAACCCACAAACCCCAGTGATCAGAAACCCACAAACCCCAGTGATCAGAAACCCCCAAACCCCCGTGATCAGAAACCCCCAAACCCAAGTGATCAGAAACCCCCTAACCCCCTAGTGATCAGAAACCACCCAAACCGCCAGTGATCAGAAACCCCCAAAACCCAGTGATCAGAAACCCCCAAATCGCCAGTGATCAGAAATCCTCAAACCGCCAGTGATCAGAAACCCCCGAACCCCCAGTGAGCAGAAACCCCCAAACCAAGAGTGATCAGAA
Source organism: Heterodontus francisci (assembly GCF_036365525.1). Lineage (NCBI taxonomy): Eukaryota > Metazoa > Chordata > Chondrichthyes > Heterodontiformes > Heterodontidae > Heterodontus > Heterodontus francisci. The sequence continues at coordinate 12,026,328 of NC_090403.1, read as the reverse complement.
ACCCCCAAACCCAAGTGATCAGAAACACCCAAACCGCCAGTGATCAGAAACCCCCAAACCCCAGTGATCAGAAACCCCCAAACCCCCAGTCAACATATACCCCCCAACCCCCAGTAATCAGATACCCTCAAACACACAGTGATAAGAAACCCCAAAATCCCCAGTGATCAGAAATCCTCAAACCGCCAGTGATCAGAAACCCCCAAACCCCCAGTGAGCAGAAACCCACAAACCCCAGTGAACAGAAACACCCAAACCCCAGTGATCAGAAACCCCAAAACCCCCAGTCAACAGAAACCCCCCAAAACCGTAGTCATCAAAAACCTCCAAACCCCCAGTGATCAGAAACACCCAAACCCCCAGTGAGCAGAAACCCGCAAACCCCAGTGATCAGAAACCCCCAAACCCCCAGTGATCAGAAACCGCCAAACCACAGTGATCAGAAACTCTGAAACCCCCTGTGATCAGAAACCCCCAAATACCAGTGATCAGAAACACCCAAACCCCCAGTGATCAGAAACCCCCAAACCCCAGTGATCGGAAAGCTCCAAACTCCACTGATCAGAAACCCCCAAACCCCCAGTGATCAAAAAAAACACCAAACCCCACTGATCAGAAACCCCCAAAACTCAATGATCAGAAACCCCCAAACCCCAAGAGATCAGAAGCCTCCAAACCCCAGTGATCAGAAACCCCCAAACCCGCAGTGAACGGAAACCTCCAAACCCCCAGTGATCAGTAACCCCCAAACCTCAGTGATCAGAAATCTCAAAACCCCAGTGATCAGAAACCCCCAAACCCCCAGTGATCAGAAACATGCAAACCCCCAGTGATCAGTAACCCCCATACACCCAGTGATCACAAAGCCCCAAACCCCAGTGATCAGAAACCCCCAAACCACCAGTGATCAGAAACCCTCAAACCCCAGTGATCAGAAACCGCCAAACCCCAGTGATCAGAAACCCCCAAACCTCAGTGATCAGAAAACCTCCAACCCCAGTGATCAGAAACCCTCAAACCCCAGTGATCAGAAACCACCAAACCCCAGTGATCAGAGACCCCCAAACCTCAGTGATCAGAAACCCCCAAACCCCCAGTGATCAGAAAACCCCCAAACCCCCAGTGATCAGAAATCCCCAAACCACCAGTGATCAGAAACTCTTCAAACACCAGTGAACAGAAACCCCCAAAACCTCAGTGATAAGAAACCCCCAAACCACCAGTGATCAGAATCCCCCAAACCCCAATGATTAGAAACCCTCCAACCACTGTGATCAGAATCCCCCAAACCACAAGTGATAAGAAACCCCCAAAACCCCCAGTGATCAGAAACCCCCAAACCACAAGTGATCAGAAACCCCCAAACCCAAGTGATCAGAAACACCCAAACCGCCAGTGATCAGAAACCCCCAAACCCCAGTGATCAGAAACCCCCAAACCACACGTGATCAGAAACCCCCAAACCGCCAGTGATCAGAAACCCCCAAACCACAGTGATAAGAAACCGCTAAACATTAGTGATCAGATACCCCCAAACCTCCAGTGATCAGAAACCCCCAAACCCCAGTGATCAGAAACCTCCAAATCCCAGTGATCAAAATCCCCCAAACCTCAGTGATCAAAATCCCCCAAACCTCAGTGATCAGAAACCCCCAAACGTCCAGTGATCAGAAACCTCCAAATCCCAGTGATCAAAATCCCCCAAACCTCAGTGATCAGAAACCCCCAAACCCCCAGTGGTCAGAAACCCCCAAACCCTCAGTGATCAGAAACCCCCAAACCTCAGTGATCAGAAACCTCCAAATCCCAGAGATCAAAATCCCCCAAACCTCAGTGATCAGAAACCCCCAAACCCCCAGTGATCAGAAACCCCCAAACCCTCAGTGATCAGAAACCCCCAAACCTCAGTGATCAGAAACCCCCAAACGTCCAGTGATCAGAAACCTCCAAATCCCAGTGATCAAAATCCCCCAAACCTCAGTGATCAGTAACCCCCAAACCTCAGTGATCAGAAATCTCAAAACCCCAGTGATCAGAAACCCCCAAACCCCCAGTGATCAGAAACATGCAAACCCCCAGTGATCAGTAACCCCCAAACACCCAGTGATCACAAAGCCCCAAACCCCAGTGATCAGAAACCCCCAAACCCCAGTGATCAGAAACCCCCAAACCCCCAGTCAACATATACCCCCCAACCCCCAGTAATCAGATACCCTCAAACACACAGTGATAAGAAACCCCAAAATCCCCAGTGATCAGAAATCCTCAAACCGCCAGTGATCAGAAACCCCCAAACCCCCAGTGAGCAGAAACCCACAAACCCCAGTGAACAGAAACACCCAAACCCCAGTGATCAGAAACCCCAAAACCCCCAGTCAACAGAAACCCCCCAAAACCGTAGTCATCAAAAACCTCCAAACCCCCAGTGATCAGAAACACCCAAACCCCCAGTGAGCAGAAACCCGCAAACCCCAGTGATCAGAAACCCCCAAACCCCCAGTGATCAGAAACCGCCAAACCACAGTGATCAGAAACTCTGAAACCCCCTGTGATCAGAAACCCCCAAATACCAGTGATCAGAAACACCCAAACCCCCAGTGATCAGAAACCCCCAAACCCCAGTGATCGGAAAGCTCCAAACTCCACTGATCAGAAACCCCCAAACCCCCAGTGATCAAAAAAAACACCAAACCCCACTGATCAGAAACCCCCAAAACTCAATGATCAGAAACCCCCAAACCCCAAGAGATCAGAAGCCTCCAAACCCCAGTGATCAGAAACCCCCAAACCCGCAGTGAACGGAAACCTCCAAACCCCCAGTGATCAGTAACCCCCAAACCTCAGTGATCAGAAATCTCAAAACCCCAGTGATCAGAAACCCCCAAACCCCCAGTGATCAGAAACATGCAAACCCCCAGTGATCAGTAACCCCCATACACCCAGTGATCACAAAGCCCCAAACCCCAGTGATCAGAAACCCCCAAACCACCAGTGATCAGAAACCCTCAAACCCCAGTGATCAGAAACCGCCAAACCCCAGTGATCAGAAACCCCCAAACCTCAGTGATCAGAAAACCTCCAACCCCAGTGATCAGAAACCCTCAAACCCCAGTGATCAGAAACCACCAAACCCCAGTGATCAGAGACCCCCAAACCTCAGTGATCAGAAACCCCCAAACCCCCAGTGATCAGAAAACCCCCAAACCCCCAGTGATCAGAAATCCCCAAACCACCAGTGATCAGAAACTCTTCAAACACCAGTGAACAGAAACCCCCAAAACCTCAGTGATAAGAAACCCCCAAACCACCAGTGATCAGAATCCCCCAAACCCCAATGATTAGAAACCCTCCAACCACTGTGATCAGAATCCCCCAAACCACAAGTGATAAGAAACCCCCAAAACCCCCAGTGATCAGAAACCCCCAAACCACAAGTGATCAGAAACCCCCAAACCCAAGTGATCAGAAACACCCAAACCGCCAGTGATCAGAAACCCCCAAACCCCAGTGATCAGAAACCCCCAAACCACACGTGATCAGAAACCCCCAAACCGCCAGTGATCAGAAACCCCCAAACCACAGTGATAAGAAACCGCTAAACATTAGTGATCAGATACCCCCAAACCTCCAGTGATCAGAAACCCCCAAACCCCAGTGATCAGAAACCTCCAAATCCCAGTGATCAAAATCCCCCAAACCTCAGTGATCAAAATCCCCCAAACCTCAGTGATCAGAAACCCCCAAACGTCCAGTGATCAGAAACCTCCAAATCCCAGTGATCAAAATCCCCCAAACCTCAGTGATCAGAAACCCCCAAACCCCCAGTGGTCAGAAACCCCCAAACCCTCAGTGATCAGAAACCCCCAAACCTCAGTGATCAGAAACCTCCAAATCCCAGAGATCAAAATCCCCCAAACCTCAGTGATCAGAAACCCCCAAACCCCCAGTGATCAGAAACCCCCAAACCCTCAGTGATCAGAAACCCCCAAACCTCAGTGATCAGAAACCCCCAAACGTCCAGTGATCAGAAACCTCCAAATCCCAGTGATCAAAATCCCCCAAACCTCAGTGATCAGTAACCCCCAAACCTCAGTGATCAGAAATCTCAAAACCCCAGTGATCAGAAACCCCCAAACCCCCAGTGATCAGAAACATGCAAACCCCCAGTGATCAGTAACCCCCAAACACCCAGTGATCACAAAGCCCCAAACCCCAGTGATCAGAAACCCCCAAACCACCAGTGATCAGAAACCCTCAAACCCCAGTGATCAGAAACCGCCAAATCCCAGTGATCAGAAACCCCCAAACCTCAGTGATCAGAAAAGCTCCAACCCCAGTGATCAGAAACCCTCAAACCCCAGTGATCAGAAACCGCCAAACCCCAGTGATCAGAAAACCCCCAAACCCCCAGTGATCAGAAATCCCCAAACCCCCAGTGATCAGAAACTCCCCAAACACCAGTGAACAGAAACCCCCAAAACCTCAGTGATAAGAAACCCCCAAACCCCCAGTGATCAGAAACACCCCAACCACCAGTGATCAGAATCCCCCAAACCCCAATGATTAGAAACCCTCCAACCACTGTGATCAGAATCCCCCAAACCACAAGTGATCAGAAACCCCCAAAACCCCCAGTGATCAGAAACCCCCAAACCACAAGTGATCAGAAACCCCCAAACCCAAGTGATCAGAAACACCCAAACCGCCAGTGATCAGAAACCCCCAAACCCCAGTGATCAGAAACCCCCAAACCACAAGTGATCAGAAACCCCCAAACCCAAGTGATCAGAAACACCCAAACCGCCAGTGATCAGAAACCCCCAAACCACAGTGATAAGAAACCGCTAAACATTAGTGATCAGATACCCCCAAACCTCCAGTGATCAGAAACCCCCAAACCTCCAGTGATCAGAAACCCCCAAACCCCAGTGATCAGAAACCTCCAAATCCCAGTGATCAAAATCCCCCAAACCTCAGTGATCAGAAACCCCCAAACCCCAGTGATCAGAAACCTCCAAATCCCAGTGATCAAAATCCCCCAAACCTCAGTGATCAGAAACCCCCAAACGTCCAGTGATCAGAAACCTCCAAATCCCAGTGATCAAAATCCCCCAAATCTCAGTGATCAGAAACCCCCAAACCCCCAGTGGTCAGAAACCCCCAAACCCTCAGTGATCAGAAACCCCCAAACCTCAGTGATCAGAAAGCTCCAAATCCCAGTGATCAAAATCCCCCAAACCTCAGTGATCAGAAACCCCCAAACCCCCAGTGATCAGAAACCCCCAAACCCTCAGTGATCAGAAACCCCCAAACCTCAGTGATCAGAAACCCCCAAACGTCCAGTGATCAGAAACCTCCAAATCCCAGTGATCAAAATTCCCCAAACCTCAGTGATCAGTAACCCCCAAACCTCAGTGATCAGAAATCTCAAAACCCCAGTGATCAGAAACCCCCAAACCCCCAGTGATCAGAAACATGCAAACCCCCAGTGATCAGTAACCCCCAAACACCCAGTGATCACAAAGCCCCAAACCCCAGTGATCAGAAACCCCCAAACCACCAGTGATCAGAAACCCTCAAACCCCAGTGATCAGAAACCGCCAAACCCCAGTGATCAGAAACCCCCAAACCTCAGTGATCAGAAAACCTCCAACCCCAGTGATCAGAAACCCTCAAACCCCAGTGATCAGAGACCCCCAAACCTCAGTGATCAGAAAACCTCCAACCCCAGTGATCAGAAACCCTCAAACCCCAGTGATCAGAGACCCCCAAACCTCAGTGATCAGAAACCCCCAAACCCCCAGTGATCAGAAAACCCCCAAACCCCCAGTGATCAGAAATCCCCAAACCCCCAGTGATCAGAAACTCCCCAACCACCAGTGAACAGAAACCCCCAAAACCTCAGTGATAAGAAACCCCCAAACCCCCAGTGATCAGAAACACCCCAACCACCAGTGATCAGAAT